>NC_082684.1:149245300-149556213 GCF_949987515.2 Delphinus delphis
GATTTAAGAAAGCTATTTTTTTTCCTTGAAATACAATACTAAATTATTTACAGTGTTTTTGCAAACCTAAGTTCCTTCATTAGCCAGCCCCTCCGGTTTGTTCCTTCCAGGTGGAAAACACTAATTTTAAAAAATAATCATAATAAGAATCATAATAAACTCCCAGGAACCACTGTCTGCAATTAGCGAAGGGTGGCAAGGGTGGGGGCTGATTGGCTGGAAGAGAGGAGTATGGGGTCTTCAGCCCTCCGAGGGGCTGAGAGCTGCCCCGTGGTGGTGGGCGGGGGCGGGGGGTTGTTAGGAAGAGAAAACAACAAAATCCAAAATCATTGGGCAGTGACTTTGGGCATTCGATGGTTGCAGAAGAAACAAAGTTTTAGGTAAACTCAGAGTCCTCAAGGGGACTCCAAGCGGGAGGAGGCTATGATTGGGAGGGTCCCAAGTCCTTCCCCCTACACCCCATGGAGGACAAAAATAGAATTTTTAGAGAGAAGCTATTCAAAGCCAGGTCTGGATTCCAGGCTATCCAGGAGCTGCCAGTGGGCTAGAAGAGATAACAAAATTCAAGTGGGTCAGAGTGACTGAAGATCTGACGATCGGATGAGGTTTTGTGTGAGAGAGACCAGGATTTGTTTGCCATATTGTTAGCAATATTGATTTTTTTTGTTACTTGGATTAATGTATGTTAAACAGGGAAATGCAGGCATTAGTCAAGTACATTGTAATCATCTATTGTTGAGACCGACCTTTCTCAGGTGAGTGCTGGAGGCTCAGGACTATGAGGCACTTCCAGGGGCTGAAGACCATCCAGGCCCAGGTAAGGGCATCCGAGATCCCCCAGGGTCTGGCAGTGTAGGGAGAAGACAACCTCAACTCCAGCTCGCTCTCCCTCCCCTCTCCTTTTAGAATTACAGGTTTATTTAACCAACCCACTACCCCGGTATGTCGGGCTCAATCTGTTGCTGGGTTAAATGATGATTAGAGAAATTGAGAGGTGGAGGCATTCTTGACACCCAAAATTCCTCACTTCTCCCCCGCGCATCTTCCCCCACAGCCTCCTAGCCCCGCCTCCAGGTCTATTGGCCCTGGTGACCATCCCATCAACCCCCTTGGGTCTCGACCAAGAGTCCCCAGGGCTGGGGACTCGCACATGCCAGTCAGTGGCCTGAGGCTTGGAGGGGAGCACAGCCCCTGCGCCTACACAAGTACATCAAGTACATGGATAACATGCATCTACAACCTTAGGCCTGAAAAAAAGATAAGAGGTGGGGAGGGAGACGCCTGGAGACCCTCCCGGCCTGACTCAGGACCTTGGGTGCTGGCCCGGCCCTGAGAAGCGTGCTCAGAGACAACGCCCCTCCCCCCATATCGGTCCCCAGGGTCGTCTTCCCTCACCCAATCCCAGCCCCCGCCCTCCACCCCCGCAGGCCTTGCCGCCTCACCCTGCCATTGGGGGAGAGGGGTTCTAAGGTCACACACTCTGCTTTTCTTCCCAACCCCCCTCCCGCGCCCTGGGTCACCGCATTTATGGGGCAAGATACCTTCACGCACGAAGGTCCTGCCGCATCAAGGTGAAGGTCTTTTCCGAGCTCCACGGACCCTGAAGGGCTTGCACAGAATCCCTTGGGCCTTGGACGGTTCAGAAGGGGGCAAGAGGGTGAGCTTCAGGGTTAAAGGGCGGGGATGGGGGTGGGGGAGAGACTTCTGGGCGCCTGACGACTCCATAATCCTTCGCCGGAATGGCGCTCGGGCAGGCGCTCGCCCAGAGCCGGAGGGTCCCACATCCAGAGGCTGCATCTCGTGCCAGCCACGAGGGTGAAGGGATGAGGAGGCCGAGACGTGCAAGGCGGACAGGGCCGGATGGGCAAGAAAAGAAGGAAACGTGTGGAAAGTGTGAAGGGGAAAGGAGAAACGAAGGTTGGGAGGGAAAAGGAGGCTCGGTCTGGAGAAAACACAAGGCCCGGCGCAGCCCGGGAGGGAGGCACAAACAAGGGATGGGGAGCCCAGAACACCGGCGTTTCATTTTTAAATCTTCTAGGTGTCTGCGGGTCAAATAAAGACAAGGGCCGTAACGATTATTCTGTTAAATCTATGGTACTTGACTTCGCAAACACTAATTGATTAGACACCAAAATGATTTGTTTAAAGAGTTTTCCTTCCCAAGGGCAGCTGCTTTCGGGCCCGGGTCGGCGTTATCCTGCGAGGCTGCGGAAGAGATCGGCCAACGCGCCGCGCGCCAGGCCGCGGAGGCCGCAGTTGGCCCGGGGCTGTCGGCGCGGGTCCACGCCCCTTCAGCCTCAGGCTCCCGGCTGGCCCGCAGCCCGCTACCTCCGCCCTTCCTGTCCTCCGGGTCCGGAGCTTGCTCCACCTGGGGACCTTCTTGAGCCCACTGTGCCTTCTGCCCGCCCCCTTTGCTCTGAGTTGTCCACACTTTGGGTCGCTTTGATCTGCTCCAGAGAAAGGGCCCCCCTCTCCCTTGCCTCTGGCCTCCCCAGCCTCCAGCCCTGGCATTCTCTACCTCGGCGGCGCGCGGCTAACCCAGAGTAGAGCCCCAGAAGGGAGGCACTGGAAGAGCATTAACCACCTCCCCAAATCTGGTAAATTCTTTGCCCCTACCCTACCCCGCAGCCCGGATAGGTCTCCTTTGTAATATACTTCAACAGTACAAAGATAAGACCAAGAAAGAAAATCCACTGAAGGGTTGGCCAGAGAAGGTCACCTGCCCCGGCGTCTAGCTGGCTGCGTCCGCAGCGGGGTCCTGAAGCCAGCGTGTCCCACCTGGGAGCCTTGGACCCCACCCGAAGCCCCACGGGATCAGGACACCCCTTATCCCTTCAGCGCTCTCAGCTGGAGACCTTGAAAAGCCCTCGCCGAAGTGGGCAACCGTTGGAACGAATCTAAGTCCAAGAGAAGCCGCCTCTGGCTTATCGGATGCCCCAAGAATGGAAGTAACCGGAGATGCTCCCAGAGGGGTCTGAGGTCCTAGAAGCGCTGCCCCGACCGCCCTGTGCACCTCCTATAACCTGGAGTCCTCTGGGGTTGGCACCAGCTGTCAAAGAGCTCTTCACCAGAGCGTCTTCTCTGGGATGTGGAGGGTGTGGTTAGGAGATGGAACAAAGGAGAGTGCAAAACACAGAATAAAAAAATATATTGTTATGAGCAAAAACCGTAATTTACATTAAAAAGGAACAAAGGCAACCGAACAGATGAATAAAAAGTATATGAAGGTCAAAGGTTGATGAAGAGGGTTAGAATAATTGATTACTGCTTCCTTTGGCCCCCATAAAGTGGAGAGAAGCCATTGACTAATTTTTTTTAACTGTTGTCAATAATGAATCATCAGGCCACCCTCTTCTGAATTTTTTGGCGTTCTATTGTAAGCCAATAGCAATTTTCTGGGGGAAAAACAAAAATCTGCAGAGGTGGGAAGAAGACAGGAGAACCTGGCCAGAAGCACCCAGGACCAAATCCTTCACCCACAGTTACCAAGTGCCCTACTGTGCCAGACACCAAAAAAATGGTTCCTCACGGAGAGTTTAATTCTAGACTTGCTACAGGCATCAGAAATGCTGGTGAGCGGACTTCCCTGGTGGCACAGTGGTTAAGAATCCGCCTACCAATGCAGGGGACACAGGTTTGAGCCCTGGCCCAGGAAGATCCCACATGCCGCGGAGCAACTAAGCCCGTGCGCCACAGCTACTGAGCCTGTACTCTGAAGCCTGCGAGCCACAACTACTGAGCCCACATGCCACAACTACTGAAGCCTGTGCGCCTAGAGCCCCTGCTCCGCAAGAAGAGAAGCTACTGCAATGAGAAGCCTGTGCACAGCAACGAAGAGTAGCCCCCGCTCGCTGCAACTACAGAATGTCCATGCGCAGCAACAAAGACCCAATGCAGCCAAAAATTAATTAATTAATTAATTTTTAAAAAAAGAGAGAGCTTTAAAAAAAAGAAAGAAATGCTGGTGAGTTACATTCTGAGGCCCTGGCCAAGGTGTCAGACTCTCCGTGGAGCCCTGGGTGAGGGAATCTTCCCTGACACCCAGGTTTCCTGTTTGTGCGGTCAACAAATGGGAAGTTAGCATTTGATGGCTCAGAGGGGCTAGAAACAGTTTTTTGGAATGGTCCTGAAAACTGGGACTGGGCCATATGTTACATCTCTGTTACTCACAAAAAGCACTAAAGCAGTAACTCTGAAACTCACGGAAGGTTCTCAAAGAACCTTGTGTGGCCAGCATTTGGAGGAAAGACCTTATTCTCATTCTCTTTTCTAAGCCTAGTGGGGTCACCTGGCAAGCTCTAGCCCACCCAGCATAGGAAGGATTGCACCTGTCTCACCACCACCAGCAGCACCCCAACATCTACAAAATAAGTAGTCTAAAATATTTGTTTCCACATTGAAAACATTGCCAGCCACAAGCATCCAGCCCATAGTCTTATTTCCCTTTTTCTTAAATATATACATGTATGAAATGGGGTGGTGACTGACATTATTTTTTTCTTTAAGTTCCCTGCAGCTACTCAAAATCTAACCAGCTGACAATGAGCCCTCCCCTCAGGCTTCTTGGCTGTGATAAAGAACTGTACAGTATCCTGTAATCACATACACTAGACCCACTGAGTAATTTCAAGAGACCCCTCCCTGGCCTCTTTAATCCTCCATAGTGCACCTGATGTTATGCTGGGCAGTGGAAGAGGGAAGGGAAGAGAGGGACAAAATGACAAAAAGCTATCCTAGCCCTCCTGTCCTTCCCCCCCACCCCGCCACACACACACACACACACACACACACACACACACACACACACACGCATACATGTGCATTCACCCTAACTAGGCCTAAGAGCATCCATCCCACCCATCATACATTCTTAGTATAGGAAAGTTTTCCAAGACATTGAATAAGAATAAAATGTTTCTGAGAAATTACTGCAATTCAGTCAACTACAAGAAAACAAAGGTTAAATGAAAGGAATGAACAGCCAAGAAAGATTAGGGAGATTTGCAAACTCCCCAAGCAAGTCCTGCACTCACGTTAGTCCACCATATACAATACTTATCCAGATTTTTACTTTGGCTACTCCTTTAGGGACCAGCACTGAACCAGACCCCCTTTTCATGGGGGGGTGGGGCTGGGGGGACGGAGGGAGTTAAGCTCACCTGATCCCAGCCCTCTTCAGGTAGACTCCAGGGGCTCAGTCGAGAGCCTCACATGAAGGAGCGTTTCCAGGATCAAGTCCCTAATTAGTTACACAAATAGAAAACCATGAACAATTTGTGCATTTGGTGGTATTTACTTCTTTCTTTTAACAAACTGCCTTTGGGAAAGAGAGTTGTCATAAGGGCAAATCGATCACTTCAGGGGGATTAAAATATGGGGGGGGGCAAACGGTTTAGCTCAAAGTCTGCCTTCTACATTAACCCATTGTTTGGTCTCATATAAGAGCTACATGCTCTATGTTGTAAGAAATGAGAACAGAAACAATAAGGAGCCAAGAATTCAGCTTCCCACCAACATATTGTGATCCACTAGGCAGAAAATATGTTTTAAGTTTGCGTATATGTACTTATGACTAGAGAGCTGTAGATACAAGAGTAACTTTAAATAGAGTAATTTTGTTTTCTGAGTTCCTTTTTGTCACTGTATTTTTCCCAAAGACCTTCTATTCTCTGGAGATTTTAAATTACTAAATATTCATTGTGCAAGCTGATGCTAAGTCCACTGAGATGGACCCCCATCTCCAGGACCTCCATAGGCATTGTTTGGACAAAACAGGAATGTCCGTGGTGATGAAACCAACCAGGTTAACCGATCTCAGGACATGACCACTTTCAAGGAAGGCAGGTAGAGTAACCCACTGGCCTTGACCTACCTTGATCTTGATGTTGCCCAGGCGGTGGTAGGGACCTGGGCAGAGATTGGCCTGCTCATGCCTTAGCTGGTGAGAAGTTTCCCCCAAGGATAGACTGGCCCAAGCTTTTGCCTAAGGGACTCAGCCACCACTACTACTACCATTCCACCACCCTGACCTCTCCTAGAGTCTGGGAACATTCCCAGCAGAGACACCGGTGGTGGGCTCCGACCCGGTGCCCTAGGAAAGGAACATACAATCTGAGTTTGGCCACACTCACTTTGTTCCATATCCGAACCCATATACCCAGGTTCTGAGAAGCTGTCCCCCATTGTGACCACCACTCGCCCGGGGCTGAGGCTCGGCGCTGACCGGGTCATAACTGCCAAGGGCTGGACAATGGGCACATCTGTCCTTTCTCTGAGGGATGAAAGCACCTAAGCAGACACGCTCTGCCTTTTGTTACGGTTTTTTTTTCCCCTTTCTTTTGTAAATGAAAGAAAGCCGCGGCATGTGGCGGCCGGGTATACGTCCCACACTGGGGGCCTCCCCACGCGTCCCCACCAGGCCCAAGGACCAGGTTCGATTCTGGATTGGACCGTGATTGTGGGAAGCGAACAACTACGCCCGAAGCTGAATTGATTTTCAAATCTGGAGGCTTCTCGCAGGGACGCCGGGAAGAGGGCGTCCCTACGGGCCAAGAAGAGACCGGCGCGCCTGGTCCACCCTGCCGGCGTCAGTCCTTCCCGCAAGCAGCGGCCTCTTGGTGTTTTAGCAGGAGGGCCATGAAGAAACCGCAGGAACAGCCCGAGCCTCGGCGGCCCCACCAGAACCCAGGAGTTAACATAGGAACCCACCAGGGCACTCAAAACACACACACACACACACACACACACACACACACACACACACACACACACACACACACACACACACACACACACACACACACACACACACACACACACACACACACACACACACACACACACACACACACACACACACACACACACACACACACACACACACACACACACACGCCGAGTCACTCACGAAGCGGCTTGCCGCCTTAATTATCAGCTGAGCCGGAGAACGACCCAGGCGGAGGAGGACAGCGAGGTATGGCCGGGGCTGGGACTCTTGACACTAACCTCACCTCTTCGCAGAGCATGGAAGAGTCAGGGTGGGCAGAGAATTATCAGGGAGGACAGAGGTTGTCGGGTCAACAGCCACCAGGTTGACCAAGGCCTTTAAAATATTTGCTCCCCTCCCCCTCAAAAGGCCAAGCACCTGAAGATGGGGAGAGCGTGGACTCCCAGAGGCCCTCCCGGGAAACAAGCCAGGGTGGAAGGAGTGATGACACCAGCTGAGGCTCCCCGGGAAACCTGCACCGGGAGGCAGCAACTGGAGAGAGGGGCGATGGCTCTCCAGGCATACTGCGCCACCCGGGAGGCGAGCCCAGCAAGTGTGGCCGAGGGCTGGGAAGGGAGCCCACCCGAGCCAGGGAGCCGAGAGGGGCCCAAGTTTCCCAGGGTTGCGGTAGCAGCCCCAGATCGTGCTCTACGTTAGACACTCGCACGTGCGCACCGCTCCCCCGCAGCCCAGCGCCTTACGAGCGGCGCTGGGACCCCCACCTTCATTTGTACGGGGACGTCACCGTACGCGCGCGCTGGGACTGAGGGGGCGGGGCTGATCCGCGCGCCTGCGCGCTGCACCCGGCGGGCGTGAGGGCGGGCCGCGGCGGCGGCGGCGGAACAGCGGCCACAGAGTCTGCAACAGTAACCGAGCCATGGCTGGAGCTGGCCAGCGGCGCGGGCAGGCAGCAGCCGCGGAAGGCGCAAGGGGTGCGTCAGGGGAGCCGGGGGCCTCACAATTCTAGGAAGGAGAGGGACGTGAGGGGGCCGGGGGCGGGCGGGCTGGGGGCACCGCGCTCGCCCAACGGCGCGGATCCTTTCTGGAAATTAATATTTAAAGAAAAAAAAAAGCCGAGGACGCAGAGGGGAAGGTGGGGGCAAGAGGGAAGGCGAGACACACTGAGAGGGAGACAGAGCCCCACAGTGAGAGGAAGGAAGGAAGGAAGGCAGCAGTCGCCAGCAGCCGATGTGAAGACCGGACTGCGTGCGCCCTTCGCCGCCTCTGCCCGGCCTCATCGATGTTGTGTCCGCCGTCCGCTCGCCCAGATCACGATGAACGCGCAGCTGACCATGGAGGCGATCGGGGAGCTGCACGGCGTGAGCCATGAGCCGGTGCCTGCCCCTGCTGACTTGCTGGGCGGTAGCCCCCACGCGCGAAGCTCCGTGGCGCACCGCGGCAGCCACCTGCCCCCCGCGCACCCGCGCTCGATGGGCATGGCGTCCTTGCTGGACGGCGGCAGCGGCAGCGGCGATTACCACCACCACCACCGGGCCCCCGAGCACAGCCTGGCCGGCCCCCTGCACCCCACCATGACCATGGCCTGCGAGACTCCCCCAGGTATGAGCATGCCCACCACCTACACCACCTTAACCCCTCTGCAGCCGCTGCCGCCCATCTCCACCGTCTCGGACAAGTTCCCCCACCATCACCACCACCACCACCACCACCACCACCCGCACCACCACCAGCGCCTGGCAGGCAATGTGAGCGGTAGCTTCACGCTCATGCGGGACGAGCGCGGGCTGGCCTCCATGAATAACCTCTATACCCCCTATCACAAGGACGTGGCCGGCATGGGCCAGAGCCTCTCTCCCCTCTCCGGCTCCGGTCTGGGCGGCATCCACAACTCCCAGCAAGGGCTCCCCCACTATGCCCACCCGGGCGCCGCCATGCCCACCGACAAGATGCTCACCCCCAATGGCTTCGAAGCCCACCACCCGGCCATGCTCGGCCGTCACGGGGAGCAGCACCTCACGCCCACCTCGGCCGGCATGGTTCCCATCAACGGCCTTCCTCCACACCACCCACACGCCCACCTGAACGCCCAGGGCCACGGGCAACTCCTGGGCACGGCCCGGGAGCCCAACCCTTCGGTAACCGGTGCGCAGGTCAGCAATGGAAGTAATTCAGGGCAGATGGAAGAGATCAATACCAAAGAGGTGGCGCAGCGTATCACCACCGAGCTTAAGCGCTACAGCATACCACAGGCCATCTTCGCGCAGAGGGTGCTCTGTCGCTCCCAAGGGACCCTCTCGGACCTGCTGCGCAACCCCAAACCCTGGAGCAAACTCAAATCCGGCCGGGAGACCTTCCGGAGGATGTGGAAGTGGCTGCAGGAGCCAGAGTTCCAGCGCATGTCTGCGCTCCGCTTAGCAGGTGAGCGGGCCAAGGAGCTGGGCGCGCGGGGAGATAAGGTATTGGGGAAGCTGAAGGGACCCAAGGAGGCAGGGAAGGAGAGAGCTCTGTGCACGCTTCATCCCGTCCTCCTTTCACCGAGAGGGGGGTCCCTAGGCCTGGAAGAGCCAGAGCGTGGCTCCCGGGAGCGGACAGCCTCTTCCAGGACTCAGTGCATTGGGCTGTGGAAGGCTCCGGGAACTGAGCAGCGCGGCCTGGGTGATTGCAGAGGAGCATTTGTGTTGGGAGACAGCGCAGGAAGCTCGCACCACCGTAGGTGGAAAGAAATCCCAGCACCTGGCTGGATACGGTCTGTGCATCGCTTCTGGGTTTGGCACTCCAGGTTTGTGGGGCGAGAGAGGCGACGCGTGCGTGGAACTGCGCGCAGGTGCTGCCAGCCAGTATCCCTGGCACATACCCGGGCGCTGTGCTGGAGCGTGCGGGAGCTGCCCGCCAATGTTTAGCTGAACTCGCTGCGGTGACCCCGCTCCCGCGCTCACTTTAGTGGCGCGGGGTGGGGTGGGGGGCTGGAGGGTGGGGAGCGCACTCTGGGAGTTCCAGCAAAGGTTCCGAAGCCGCGCGGCGGTGGGTGTGTGGCGCAGACGCTCCGTTAAGGTTTAGGACGCACTCTGCGCTTGTGACCGGCTGTAGAGAGGGAGACAGATCGTGCCAAGGTCCAGGTGAGGGCGGCCGAGCAACAAGGGAGCTTCTAGCTTAGCCCAGAGACCGATTTCGCTGCCGACTCGCTTAGGGCTTCGCATTTTGTTTTATTCCTCTGCATGAATTTTCGTCTGAATCCCATGCAGGGGGTGGGAGTGTGAGGGAAAAAAACAAGTCTTCGAGCAGAGGTCTCCGGGCCCAAACACCCCGAGGGCCTGGTGTTTCCGAGTTGAGCGGGAAGGTCTTGGCGGCGCTGCGTAGACACTGCGCCCAGTTCCCCCAGCCTCTCTAAGCCAAGGTAAGGGGAAGGCTCTGGCCGGCCCACCGGCGGAGGGGACAACTGACCCCAGCCTGAATCACACGAGGGATTTCAGGCAGATTCAGCGACCCCCTAGGGCGGAGGACAAGCGGAGAGGTACAGCCAAGGGCAGCTGAGGGTGGACTCGGTTTGATGAGACCCGGGCTGAGTTGATTGACTCCTGGGGTACATGCTGCCACACCCCCACCCAATCTCAGCCCGGCGACCTAGCCTGAGTCCTGGCGAAGAAAAAGGTAAAAGCCGTAATGAGGGTTTGTTAATTAACTGATCGTTCTCCATTAATTCGTCCCTGGAGAACGAGAGACCGTCAATCCGCGCAGAGCCGTGGGCACTGAGCCGTTTCACAGTCTAAAATCAAAGCAAGAGGCCAGGGCCCCCTCCCCCACATCGTGCGGGCCAATGAGAAGCTAGAGGGAAGCGGGTGCCGGCGTCCCCGCGAGCCTGCGACTCCAGCCGGATGCGACCCAAAGCAGTCCTGGGGTCTGGGTTCTTGTGGCCTCCCTGCTGGAGCTCCGCACCGCCTGAACCTCTGCGCCGCCAGGTTTTCCAGTCCAACCCCGCGCTCGTTGGCCCCAAAGTCCCCACGAGGACTCTTGCAGCCTGAGCCCAGAAGCCAGGAGAGGCTGGGGTAAGGGGACGGCAGGGGGAAGAAAGAGGTTGACAGGGTACCCTCTGGGGCTCCCGCAATTCCACTCTCTAGCTTTGTGTGCAGCCACCAGATCGCCCCATCCCATGGGTAGACCGAGACCCGAGGGCAGCTGAAGTTCTGGAAGGGACGGCCGAAAACGCTATTCCTCTCCCAGACTGATATGCCTATGCCGGCGTCCAAGGTAGTGCCTTTTCACACGCACACGCCAGCCTCGAGCCCGGCTCCAGGACTTTTTACCGAGGCAGTGCACACACAGGCAGGTTAGTGGGGCTGGGGGAATGGAGGGAGGGGATGCAAATGGAGAGCCGTTCCCCCCCACCCCCAGGGAAGCTCGTTCCAAACACCCCACCTCCTGAAGGCGCTTGCTCAGGACTTAAATGACTCTCCTTCCCCACTGCCTCCTATTGTCCCCCGGAAAGACAGACTGATAAATTAGGTTCAGGGACGACCCCGGAGCCCTGGATACCCGCCTTAGCGCCCTGCCCTGTACGAGCGCCCTCTCACCTCCTCGCATGGGCAGCCCTAGTACTGCTACCTGCACACGGGAAGTGCGGTGGACGTACCCGCCCGGGCTCACGGGACCCAGGAAGTTACCGAAGGGGCCGCTGCCTGGCACCCAGCAGCGCGTAGAAAGTCCTGCCCAGCCTTTGGACGGAGGCGCGTGGCCTTTTCCTCGAGAAAAAAAAAAAAAGAAAAGGAAAATCGGAGACCCTGGCGGGACGTGAGTTTGGCGCCAAACCCCCAGCGAACTCGTTATCCTAAGACCCGGATGCGGGGTTGTCTCTCCCATTTTCCTTTCTTTAACTTCATTAAAGGGGTGGGGCGGGCTGGGATGAGGGCGCGTGCGGAGCCAGCCGGGATCAATCCCATTACGCAGCAAGAGCCAAGACTTGTTTTTAAGTCACCGAAGAACGACAAGACCTCCCGTTAACATTTTAATTTGGTGGTGGGGGCGGGGGCGGGCGGAACGAGGCCGTTTCCTGAACCGTTCAAATGATCTCTGGTAGGCCCTGACTGCAGGTGACTAAAAACGGATTGCAGGGCATGTTGGACGCAGCTGTGAGACATTGCCCCCTCCTCCCCACTGCCAGCTCCCGTGCACGGAGGGAGGTGCCACTTGCGGCTCTTGCTCGCCGTTGCACTCAAAGACCCCTTAAACTCGTTTCTACCCCATGCGAGGCAAGGCCCATCGAGGTCGGCTCCTTCGCTGGGTAGCGGGAGAGTGGCTTCTTCATGCCCTCCTGGTACCCCGGGTTCCGTACAGCCTGGTGTGGAGAGTCAAAACCCTCCGCCCGCCCGCGGCAGCGTGTTTGGAGAGGCGCTTTCTCTTCACGAAATTACATCGGCTGGCGGACGACGGGAGACAGGAGGAAATTCTCACCAAATTAACTACCTTTAAAAAATCAATATATGTTCCCTCAATGTAACACTTGCTGCTTCCCCATTAAAGTGCAGCGCAACCAGGCTCACGCTGCGTCTCATCCCAGGTGGGGAGGGGGGGCTGGGCTGTGCCGGTGGGTGGGTGCCCCGCCTCTGACGTGGGCGCCTATTAAGACGCGGGGAGATTAGCTTCCAATTAAAGATTCCAGAAGGCTCCGGCCTCAGTAGGGGGGAGCTGCCGGCGCAGGAAGAGGCTGCCACTGCACACCCACCAACGGGTGCTGCAGAGACCCAGCAGGCGAGGCCCGGGGTCTGGCAGGGGTGGGTGGTGCGCCGCTTCGACCCTGCGGTATCTGGAGGCGAAGAAACCTCCCAACAGCGGCGCCAGGGAGCCAGACGGGTCTCCAGCACCCGAGACTGCTCCTGTTTCCTGGACGGGATTTGCCCCAGGACCACCCGGGGACCGGGGGGCGTGGGGGGGCAGTCTGACCAGGAGGTGGCCATGAGAAAGTCTCGCCCGGACCAACATGGGCCATGTTTGCCATAAGTGGCCTTGCTGCCTGGTTGATTGATAACTAACTGGCTCCCGCGCAAGTCCATTTGCTTTTTGTTAATATTTATACCAACGGGCGACGTTTCAACTGTCCCCTCCCTTCTCTGGGCCATGGGAGCCAAGCAGAAGGAGTTCGATGCTGGGCCCTGGGAACTCCACTTCTCCAGTCCTCGAAGACTCTGGGCCGGGAGAAAAGCCACAACTGGGCGTGTGGAATGCAGGAACTGGAAGGGTTCCTGGGCCCAAGAGTCGGGGGAGAAGGTGCCAAGTGGACTGGTTCCCCGCCACGCCCGGCGTCTCTGCGGGGCGGTTCTCGGGCAGTGCAGCTGCTCTCAGCCGGCTGCGGCCCGAACAAAGGGCCCGCGGGGCGCTGCCGACAGCATCCGCCTAGCAGCCTGGGGGCCATGGGGGCTGGCTGCCCCGGACGAGAGCCACCTCCGAAGCTTTATGCTAGACTCCTCCCAGCGTGGCCTGGGGGCCAGCCAGTCGTCAGGCGGAGGCCGAGGAGTTCCAGAGTCCCCTCACCAACTCAGGCCTAAGGGTCGCCCGTGCTCCTGGAGAGTTGGCTAGGGACCCCCGCCCACACATACACACACACACGCCAGCCGAACGGGTCTGGCTGTTGGGGACAATCCCCAGAAGGCTCTGCGTGGGCCTTTCTCACAGCCCATGTCTGATTCCTGGAGGGTGTGGAACAATAGTTCTCTCTTGCGGCCCCCACTGGGGAGCACAAACCCCAGGGAGGAGAGGAAGGGGCGCATGGAGTTAAGAAGTGTGCACGTGGTGAAGGTTGGAGCGGAGAGTTTGACTAGAGTGGAGGAGACCTGCTGCTGTGGCTTGAGGAGGCCTGATGGTTATTTTGTGGTGACCTGGTGTCAGAGCATCGAGCCCGGCTGCCTGAGACAATAAACCCTGCGGCCTGTCCCGAGCGTGGTTGGCTCTCCCGCCAGCGGGTGCAGCCCCAGGCCCTTTGGAAGCACCCAGTGGGCAATCGGGGTCAGTAGAGACCCAGTCCTGCCGTCGCTGTTTTGCAGCTGGCACTTGGGACAGTCTGTGCCAACAATAGCACCGTTGTGTTGTAGCAGCAAAGCAACTCAAAGCCCAGGCTGCATCTTTCTTTATCTTCAAGCGCTCAGCGCACCACAGGAAGCTAAGCTTGTGCCCTCACTGATGCCCTCCTTGTGGACTCATCTTCCCCAGTAGCTGCGCATGCCCCCTGCGGGCCGCGAGGCCAGGCACCCAGAGAGCCTCTGTGGTTCAACCCGCTGCGGAGAGGAGAGGCTTTGTTTTTAGAACATTGATGTCTTAGTGATTTTCAAAATGAGAACTATTTTGACAGGTAGAGAGTGTAGTGGAGGGAGAAAAGGATACCTAGCGGATCTGTCTTGCTCCTAAACAATTCCTGGGTATTACCCCACTGATGAGACAAAATTGCCATCCCCCCAAATTATACCCCAACTCTAACCTCTCAAGATGCATGTTTGGAAATTATATCCAAATTATACTTTTGCTGGCATGTTTTAGTTTGAGACTATCAGGGTCACAGTAGAGAAGGTGACCCTGGCAGTCTGAAATGGGAGGTTGGGGCTCGGGGTGTAGTGAAGGGAGGGTGGATTAGCGTTCCCTTTGTTGTTTCCCCTTCCAGCTAACTGATGGGAGTTAGAAGCCTGCCCTGAGGCTTTGAGCTTGAAGGTCTTTGTTTGCTCTCTGGTGTGCTGGGTGAAGTGCTCTGGGAGGCCTAGCGGCCTGGAGCCCTGGTGCGGAGTCAGGACCCTGGACAGGGCCTAGCCAGGCCTGTTGCCAGGGTTTCTCTTGCCCCTGGTGGGTGGCTAGGATGGCTTTGAACAGTTGTGATGAGGAAACAAAAACTAACAGCTAATATTTCGAAGTTTATGAGAAATCGTGAGGCCCCACCAGTAGTACACACGGGCACGGTCAAGTAATGGAAAAGATCAAACCTATCCTCGTCGATCAGGCGGTTGATCTTTTTCCTCCCTCTCCAGCAGCTTTCTGTGTGCGTCTGAGTCCATGGGCACACCTGCTTATACAATCGGAATTCGAGTCCCTATGGGTGTGACAGGGGTTGGATCATTAAGCTAAAACGTTCAATTCAGTCCCTTTGATCCGTGCTGGGGAAAATCTATAGTCATCTCTAATCTACGAGGTCTTTGAGGAGGTTGTTACATGAGCTGTTTTGATGTCATCATTTCCACATTCATGGCAAATTCAGCTAATCAAACAGACGCTGCTACCCAAAGTTCTCAGAAGAAATAGTTCTTACGGTGTATATCGGTAACATTTATTCTTGATTTCCTTGTAAGAAAGAAAATCCTCAAGTCTAATGAAGGTGGGTAATTAAAAAGGAGGTTCTCAGGTGTCTTGCTCCTCAAAATCCATAGTTAGAAGCCTCGCCCTTCAAGTAAGAGTGCTCCGTGTTCTTTGTAAATTCCATATATTGGAATAGTTAAACACCAATTTACTATTTTAAGCCAACCAAGGAGCCTTGACGGATTGGATGAGAAGTGACTAGTCTCATTTCAGTCCCCTTGAAAACAGCAGTTTCCACACTCTTGGCAAAATTGAATGGTCCCCAACCTAAAGTAGCAACAGAAGGAGGGTCCTATTGAAGTCATAGTAGTTAGAGGATAGATTTCCTATAATCTTAGATAAAGGATTCAACAAGTATTCATTAAATACTATTTTCATTTTGTGTGTATTTAAATAAGATGGGTAAGCACCTTTGGAAGAAGAAAGCCACATTATTTTTACATGAAAAGTGTCAGCCTCACAGAGTTTAGCAAAAAGGAAAAAACTGATTTCTAATGTGAATGAATTTAGTGCATAATCGTAAATTACTGTCTTCTGTCAACAGATTTGCACAGACTTTTATTTTAATACAAGTATGTTAATACTAATGAAACTTAATTTTCTTCTGAAATTGTAGGATTGGCTTAGATGACCAGACCAATCACAGGGCAATCTTATTATTTTGATACAAACATATAAATTTATGTCTTATCACAGGGTCTTGCTATAGAATCATCCCCATTATGTTCCTCCCAAAAGATGTTACATGATCATAAAGTTGGAACAAATTAGCTTCTAGAAATTTTCTTCTCCTTTAGGTGAGACAATTTGATAAGATAACAGCTGAACAGAACCAGACCTTGAAGTACAACCCTCACATTTGTCTTGGCAAGTGATAAGGAAGGAGTTTGTGTCCATTGTGTACATTTTATTAGTCAGGTACTGTGCTAGGCACATAGATGTTCTCATTTAATACTCACTGTCTGTGCCAGTGGCTCCCAAATCTTGCTATGCATTGGAATCATTTAGGGATCTTTTAAAAAAAATGATTCCTGGCTAAAACCTCAAATATCCTGGCATCAGTAGTATAGGGCATGACCTGGGCACTAGGATATTTAAGAGCTCTGAGGTGATTTTAATGTGCAGCAAAGTTTGGGAGCTGCTAGTTTACAGGGCAATTACCATTATTTTTCCTGTTTCTCTGTTCAATGAGGTTGAATAACTTACCTATGGTAACAGAGCTGGAAATCACTGAGACCCTGAACTCAGCTTTCCCAGCTCAAAGCTCAGAACACCCTTACCCTCCACCCTGTGCCTCGATTATGGGTGCAAGTCCACTAGGTCAGTGGACCCAGAATGTGGAAATGTCTGATCCACTGTCATAAACACCAATCTGGAAAGTCTCTGCATAATAAGATCTTGAAATTAGAAAATGTGTGTCTTCCCTCTGGGACTCTCAAAGAGAGTTACTTGTGGAAACTTATTTCTTTTTTACTCAAGACTTATAAGAGAGACTTTTTATTGCTCTCTTTTGAGGAAGCAGCCAGAGGGAATGTGAGGCAGTCACAGAGCTAGACGTGGAACCCAAGTCTCTCCATCCATTTGTTCACTTAAACAATTATTCACAGGCAAGACCCATCTCATTAGATGTTTTCTGTGGGTAGGACTGGTCCATTGGGAGCCAGCCTGGAGGAGGGCCCAAAGGCCCAAACCTCCCATTCTTTCAGGCATTGGTGTTCTGATCTGCACTTGCACAGCAGTTATATTTCTTGGCTTCACATCAGTGCCTGTCTTGCTATTCCAAGCTTGCCTGTTACTCATGTTTTAGGACTCTGCACTAAAAAATAATAAATTGACTTAAACTCTGTATATATGTTGGCAATCATCCAGAGGGCAACTTACAATTTCCCTCAAGCACCGCAAGTTTCCAGTTACCCATGCGTTTCTCATCTCCCTTTGCATATGCCATAGGGTACGCAGAATCGACAGTTTCTGAAATCGCTGCTTTCATTTTGCATCTGGTGATGACCCCGTAGTCCCAAAGAGAGGTTATCAAAGGAACATAATAAACTCTATGCTTTTCGCTTTCTTTCCTGATGTCTTCTAAAACAGATCAATGGGGGAAATTAAATAAATAAACGAGCGAAGCGCGCCACCTAGTGACCCGTCTGCTCACTGCAGGTGAAGTGCGTGAGAGGAGTGGCTAACGCGATTCAAGTATTGATGGAGTCACAAAAATCGTTCATTAAGGCAATTTAATCTTTACTATTAAATGTCCTTTCAATTCATTTAGGGTAATTAAGATGCAGTTAAAGTGATTAAATTCTAATTACTTATGCTAGACAAAGACATATTTGTCACACTAATGCGGTTAACTAAGGACTCAGAAAGAAAGTTAACATTTACTTCAAATGATGCAACTGGAAAAATCAGTTCCTCTTTTCGTCATTAATCCAGTGAGCTGGGTGATTATGTAATGGCATTACAAGCTCATTAAATAGGGGAAGTGCTGATTAAAATGGCTGCTGGGAGGAAAACCTGAACCAGGAGTACCTCGGTACAGTTTGGTCAGCATTCCTAGCAAAATTACTTGGTGTCCTTTCCCTCCAAGCCCGCCCCCCGCCCCAAAGCAATAAGCAGCTCCTGAGTCTTATCTTGACATTAAAAGAGGGATGCCGGGCTTCCCTGGTGGCGCAGTGGTTGAAAGCCTGCCTGCCGATGCAGGGGACACGGGTTCGTGCCCCGGTCTGGGAAAATCTTACATGCCGCGGAGCGGCTGGGCCCGTGAGCCATGGCCGCTGAGCCTGCGCGTCCGGAGCCTGTGCTCCGCAACGGGAGAGGCCACAACAGTGAGAGTCCCGCGTACCGCAAAAAAAAAAAAAAAAAAAAAAAAAAAAAAAAAGAGGGATGCCTCTTGGAAAGCTTTTATTGCCAGCCTGCCGACATTGTTAAACCAAAGATATTTTCAAATGGTAAATGGATTCTTGGGGTAGAGAGGAGCAAGGCATTTGGACAGGGGAGGTGGAGGGAGGGTTTCCTGTAGGAAACAGCTCCAGGATGAAGATTTCCACTGCAGGCTTTCGAAGCCACTCTCCTCCTCACAGACACCCTTCCTATTAGGCAGTCTTCCTCCCCTCCCCAGTTGCATTTTTACTGCTTCGTATGTGGGGACAGATTCCTTTGTACACATCATGCTTCTTAGGCACACTCTGAAGAGCACTAAGTACCTCAGCTGCAAACTGGTCTCTTTTCAGAGTTTTCCGCCATTCACAAGTAAAGGCATCTAAGATTATATACCATCGGATTACTGAGGCTCTTTTGCCATGATATCCACAAACAGTTCCCAGCCTCCTACGATAGGTTAATTTTGAGTACTCAGAAGAGGAGGATGAATTGAAATTTCACCGCATTTGAAGTTGGCCTTCCTCATAAAATGGCTTCTTAAGCCCACGCCTATCATTTGCCTGGGGGGATGATCCAAGGATGAGGATGATCCGCCAAAAAATTGGGAATTAATTTCCCCAGGGGATCAGTGTCTTTTAATACTGTTAAATTTGCCCATTGAAAACCATTACTATGGAGATTGCATCTTTCCCCTGTTTATCCCATTGAAATTCAGTATTACTGTTTACTTCACAAGAAGCTGAAGTTATCAAATTCATCAGTCACGGAAGTCAAATAACTACCTTTTAAAGATAAGTTGGCAGTTATTTGAATATTTACGGAGTCATTTTTAATTTACTAGATTGTGTTATCTTAAATTACTAAACCAAATAAACACATTTAAAAAAAAAAAACCCTAGACTAAGCAATGAGAGCCCCAGAGACAGGTTCTTGTACTAATTAGCTCTGAGACCTTGTCATTTAACCTTTCTGGGTCTCAGTCTCCTTAAATGTAGAATGAAGGATTTGGCCTTAGGGTCCTTCCAGATCCCACATTCTATGAATGATTGCCTTCTATGATGACTGTGTATCCATGACAGTCTCTCTTCTCAATGTAATGCTCTGTCCCAAAGTCAGGATTCAACAAGGTGTAAGTCCCTGGCGCGCCCATCTCTTGGGCAGAGTCTCAGATCAGGCTCTCCTATCAGATGGCCAGTAGGAAAGAGCCTTTCCAGTCAGGAGCACTGCCTTCTGGCACAAAAATATTTCAGCTTGAGGTTACAATACCTGCGTTGGTAAGGATATGGATCATCAGGAATTCATGCACTGCTGGTGGGGATGTAAATTGCCACCGTTGCTTCAAAAGATAATTTGGCTTATAAACCTGAACCCACAGCTGAACGAAGTCTACCCCTTGGTATATACCCTAGATACCCCTTGGTATATACCCTAGATAAGCTCACAGGTGCTCCTGAAGATGAGTACAAGGATGGTCTGTAACAGCGTTGCTTCTAAGAACAAATAACCAGAAACATCCCAAATGCCCACTGACGAGGAATGCAGGAATAAACTGTGCTGTATTCATATAATGCAGGAGTATATTGGAGTGATGAAAATGAATGAGCCACAGCTATACATAACAGCATAGTTGAGTCTTAGGAACAGTGTTGAATTTCTTTTTTTTTTTTTTTTAAAAAGAACAAGCTATAGAAAATCACACCAGAACAATACCATTTTTATAAGGCTTAAAAGCAAGAAATGCTAAACAACTTATTGTTTAGAGATACGTAAGTATGTGGAAAAAACAAGTTAATAATAAACTCAAGTTCCTAAGAGTGGTACCTCCAGTAGGGAAAGGCTAGAGATAAAAGGAGAGAACACCCTTGTAGCTTCACAGACAGCAGATGTTCTAGTTCTTTTGTCAGGTGCTGCCTTCACCAGTGTTCATTTAGTTCCTGTGCTTCCTATCTTAAATATACATGTTTTGTAACAGGTAAATATTATTTAATTTTAACTTTGGGGGGGAAAAAGATTGTTTCTGTCTGATTCCCCAGCCCGAACAACTTGGACCAAATAAACCCCAGGACATTTCAGTTGTCATTTACACAGTTCTTAGCCCTGTACTAAATGTCAACTCTCTTTGGAATTATATCTGGCCAACTGTGGACAGGGCATAAGATGTGAAAGAGGAAATTTCATTAGATATGGAAAGAGTGGTTTTTTCTTTATTCATTTGAGTACAACCATGACAGTGCTGTGCTCAGTACTGGGGATGTACTGAGCACAAACAAGTCTTTTGGAGCTCATAGTCTAGGGGGGAAGAGAGACAAATAGCTTGGTTGCTTTTTTGTGCCAAGAAGGAACGGTTTAGGGTGTGATGAAGGAATAGTTTTGAAGCTCTGGAAAAAAAAAAAAAAAACAGGACTTGGTCAGAAATGGGGAAAGAGGTTTTCAGGCAAAGGGAACAATAGCATGTGTGGATGCCGTGGGTAAAACCCCTTTGCAGAAGATTTCTTGGATCCGAATTATTGTATAGCTGGAAGCTTGTTTCTTCCCCAGCACGGCTGAGTGAAACGATGCCTTCCCATCAGTAACAAAAGCTTTCTCCAAGGCTGTAGTTTTTTGTAGTGGGGAGGGGTGGGCGGAGAGTTTCATATTCCTCAAATCAGGTTGGTGGCAGAGAGGTGGCAAGAAAATATATGCTGATTAAAAAGCCTCCCAGGTGATTGTACTATAACTCCAAGTTGATAATTAGAATATTGATATTGAGCACTACAATGTACAAAATAAACAACAAGGACCTACTGTATAGCACAGAGAACTATATTCAGTGTATTGTAATAACCTATAATGGAAAAGAATCTGAAAAACAATATATATATATATATATATAACTGAATCACTTTGCTGTACACCGGGAACTAACACAACATTGTAAATCAACTATACTTCTATTAAAAAAAGAATATTGATATTGAGAATTTAAGAGCAAATGACTTATATTTTTGCCCCTTTGTTATTTATTTTACCCTTTTTCTGGAATAACCTATAGTTCCATAGTTTTATGTATATTTTTAAATGATATATAATATATATAAATATTATATCATTATATAATATTTTACTTCTTTTATCTCTTTTGAGGTTAAAAGTTCACTCAAAAATTCAATATTCCTAATTACTTAGCCATAAAAAGAAATGAAATTGAGTTATTTGTAGTGAGGTGGATGGACCTAGAGACTGTCATACAGAGTGAAGTAAGTCAGAAAGAGAAAAACAAATACCGTATGCTAACACATATATATGGAATCTAAAAAAAAAAAAAAGGTTCTGAAGAACCTAGGGGCAGGACAGGAATAAAGATGCAGATGTAGAGAATGGACTTGAGGACACGGGGAGGGGGAAGGGTAAGCTGGAACAAAGTGAGAGAGTGGCATGGACATATATACACTACCGAATGTAAAATAGATAGGTCGTGGGAAGCAGCCGCATAGCACAGGGAGATCAGCTAGGTGCTTTGTGACCACCTAGAGGGGTGGGATAGGGAGGGTGGGAGGGAGACGCAAGAGGGAGGAGATATGGGGATATATGTATATGTATAGCTGATTCACTTTGTTATACAGCAGAAACTAACACACCATTGTAAAGCAATTATACTCCAGTGAAGATGTTAAAAAAATTCAATATTCCTATAAGAATGATTGTATCCATACTCTCCTCCCTCCGAAAAACTCTTACTGTTCTCTGGGTCCTTACTACTCAGTGTGGTCCCCAGACCAGCAGCAGAACATTAGGAAATGCAGTCTCTCAGGTTCCACCCCAGACCTACTGAATCTGAACCTGCACCTTGACAAGATCCCTAGGAGATTCATGTGCACATTCAAGTCACTGAGGGTCATATTACGTCATTCAAAAGGTCCATTTTCCTTCATTTGCCCTCAGGCTGATGGAGTACCTCCTATGTGAAGGGTGCTGGGCCAAGTACTGGGGCTCAAAAGAGGCACAACGTGCCGTATCCTGGAGGAGCTCACGGAAGGACGTGTGCGGGGAAACAAATACTTACAATGTCCTTGATGAGTGCTGGGATAGGCAGGAAAACAGTTATGTGGGAGCAGGGAGGAAACTGGAAAGAAGACTGAAAAGAGAGTACATAGGATCTTGTATGCCTGTGCCATCCAAGGGACTTGGGTCTGTGACAGCAGGAGCTGAAGGAAGTTGTAACCTCTAGTAGAGTGAAGTTGTCAGGCTTGTGCTTTTGAAAGGCAGCATAGTGTGAGCCGATAGGAGAAGTAGCAGCAGCAGGGGACTAGCTAGGAGGATGGCAATAGATGATGAGGGTCGGATTGCCTGCCATTGTCAGCAGAGATGGAGAAAATATATATTCTTTTTCAGATTCTTTTCCATTATAGGTTACTACAAGACACTGAATATAGATCCCCATGCCATACAACAGTTCCTTGCTGTTCATCTATTTTATATTTTGTAGTGTGTATCTGTTAATCCCAAACTCCTAATTTATCTCCCCCTCCCACCCCATTATCCCCTTTGGTAGTCACAAATTTGTTTGCCATGTCTGGGAGTTTATTTCTGTTTTGTAAATAAGTTTATTTGTATCATTTTTTAGATTCCACATATAAGCGATATCACGTGATATTGTCTTTCTCTGTCTAACTTACTTCAGTTAATATGATAATCTCTAGGTCCATCCATGTCACTGCAAATAGCATTATTTCATTCTTCTTTATGGCTGAGTAATATTCAATTGTATATCTACACCACATTTTCGTGTTTTTTGTGTTTTTTTTTTTTTGTGGTACGCAGGCCTCTCGCTGTTGCGGCCTCTCCCGTTGCGGAGCACAGGCTCTGGACATGCAGGCTCGGCGGCCATGGCTCACGGGCCCTGCCGCTCCACTGCATGTGGGATTCTCCCGGACCGGGGCACGAACCCGCGTCCCCTGCATTGGCAAGCGGACTCCCAACCACTGCGCCACCAGGGAAGCCCCTGCACCACATTTTCTTTATCCATTCATCTGTCAATGGACATTTAGGTTGCTTCCATGTCTTGGCTATTGTAAATAGTGCTGCAGTTAACATAGGGGTGCATATATCTTTTCAAATTAGAGTTTTCCCCAGATATATGCCTAGGAGTGGATTGCAGGATTATATGATAACTTTTTTTTAGTTTTTTAAGGAACCTCCATCTGTTCTCCATAGTGGCTGCACCAATTTACATTCCCACCAACAGTGCAAGAAGTTTCCTTTTCTCCACAGCCTCTCCAGCGTTTATTATTTGTAGACTTTTTAATGATGGTCCAGTGCCTTTTAAAAATAACTTCTTTGTAAAATTATTACTACTAATCAAGAAAAAAGGTGACAAGGATCACCCATAACACCCCCAAACAGAGATAACCCCCTTTTTGTGAATATCTTTCCAATCTCTTCTCAATGAGATGATCCATACATACTATATTATAACTTTTTAAATTAAAAATCCCATGTTATTAAATTTATGATAGAATATTTGAAAATACATAAAAGAAAACTGGAGACAATAAAAACCCCTGGTAATGCCACCATTCCTGACCCCCCCCCCAAATACCTCACCAGTAGCACTTATTCATTTAGCAGATATGTATAGATAGGGTATTTACAGTTTGCAAGACAGCAAAGAGGTCAAAGCCCTCCCTCTGCTCCTGGAGCGCTCTGGATCAAAAAGCTTTCTGCACATTTTATGTTTTACAGCTATGCTATAATTTAACGAATCCCCTATTTTTGGATGCTTAGGTTGGTCCATAAATTGATTGGGCAAACATAAATTTTATGACTATATAATATTTCAGAAGCATCATAATTTACATAACCTCTCCAACAACCTTTCATTGGACATTTCAATGATTTCAAGGTTTTGGTTTTGTTTTGTTTTTGCTATTATCAGTCAATGGCACAGCAGTCAGCAACATATGCAGAACTTTTCTGAATATTTGTTTTCCTCTTTCAAAAATAATTTTTCTCTCATAACTTTGGAAAATATGAAATACTATAAACATACGACAGGATCAAATCATCCATAATCCCATCACCCAGAGTTGGTACCTGTTTATGTGTTGGTTTGTTTCCTTCTAGCTTTTTTAAATTACGTAAATAAGATACATTTTTAATTTTAATTTTTCACAAAATTGAGGTCATAAAGAATTTACAGTCAAACTTATCTCAGTGTCATTAAATATTATTCAAAAGCATGATTTAAGAAAATTTTATTTGGAAGTTGTTTTCAAATTTTTCAAAAGGTGCAAAAATAAAATAAGAACATAAACCATTTACCCACCAGTTGACCAGTTGTTAACATTTTGACCCATTTGCTTTATCATCTGTGCGCACATGCATGCTCTCTCTCTCTCTCTCTCAATCTCTCTTTCTCTCTCACTCTCAAATGCACAGAATTTTTTTTCATGAACCGTTTCAGAGTACGTTACATACATCATGGCCCCTCACCCCTACATACTTCAGAATGTATTTCCACGAGTATGAACCTTCCCTTCTGTAGCCACAGTTCACTTTTGTCCGTTGACCCAGTAATGTCCTTCACAGCATTGTTCTCCAGGAGAGGATCCAGTCTGGGATTAAGTTTTATATCTCTTCTTTTCTTTAATCTTAAACATTTCCACAGCCTTTTTTAACCTTTTATAACATCGAAATGTTTGAAGAATATAGTCCCCACTTTAAAAAAAATATTTCTCATTTTATGTTTATCTGATGTTTCCTCGTGATTAGATTGAGGCGGTGCTTTCTTGCCCAGAAAGCTGCATGGGTGAGGTGTGTCCTTCTCTGGGGATCACATCTGGAGGCCCATGAAGTCTGTCTGTCTCCCACTTAACTGGAGAGTTAATTTTGATCACTTGGTCGAGGTGTTGCCTAATTTCTCCACTGTATAATCACATATTTTTTTCTCTTTCTCTCTTACAGCTAATAAGCAGTCTGTGGGGAGATACTTTAAGATTATGCAGATATCCTACTCTTCATCAGAATTCCCCACAGATTTAGCATCTATTGATTCTTGCCTGACCTGTTTATCACGACGGCTTCAAAATGATTTTCCATCTCCGGCATTCCTGCCTTGTTTGACAGTCAGCTCTCAGCTTTCTTCTGTGAGCAAGAGCCCCTTCTCTCTCGTTTACGTATCCATTTGTTATTGGATAAGATTCACACATTCCTTTTTTCCCAATGGTTTCTAATTCAGTTCTGTACTTACCTATTTTGGTGTTCAAGCTGTCTCACATTTGACAGTGGGAGCCCCTTTAATCTGGTTCCTCTGTTCTTGTGACTTGTTTCCATCATTCTTTTCCTCCTCCTTCTCCTCCATCTTTTTTTTCTTTTACTTTCTGGCATCATAAGATGTTCCAAGCTCATCTGTTACCTACCCTGTCCCAGCCCTAGAATCTGCCCTTCCTTGATGAGCCCTGTTTTTTTCTGGTGGGGAATGGTATGAGAGACCAAGAAGGCCTGGTCACTAGGTGTGCTCATGGCTAGTAGCATGACTTTGTTTTTTGGCCTCCTCAGAAAAATCCAGGAAAAATATGCATGTATATTTACACACACACACCACAAATATACATATGCACTCATACATATATAATATACACGTGCACATAAACATGCTTACGTACATATTTTTAAAATCATGAGTTCGCACAAGTACCTCCACATCTAATTGCAATATATCCCCGTAGGATTTCTTCTTGCCTACCCTCATTCCATAATTGTGTGTCCCTTCCTCTACAGTGAGAACCTGGCACTCAATAACATATCCACCCCCCAGCACACACACACACTTACTCATTTGCTCAATCCTAAAATACATCTAAAATAATTTCAAAATTGCTTCAGCCATACCTGTAAAATAAACAAACCTGCTAAAAAATTTTTCTGTAACATTCATTTTCAATTCTTCCCCCATTCATATGCCCCAACATCACTTGGGAACTTGCTAGAAATCCTGCTGATTCAGAAATTCAGGGGAAGAGCCCAGTAATCTGTCTTCGTACAGGCTCTCTAAATGATTCTAAAGCATACTAAAGTTTGAGAAGCACAGCCTGAAATATGCAGAACAGGTTTGTGATATGTGTGTGTGTGTGTGTGTGTGTGTGTGTGTGTGTCTTTGTGCCAACATGTTATTATGTAAAATAATACTTTAAAAGATTAAATGTAGCAACCATAAAACAGGTGCAGTGCAGACTAATAACAGTCCTTTTGTCAGCATGCGAGTGGAGGTGTGATGTAAAAGAAGATAAGCCCCCAGTTATTTGTTTCTGTTCCGTTGCCAGCCTGGTGGATAATCAGGAGGAAGAGGGAGGCATGGGTGTGAAGTACCCTCATTTGCCAGAGGGGGTGCTCTCCAGCTCCACAGCAGCCGCCCCTCTGCCCCTTGGCATTAGGAAGTTCTATTAGTTAATGACAGAATCTCCTCCAACTTTATCCTAAATTACCTGGGAAACTTGTTTAAAATGTGTGTTTCTGAATCCCATTCTCTCAGAGAATCTAATTCAGTAGGGATAAGATAGGGTTCCGGAATATACATTTTGAACAAGCCTCCCCGTCATGCTCCCAGGTGATGTTGATGTGTTGAACCCACGCCTTACAATTTCTGCTCTGGACTCTAGACCCTGTTTACTCAGAGTGCCATCCTGGACCAGCAGCTGAGCAGTGAGCAACTGGGAGCTTGTTAAATGTGCAGAATCTCAGGCTCTGCCCAAAGCTGCTGGATCAGAATCTTCATCTTAACAAAATGTCCAAATGACTCAAGTTTGTACACTCAAGTTTGAGAAGCACTAATTTAGAATAGTGGTTCTCAGCCTAGCCTATGTGTTAGAATCACCTGGGGACTCTAAAAGGAGTGTGTCTCGAATGTCTCCCCATGTTCTCTGGGGCCACATCTGACTTATTTATCCAACAAGGATGCTGAGTATGCCAAAGAAATAATCCATGGTCTACTCTTACAGAATCCATGGATTCCTAGTGAGAGAGATGGGTAGGTAATAACTAATTATCTGGGGAGCTCTATGGGCACAGGAGACCACAATTCACCCCAGATGAGAAGGGATGGAGAAGCCTTAATAGAAAATGAAATGCTTGAGCTGGGCCTTGATTACATAGGGACAAGAAAGAGAAGGAAGGACATTCTGGGTGAGGGGACAGCTTGAGCAAAGGAATAGAGGTGTGAACATTCATAATGTATTTAGGACTGACTTCTGAACAGTGTGGCTCAGTGTGGATGGTGGGTGAGCAGTTGTGGGAAGTGAAGTGGAAAAGGTGATTGGGGTCAGAGGGTCAAGGTCCTTGAATATCTTAATGGAGCGGCCAAGAAGGGCTTTCCTCTCAAGCTTACTAGAGACCCTTGTGAAGCCAATTGTATACTACATGTGTCATTGGGAGAACAGCATTTACAATTGACTCTACAGATGACTTTCCAGAAATGCAAACAAGGAAAACCACTAATTTGAAAGTAACTGTGAAAAACGTCTGATGACTTGGCGAAAAGTCAAAATTGTAGGTTATTTTTTAAGGAGTTCCATTTTATAACTTCCAATTGCTGTGAATATTATAAAGTGTTATATATGGCTATTAATTAAAGAAATGGGATCAATAAGCTAAGACTTACAATTCACAATAGGCCTGCATGAGATAATAATGCATAATAAGCATGTAATTCATCAGGTCTGCCATTTGTTTTGACTGTTTTGCAGAATCAACATCATAACTAGGGCATCGATATCACATATTTCCAATTATTATTATTATAGCCCAAACTATTGAGGGGCTCTTTAAGATGAGGGAGACTGATGTGATAAAACCCCAATGGATCAGGCATTAACAGAAGTTTAGGAATTTAAAAATCAGAATTCCTGAGCCAACCTTTCATTAAAGAGCCACATTACCTTTTGCTACTGACTGAAGGAGCAGGTGCGAGGCAGCAGCTTTTCTTCCCACCGGTTCTTCTGAAGCTGCAATGCAGGGAAAGAGCTTCGAGGAGGGAAGGGTCTGGTGGTCATGTCTCTTCTGGTGAGTCTCAAAAAGCTTGGGCCTGTGCCCAGGAAAATGTGTGCATGTGACAGTGAATGGCCAGCAAGAGGATGGATGCAGGTATCACAGGGGTATGAAAATGCATTCATTTAACAGGATTCTCAGTTCACCTTTCTGTTTCATGTTCAGCCTGTACCACAGGGAACACTGAAAAAATGAGAGAAGACAAAGCAGAACTAAGATAGTCTAGAATCACACAAAAAGGGCTGTTTCAGGAGCCATGGAAAGTGAAAGCTGGTGTGATTCTCTGATGTCCTCCCAGTCTGTGCCTGAGGAATACCTGAGCCCCAGCTCCTCCACACCATCACCACCTCCACACCATCACCTCCTCCACACCATCACCTCCACACCATCACCACCACCACACCATCGCCTCCTCCACACCATCACCTCCACACCATCACCACCACCACACCATCGCCTCCTCCACACCATCGCCTCCTCCACACCATCACCACCACCACACCATCGCCTCCTCCACACCATCACCTCCACACCATCACCTCCACACCATCACCACCACCACACCATCGCCTCCTCCACACCGTCACCTCCACACCATCACCACCACCACACCATTGCCTCCTCCACACCGTCACCTCCACACCATCACCACCACCACACCATCACCTCCTCCACACCATCACCTCCACACCATCACCACCACCACACCATCACCTCCTCCACACCGTCACCTCCACACCATCACCACCACCACACCATCACCTCCTCCACACCATCACCTCCTCCACACCATCACCTCCACACCATCACCACCACCACACCATCGCCTCCTCCACACCATCGCCTCCTCCACACCATCACCACCACCACACCATCGCCTCCTCCACACCATCGCCTCTTCCACACCATCACCTCCTCCACACCATCGCCTCCTCCACACCATCGCCTCCTCCACACCATCACCTCCACACTGTCACTGGACCCTGCCCTGGCACTTTTCTCAGATCCACCATTTACTATTAGGGTGACCTTGGGCCAATCCCTTAACCTCTGAGCCTCAGGCTGTGCATTTGTAAACAAACGTAAACTTTTTTTTTAACCACCACCACGATTTTATTCTTAAATAAATGCTCAGTCTAAAGCCAGGTTAGGCAGACAGGTGGGTGGAGATCAGAAGAAGTGCAGATCTTGGGCACCTGTGAGCAGTGGGGCTGCCCAGGGAAGCAGCCTACAGCTGTAATAGCACCTGCTTCCCACAGTTGTTGAGTGACATCATAAGGTGATACATGTGTGTGGCTTAGCACAGGGGAAGCAGCTGTACATTTCAGCTGATCCTCTTCCATCCCCCCCAGGCCCAGGCAGCCTCTGCCCTCCTTTGATCATAAAGTCCAGTAGCCCTGCCTCTTGGGCTACAGCTGTGGAGCTGTCCCTAGAGAAGAGAGATTGATGGAAATATGTTATATGCTGTCTCCAGAAGGACTCCAGGCAGCAGATGGGAGGGAAGGCAGGTCACTGTCCTGGACAGCTCAGTTATAGAAGCAAACAGGGTGGGGTTGTGAGAGGTTCGGGCAACTCTTCCAGCCTGTGTGTGATGCAGCAGACCGCTCTTGGCTTTAGCTGCTCCCCATCTTTCCTTCTCCTTTGGGTCAGCTCAGTTTTCTTTTGCTTCCTCTCAGAGCCGATATCCACACGGAGACAGCGTCTAGTGCTCCTCTGTCCCCCTACTGAAACTAGACTCACTCTGGTCCCCCTCCCAGGCCAGCGTGGGTCTTCCGTGCCCTTCCCGGCCTGAGCTCCCTTCATGCAGCCCGATTTCCTGGATGGGCCAACTGCCATCCTTTCAGCCAGAGCCTTCTGGCTGACCACAGGCCTGCTGCCTGGCCGGCTACCTGCTCCTACCCCACGCACTGTGGCTCTGGGTTCCCGGGCTCCCCTCACCAGCTACTCCTGCCCGTGTAACCATCCTAGGGAAAGTTTTCACGATGTGTCCACCATGCTGGCATCTGCCTCCAGGGCACAGTGGAGTTGGAGGTCACCCAATGAGCCAGCTGCGTGCCCATAGGCGAGTCTCCTGACCTCTTTGACATTGTTTCTTCGCCTACAGAAAAAGACATAATACCCATTTCTACCTCACCTGAGTTTTGTGGGGATCACGTGGGAAGGTTTAATGGAGGTGATTTAAGTACCATAAAGCAAGGTACAGGGGTGAGTTCTAGTGATCATTCTTGACTAAGAACGTCTGCTCTTTGCATGTTTTTATTAGGTCTTTCACACTCATGCCCAGATGAGTTTCCATAGGTGCTTGAGCTACCCACAAAGTCACAGATACCAGAAAAGCTAGCTTGTGTCCAGCAGGTTGTATCGGCCCCACCTCCCTCTCCTGGGCATCACCGTTTCCAGATAGTCTGTGCAGGAGTTCCCTTCCCATGTAAAGGCTGCCCGTGGTCATATCAGTTAGAACTCACTAGAGTAGCTTTTCAAATTGTACTTTATACTGTGTTCTCCAAATTTGCTGCTTAAGAGCTGACAAAACAACTGGGGGCCTGGCTTATAAAAATATGCACAGGACAGCACAGTAAGTCAAGGCAAAGCAGATAACACTATGACCCAGCACTCCTGGAGTCTGAGCTCTAATCCTGAAGCTGTGGCAGCCCACCCACTGGCTCTGTGATATCCACAGGATGGGTGCTGGCCTGTAAAATGGACTTGGGAACCTGCCACGTTCACTTCCATGGTTCCTCCATTCTTGTTTTACTGAAATCTGTTTTATTTGTATGCTTGTTCCTCCACGAACATGTATTGTCTTGTAGAGTTTACTTTGAAAAGCAGTTTCAGCTGTCAAGAGACAGTGTTTGGGGGCTCAGTAGACGTGAACAGCAACCCCCCCCTCCTTGTCCCTGCCCCAGTCCAGAAGAGGTTTCCTCTCGGTGGCAAGTGGGAAGTGAGAGCAGAGGGCTCACCCTGTATGCATGCCCAGCTACTTCTTTCTTAAATAGTTTTACTAAGAAGTAATTTACATACCATACAATTTACCCATTTAAAGAGTATAAGTCAGTGGTTTTTAATATACGCACAGAGCTGTGCAACCGTCACCACAATCAATTTTAGAACCTTTTTATCACCTCCCCCAAAAGAAACCCCATACCCGTTAGCAGTCCCACCCATTTCCCCCCACTACGTACTCAGCCACAGGCAACCACCAACTGCTTTCTGTCCCTACAGATTTGCCTATTCTGGCCCCGCTGCTTTTTTATCCTTTTTCTCTGTCCCCGAAGCCCCAAGCTCCCTAGAGCTGGGTGTGCAGGAATGTTACTACCAAGTCGGTCAGGAATCTGGGTAGAATTTCAGAGTGTGCTTTTTGCCTTCCCAGTGCACCCTACCTTCCCTGGAGGCACTGGAGCAGCAAAGGAGCTGAGGGCCCTAGCAGCTGCCTGGACCCGCCTCCTCCAAATCCAGGCCGGACCTCCCCTGAGGGACTTGGGACATCACAGGCTTACCTGTTCAAGAGCCCTTGGCCCTGCAGGTTGCAGTTTTCAGCACTGGCACCGGCCTTCAGGGGGAAGACACTGCGTCGCTAGCAGGCCCCTTGAGATGACAGGGCAGTTTCACCATGCCCTGGAATCCCAGCCCTTTCCCTTACTGCTCCCTGGCCCACCTCGCCTCAATCACATTAGGACAGCAGACCCTGGAGCAGTTGTATGGAGGAAGTACACGGCCATAGTGCAAGGACTCTCAGGGTAGAAGCCACATGTGATTGGGGAAGCTGCAGGCATACAGTCTCCTTCCTCAGTCCCTTAGAGTCAGACCACCAAATAAATGTGATTTGAATCACCCAGGCCTGGCTCTGTCTCAGCCCTGCCCGCGCAGGCCTTTCATCCTGCCTCTCTAGGATTCACCGTCCAGACCCTGAGGCCCAAACTGTCCTCTCCTCAGGTTAAATTCCCAAATTTCCTATTAGATTCGATGCCTCACAGAGCTGTTGCTAAAATTAAATAATGTCTCTACAGTGACAGACCCATGGCTTACCATTCATCTGGCTGCATCCCCATCATATTCTAGCAGATACTGTGGCTCCTCGGTCACTTGTCTGTGCATCCACCACACACACACATTTCTCCATATTCCTCTTCAGTATAACTAAGATCAGTGAAATTGTGATTACAGTTTATGAAGTTCAATTTTCGGGTCTTACCTGGTAGTATTGTTTACTAAGCACACAGGTCTTGTTCCCTTTCCTACCTCACCTGCAAGTGTTCCGCCCCAAAAGTCTTCTCTCCCCACTGCCTGCCAGGAGGGAGAAGGAGGTGGTGGCACAGGGATGGCCTTACAAAAGGGGGGAGGGGGCCCGGGAGGGGCCAGCTAGAGTGAACCATTCAACGCTCACACTTCTCTGAGTGCCCATTTATGACATAGAAATCTGAACTGTACATCTTCCTTCTGGAGTCATGTTGACTTTACATACGTCAAGTCATAGAGCTGCACCTAGAAGGGGTTGTAAGTTATTTAGTCAAGTCCCTTCATTATACAGTTGAGGAAGCTGGACCCAGCCTGGTTAACGGGTTTAACCCAGCCATTCACCTAATTAATGACAGAGCCAGAACCCTAAACTTTTGACAACTAGAGCAGTGTTTTTACAGAACCTTCCTCCCTCATAGACTGGGAATATAACGTACACCCTCATTCTACCTGGACCCTTGGCGTTCCTTCCATAAGGGCATGTTGAAACATACACTACTGCCCCCAGGAAGACAGCCTCTTCTAATCCACAATTCCATCCTATGTGAAGCAGCCAACTCTGGGACAAATATGCCAAGAACCTCAGGAAGCAAGTTAAGCAAATTTTCCTACATTTTTAATGAAAAAGTAGAAACTAGTAAAAATATAGAGTACCTATTGTTTAATGGCTCAGAGTCCTAGGAGGGCAAATGCATAACTGTTCACAGGGTCTGTGGTAGTTGCTGTTGTTATTGTTTTAATCTCTAAAGCTTATGAGGTCGAAACAACTGTGAGGAATGTGAGTTTGTGTTTGATCACCTTCATTCAGGTGAACGTGGATCTGGATTATTTGCAGGACTGGCTGGTGTCCCTGCAGAGCCATTACCTGCTCTTTTTGAGAAGCCATAAGGATGGAGAAGGCGAAATGGAATAGTCAACATAGTGGCTATATATTCTAAAAGACAGAGTAAGGTTACCTTGGAAATTTTTTAACTGAGATAATATTAGACTTTGGAAACCAGGAAAGACACTACAGGGGTGTATTCATTGACTCACAGGGCTTTCAAGCCTGCCGGGGCCTTAGAATACTGCCTGCTCATTGAAAGGATGCAGAAAAACAGATCAAGTCATGTGTCCAAGTTTATACCACAGGCTAGAGACAGAGCAAAGACCTGAGCCTGCTGTGTAAATTCAATGTTTATACTTGCATCTTGACCAAAGAAAAAAGGAAGGATCTGAAAATTGATTTGCAAACATCTAAAACACTTCTTAAGCGTTTATAGTTTTAACAATCACTTCAGCATAGCTTATCTTATTTAACGCTTATTATAATCCTGTGAGGAAGGAAGGCCATTGTCCTCTGTTTTGCAGCTGGGTAAACTCAGGCCCCAGAAGGCGATGGGCTTGCCCAAGATCACACATCTATCAGTGGCCACAGAGCTGGACCTTGAGCTTGTGTCCTGTGAGCCCAGGTTCATCTAAGAAGTTGTATTGTAAGTCCGTCTGGCTTTATAAATGTCTCCCAGGCCCACATGTCTGTGCCTACTTATTTTTTTTTTAATTTGGTACAACAGATCTTTTTTTGGTAATTGTTATTGAACTATAGTTGATGTACAACGTTGTGTTGTTTTCAGGTGTAGAGCAATGTGCCTGCTTGCTCCCAGACAAATTCTTGGCAGACTTTTGCATAGTTCAATCAGCAGTTTAGATGTTGTAATGTGCTTTGTGACGTTAAATCAGGAAAATGAATATAAGTTGATATACAAATGCTTGGCTGACAGCCGATTCTAGGATGTTACTGTATATCATGTTTTATAAAGTGTATTCTAAGACAGGGCTTCTTAAACAGTGAAGGAGTAGTTGTTTGTTTCCAATTTCCATCTGTTCTGGACCAATAGTTTTGATAATACAATAAAAAATGTATTACTAAAACAATAATCAGAATGTTGGAGCAATGTCAAACTGCCACAAAACTTTCTAATTGCTTATTCTCAATTTTCTGATCTTGCCGCAGGTCAGTAACAGTTTACAGACCAACATAGGTCTGGCAACCACATTTTGAGAGACACTGTTCTAAGCAACACCATTCCTGAGAGAAATTCCCTGAATAAAGAGTTGCTTAATCAAATAAGTTTGGGAGACCCAATACGCCAGAAAGTATCAGTGCACATTAGCATATTAAAGGCTCTGAGAAGTCCTGCATTAAAGAAGCTTGCTTAATCATTAATTAACTCAGCATTTCCCAAACTGCCTGACCTTGAAACTCAATATTCATGGAATGCCTTTCAACATCCTGCAGAATTCATATTTCTTGAAATACCCTTGGCTCTGTCCTGCCAACTATGGGCAAAGCATAGACCCCAGTCATGCCTGAGATGAAAGCTTGTCCTTTGCCCACAGCCTGTGCCCAATGCCCACAAAAGCATTGCTTTTTTTAAAAAAAAAATTCTTTATAATCTTTTATTCTTGTGGTGCACAAAATCATTCTCTGCCTTTTACCGTATTCCACGTCTGCTTCTGTCTCCCATATAGTACTGACTGTAGGTGACCTCATTCCCAGAGAAGATCAAAGTCACCTGAGACAGCCCCACTACACTTTGCCACTGCATCCTGCAAACATATCTGCTTGCCCACCTTCATGGAGGTGACTCATGACGGGTCTTCTTCCTCTTCAGTACTACCTTACACGTGCAACAGGAATCTTCTTCCCTTTAATCCAGTTCTATAATATTCTATCTTTAATGAAAACTGTACACCCACACAAAAAAGTATAACTTACCCATAAAACACATGCAATGCTGTTCCCTAAGCAGCAGTTCCTGTTGTCAGACTTTGCTCCCACTCTCTCTCTCTCTCTCCACTGCACACTTGTGTGGACCAGTTGCTGATTTCCTACCTTATAATGGGTAATCTCTACCTTGAAATGAATTCCATGGGAATGCCAAAGCATTGCTCTCATTTATATTCTCTTAACAGGTCTCACAACTATAATTCTGTAGAAGCTTCTAGAAGCATGATTTTATTTCTGTGGGTTGCTTCTCCTGGGCACCTTGTTGAGGTTACCCACTGACTGTCAACAAGCTTTTGTCCACTCTCCATTCTACAGATATCTCTGCTTCCTTATTCAGCCACTCCAACTTCTGCACAAAGTTCTTTCCAGGTAAAACCACACACATTTAGTCACAGACACCCCATCCAGCACCCATATGGGTACTGAGCTCCCCTTATAGCCAGGCATTATGCCAGCCTGCCCTGGAGAGACAGGCTCCTTGCTCCAGGAGAATCCCACTTTCCAGGTTCTAACATTGAGAGCTCGGGTCAGGAACTTCCAAACTGCATTTCCACAACATTAGTATTATATGAGACACTGATAGACAGTCTCTACCAAACAAGGTTCTGGAATTAAATAAATTTGGGAAATAAAATTATATTTGTTAAACACATATTACACTTTCCTTCTTTTTTTTTTTTTTTTTTTGCGGTACGCAGGCCTCTCGCTGCTGTGGCCTCTCCCGTTGCGGAGCACAGGCTCCGGACGCGCAGGCTCAGTGGCCATGGCTCACTGGCCCAGCCGCTCCGCGGTATGTGGGATCTTCCCGGACCGGGGCACAAACCCCCGTACCCTGCATCGGCAGGCGGACTATCAACCCCTGCGCCACCAGGGAAGCCCACGTATTACGCATTTTGAGGAAGAGGCTATATAGTAGGTTTTTCTAAATGTACTTGGCCTGCAAACCATCTTTTCAAGTAACTCCTATTTGAGGCAATATCAGGCCTCTGATGCCATTTGGGAAAGGGTGGCTCTGGAGTAGCTTCAGCCCACTCAGTCCTGCCAAATGCTAAGGACCACATTGAAGTCATTCAGATACCCTAGTTATGTAGAAAATAGATATCTCTTTGTGATTTCCCTTAGTTCTGCCTTTTTTTTTAAAGATTTATTTTGATGTGGACCATTTTTAAAGTCTTTGTTGAATTTGTTACAATATTGCTTCTGTTTTATGTTTTGGCTTTTTGGCTGTGAGGCATATGGGATCTTAGCCCCCCGATCAGGGATCGAACCCTCACCCCTTGCATTGGAAAGCGAAGTCTTAACCACTGGACCACCAGGGAAGTCCCTGTTCTGCCTTTTGAATGATAAATAAGTTGAGTCTGCACCCGATGCTCAGTTATTTATTTTTCCATAGGTATGTGTTCTGTGCAATTTTCCATCTAGGTCCCTAATGACTTCCCAGTCTGTATTCCTAACCCACATCTCTTCCCTGAGCTCCAGGCCCCATATATCCTGCCGTCTGCTGGAAAACCACCTATTGGAGATCTTTAATAGGATGTCTAACACGCATTTCAAATGGATTTGTCCCACATAGAAGTGATTACTGCTCTCATGAAACTCATTTCTCCATCTGCATTCCCTAATGGCCTTATTACTACCATCCAATCAGAAACCTGGGAGATGTTCCAAACTCCAGCCTCCCAGCCAGGTTGTTATTACTGATTCCTCTTGATTCTACCTTCCAAGAAGCTCTTACATTTGCTTCCTATTTTCCATCTTCAACTGCCATTGTCTATCTTGGGGTCCTCGTTACACTGATTTTCTAATTGGCTTCTGTCTTAGGTCAGGTTTTCTGAGAAACAGACTCTGAGGCTTGCATGCAGGAAGGTTATCGAAGAGGGCCATGGAGATTAACCCCTGTAGGGGGAGTGGAGGAAGTAAGACCAGGCAGATGGATTTGAACTTTGATGTAGCTGCAAAAATAGCCTCAATCAATCCTACAGGGTGCTCTGGAACTAGATAACCCTTCAGAGTTGTCCCTACTTGATGCAAGGGTTTGGGGTGGGGGAGCCTTAAACCAACACATCCCTACTTTCTTCAGCCTCCACCATCCATACTCCCATCCCCTACTCCCCCCATCCCCCACTGGGTGTGGCTAGTCCCCCAACTGCACCCCAGGGTGGCATAACCTTTGGCCAAGGGCAATTCCCAGTATGGACCTCAGCTGAGAGCCACCAGCCTCTTCCAGCAGGTACAAGAATGAGTGAGTGCCTTAGTCCTGAAGGGGGTCAGAATGGCATACACAGCGTACTGGTCCTGAATCTTGATGCTTTCCAATTCATCCCCCACACCACCACCAGAGGGGTTTTTCTAAACCCAAATTTAATCACACGACACTCTTACTCAAAACCTTACCTACAAGATAGTTCAAATTTGATCTCTGTCTACCTGTGATGTATGTGCTTCCATGTACTCTTGCCCCACTACCAATCTACTACTACTTATCAGTCCTTCACGAATGCTGTTCCCCCTGCTGGGAATGAGTTTTTCCCACTTTTCTCACTAGCAAACTCCTATTCATCCTTTAGGGCCTAGTGTAAGCACCCCTCTTGTGTGATGCCTTCCTTAATATCCTCAAGCAGAGATAATATCCCATATACTCTTTTCATGCTTTTGCAGTTATTTGCTTACATAACCACTAGACTGACCTCCTTAACAGAAAGGCTTGTGTTATATTCATCTTTGAATGTAAGTGAATGAATCAACCAGCCATGTGTATCCGTATTATATAAAGCTGTGTCTACATGGGCTGACTCAAACTAACTAGGCTTGACTTCAGCCTAGTCAGCTTTTATTTTCAGGGACTTAATCTAGTTGCCCAGTGAAGGCTATGGGTTCCTGGTGGGGAGGGACTGTACTTGGGGACTCTCACCTAGTTTAGTATATATAGCTCAATGCTCTGAGGGAGCTGGGTGTTTAATAAATCTTTCCCATTATGTTGATGCTTTCCATCATGGTGGGCAAAGGGCATAGCCAATGATCTATGGAATGTGTTATAAAAGAAGACCTGACTAGCCTAAAAATCTCTCTTTTATGACTGAGGTCTCCCCTCATGTCCATTCTGAAATTCTTATTCTTATATTTCCTGATATATTGGACCTGTGGTCCCTGGAGTTAGGCAAATGCACTCTGGGGCCTGGGCAAGCTGATGCACCTGTAGAAGAGAATTTCTATATATATTTATGTTATTTTACCCCTTTAAAATTTTCTATATTTTGTGTATGCTTTTTAATTATACTACTGTATAATAATACAGTAGTATAGTAACACATGCATATCATTTATAAAGAAATAATGTAAGGGAATGTAATACTCAAAACATTTTTTACTAAATAGCACATGATTAAAAAAACCTGGAGGGCTTCCCTGGTGGCGCAGTGGTTGAGGGTCCGCCTACCGATTCAGGGGATGCGGGTTCATGCCCCAGTCCGGGAGGATCCCACATGCCGCGGAGCGGCTGGGCCTGTGAGCCATGGCCGCTGAGCCTGCACGTCCGGAGCCTATGCTCCGCAACGGGAGAGGCCACGGCAGTGAGAGGCCCACATACCGCAAAAAAAAAAAAAAACAACCCGAAAACCTGGGGCTTCCCTGGTGGCGCAGTGGTTGAGAGTCCACCTGCCGGTGCAGGGGGCGCGGGTTCGTGCCCCGGTCTGGGAGGGTCCCGCATGCCGCGGAGCAGCTGGGCCCGTGGGCCATGGCCGCTGGGCCTGCGCGTCTGGAGCCTGTGCTCCGCGGCGGGAGAGGCCGCAGCGGTGGGAGGCACGCGTACCGCCAAAAAAAAAAAAACCAAAAACCTGGAGACTCCTAGATTGAACTCCAAAGACTGGAAGCTTCTTCAACCTTTACCCCTTAGCTTTTTAGCTGCTCCGATTGCCTAGCTAATTTGTGCTAACGGGCACCTAAGGCCTTAGGGGAATCCACGATGTGGAGCAACTGGGAATGAAAGGTAGGGGCAGGCTGAAGAGCAGGGCTACCTGGGGAGAGTACAGAGGCTGAATCTAGCCAGAGCTGGTGAACCATCTAAGGAGGAATTGAGAACCTGGGATACAAAAGGACGGGGTGGGGGGTGGGGGTGGAGCAGGAGAGAGCAGTAGGCAGGGCAGCCAGCTGGAGGCGACATGAAAGAGCGACAGTCCCTACCTCCGCCAGGAAGACGCCCTGCCCTGTGTGCCTTTCGCTGTGGTTGGAGCGCACATCAGAGTGTAGCTAGCCAGGTGTGACGGTAGCCACGGCTGCTCCAGCTACACAGGAGAGCTGCGGGACAGGAAGCTGTTTGGAGTTAGGGCATAGTAGCTAACCGGAGCACTGTTCTTACTTGAGTTGCATGGTTATTTGGGGATGACTTGCAGGGATCCATTGATGGTGGAGATTGGGGACGGGGAGTGGGAGGGAGTCATTAGCAATTCAGTGCCCCTTTGGCAGGTGGAAGCTAGTGATCTACATTAGGCGAGAAAGAGGAGTACAGCATCTGAGGTGAGGAGACCCTGATCCAGCACCAAACCCTGCGGACGTGAGGACCACCTTGAGATGATGCACCAGAATAGCTCTAGCAGCCTAGAGGCAGCTTCATGATACAGGACCAAAAGGCGTGCGTAGGGAATGGGCCTTCTCAGTGGAGATGAGGTGAGGGAAGAGGGGGACTCCAAGAGTAAGACTCTCGTGAAGAACAAAAGAGAGGCACACGGAGACCCCAAAGGTGAACGAGGCTAATGTCACAGGTTTTGCCCCAGTGTTGAGGAAGTGGGTTTCACCACAGCTCCCCAAGTCCTGGTTCCACTGAAGAATCAGTGGAAAACTGTTTGATGGGCATGGTAGGACACTCTGTACAGAGTTTTCTTACATACAGTTTCTTAGGAAACACAAAAAATCAGAAAGGGAGCAAATGCAATTCCTTTTTATTTGGTTTTTACACCCTCACGTAAGCTCTTAGTATTCCACTAGCAGCAGACCGTAAATCCTTTGAGGGCTACAACCACGTCTAGGTGATAAAACTTTGCATTTGTAAAGCACTTTAGTTAACATTATCTTTTACATATTATTTCATATATGCTTAGCACACTCAGCAAGGTAGATGTTCTTATATCCACTTTACAGATAGTGATATAAAAATTCAAACAATAAGTTCATTTGTCTAAAACCCAACATTCTGCAGATGAGAAATCGAGGCCCAGGTGTCGGTTAATTGATTTACCACCAACAAAATACAGATACTCATCAAAGCCAGGACCCATGCCCAGGACTCACAGAACTCCACCTTCTTCTCACTCCCCATGCTTTTGGTACACTTCCCTCGCAGACCACGATGGTGCTAAAGTCAGAGGTCAGCAGATTTTATGGGCTGTGCCTTTCTACTCTCGATTCTCCCAGGCAGTCTCTTCTAACACCCTCTGTGCTTCTTTGCAGCATGCAAAAGGAAAGAGCAAGAACACGGGAAAGATAGAGGCAACACACCCAAAAAGCCCAGGTTGGTCTTCACAGATGTCCAACGTCGAACTCTACACGCAATATTCAAGGAAAATAAGCGTCCATCCAAAGAATTGCAAATCACCATTTCCCAGCAGCTGGGGTTGGAGCTGAGCACCGTCAGCAACTTCTTCATGAACGCAAGGAGGAGGAGTCTGGACAAGTGGCAGGACGAGGGCAGCTCCAATTCGGGCAACTCATCTTCTTCATCAAGCACTTGTACCAAAGCATGAAGGAATAACCACGAACTGAAACCTCGGTGGAAAAGCTTTAAATGAAAAAAAAAAAATTTTTTTAAAGACCAGGACCTCAAGATAGCAGGTTTATACTTAGAAATATTTGAAGAAAAAAAAGTGTTATTTATAGTCCAAAGAAACCAAAGACTTAGCTCACCTGCATTCGGACATTGTTTGGAGACACACACTTCAGCCAGGTGGTGACTTGGCAAGAAAAATTACTAGCGGGAAGACACCACTGGATCTTACAGCTTTAGTCCATGATCATCCTCGCTGTGCTTGGCTGTTTCGTGGTTTGGAGAATAGTGATTTTGAACCATTGAGTGGACATCTTTAAGATCAGACTTTCTCATCCACTCCACTGCGCCACGAAGGTGTATGGTGTCTCAGTACTGTGTGTGGGTATGTGCACGAATATACACACATACACACACACACCACCACCACCTCCACCACCACCACCATCACCACCACCACCTCCACCACCACCAGTGGTTAGGGACTTAGGCAGGGCTGGTCTTCAGGAAGGGTTGTGCTGTAGGGGTGCAACCAACATAGTGTGGGGTTGTCTGAGTTCATTGGCTTAGGAGTGTGATTTTGCTCGTCTAGCCTAGCGTTTGAACCTGCAGGCCCGCGACCTAAATGCAGATTCAAACTCAGCAAAGAAATTTGAATGACACCTAAACCAGTGCATTCTCTTTGTTTGTTAAGGACTGTTCAGATATTTTTTAAGAAATGAAACAAGAGTCCATCCATTAAAAAACAAAATCACCTAGGTACCAAAGAACACAATATTATAGTGCAGGTATTTTATTGCAATGATTTTAATAACCAAAGCTATTTTTACACAAGATACTATGTAAAGTTATACGTATGAACTGATCTAGCTGTAATACACATACCACGTAGAATCATGACTATTATTTATGACTCCTGAAGCATTTGAAATATTACTTTGCAGAACTGGCAAGAAAGAATGTAGCTTCAGGGAAGCAATATCATAACAGAGAGGTCAATGCAGTATACATATACATCCAGATGGCTCCCTCCCTTTCGGGATCCATAAATGTCACTTAAGTAAACATATAGACATGATTCCATGGTCTGTTCATAGCTGAGAAAACCTAGGGATTCTTCTGAAGTAGGACTGATTTGTAAACTCAGAAAACTAAGTTTAACAGGACAGGTAACTAAATTAGAAAATTCGTTCAAAGTAATGCTCTTCAGTAAAAGGCCACTGAATAAAGGACCCCATAGTTAGGTTAATTCGACTTAAGTTTGCTTTATGCATTTGACACCAAATACCTATTTGAAATACTTTACAAACACACAAAGTAAGCAGACCAACATTATTATTAAAATGAACTATGCAGTTCATTATATCCTGAAAATATAATCAACTGATTTTATTGCCAACCCCAGACATTTTGTGACTTGGACACCAATAAAAATAGCAAGTGCAACAGAGAAATGGTGGAACTGCATAGAAAAAGCAAGAGCTCTAGTGGAAGACAAGACCTGGGGTTCCATAGGTATTAAGCTATTTATTTCACTAAGCATAGCCTCTAAAGAATACTACATTCTTTCTTGCTACCACATTAAGCTGGAAATTTTATAACATAGATTCCACTCTCTAACAGGGACAGATTAAAAACTAGACCTGAACTTACAAATAGAAAATTTTAAATTTCTATTTTTCCAAATCACTTAACCAGGGCTATAGAAATCAAGGCAAAAATAATAATAATAGTAGTACAGTTGTTCTGGTAGTACCCGGGTGAATTGCTTGATTCCCAGGAAAATTCTCTCTGGATTCAGTTGAACTGTAACTCACGTAAGTAGATGCCTTTTGTACTAATAGGTAAAGAATTGGGTACTCTTAATCACCACACCTAACTAGAAATATAAAATTAAATATTATCTCAACAGTAAGCTGTTTATTGAGATTTGTTAAAATGCTAAAGAAAAAAATTAAACTATTTTGACACAAAACCTAACTCCTTAGGATCAAGTCTCAGCATCTTGTCCAGGTCTAGAAGCAGCAGGCACCTGGAGAGATGAGGCTAAACCCACAGGCCATCTGTGTCTCCTTCATGTCTGCTGTGGGATGAGAAAAGGAAACCAAGACATACTTCTCCTTTGATGAAATAGTGCATTTGCCTTGACACATTTTGTCTTAGTATTATTTTTAATCTCGCCCCAAATTCCATCTTCAAATTTTCCCTTCTAAATATGGCACAATTATAGTTCAGCTATTAAAAGAGATCATTTAAATGGCCACCCTTCGAGATTTGCTAAAAATGTAATCTTGTCAATGACATAAATGAAAAAGAAAAAAACTGATGAACTTTTTCTCTCTCTCCAGGAAAGGAAGGGGCCAGGGTACAGCTGTATAATGTATTTATCATGTAGGAGGGAGGAAAGCCTTATTTATTTAAAACATGAGCATTTTAAATGCAGGGAAATTCAAGTTGTGTCTACACACAATCTTACCAAATTCAATACCCCAGGAAAAACAAAAGTTGAATTCAGACAACCATGTCTTTTGCGTTGTTTTTCCTATATAACCCCCTCAGATTAATCTGTGATTTACATTTTCAACCAATTATTTTGGTACTGTGTAGACACAGTCTCAAAGAATATTGCTACATTTTTAATCTTCCCACCATAATGTTTTTTTTTTTTTTTTTTGGCTGCGCCTCCCAGAATTCAGGATCTTAGTTCCCCAACCAGGGATCAAACCCCTGCCCCCTGCAGTGGAAGCATGGAGTCCTAACCACTGGACCACCAGGGAAGTCCCCATAATGTTTTTTTTTCTTTTTGAAAAATAACCAGTGATCCTACTTGCTAACACCAAAGATAATTTTCATACCAGCATTGAATTTGCACCCATTATGCAACTTCAGGGCCTAGAGATATATTTTCTCATAAACAGATGCACAAATCAGAGCCTGAAAAGCAGTTTTTTTTACTTGACTGTTTAAGCATACCCACAACCTTTGCTTTTTAGAAATCCTAGTGGACAAACTCAGCTTCTCACAAGCAATACATGTATTACATCATGTATGAGTGACTCTTTATTGCTTCTGACTTGGCACATAGAAAATGCTTCTATTCTTGTTTAGTCTAGCGTTAATTTATGACTCAGGTTTCTTCACCTACCACACTCTACAGAGCAGATCCCGTGCCATTTGTTCATGCATCGTTTCTCAATCCTTTAGCAAAATTCACCTAAAAAGATATCTCACTCTTTTCTTTGTATGCCTGTTTATTCCAAAACTGCACTCCAAATAACACATTTTGGTTTTTTTTGGTAGAATGGAAGTTAGACTGGTTTGGGCCATAAATCATTCAGGTCCTCCCATGACCGGAAGCTTCCCTGAAAGGGGGCCAAGAGAAAGAGTGGGAGGTGTGATGTCTGGACATTCCAAAAGCCCAGACATCAGTAAATGTTCAGGTAAAAGGATTCTGCGTGTCAGACACTGAGTATTCCAGTTCCTGGGTGCAGCTGGAACAGACCCCCAAACCCAAAGAAAATGTGTGGGGAAATTTAGAAGTTCTAACTGAACATGTCACTCACTCTGCCCCTCAAAAGCATAATTTTCCAGGAAAAAAAGTAAAATCTCTGTGCTGTTTTTGGATTCATGCCACTCCCATTGCTACCCCAGGTGAACGACCGGTCTTTGCAGGTTAAATGCAAACTTTGCTATACCAAAGAGTCCTAGGACATTTTCACATGAGCTATAAAGGCATTTTCCCTAAGAAAGGTTCTCCCTTCTTTGTACATAAAGGATGAAAACTATGCATTTAGCAAACAAAGAGAAAGCACTTCTCCCTTTCCTATCTAGTTGTTTAGGGTGCGTTCAAACACCAGAGGCCGTTTTGAGATGCGACTAGCCTTCTGGATTATTCTTGTGGTGTGGTTAGCTTTACAGTACATTTGGTAACTATTTCCTGAATAGTAAGGACAAAGAAGCAGAAGGTAAGAAATAGCTACTTCCATGTGTATTAAAAAAAAAAAAAAAAAGTGTAAAGATCTACTATTTATAGTGTGAACCAAAGACGCTACCTCACTCGATTTCCATTGGTGATTTTAATCACATTGATGATACCAAAGAATACCAAAGATATTTTCATGCACGGCCTTGGTCTGCAGAGGGAACTCCGCCCCTTCTCCTCCCCCGCCTCTTCTCCCCGCCTCACTCTTCACTCAGTGTGTAATCTTGTCTTCATTCTTAATAATAATAATACGATAATGATAACAACAACGTTAGGAGATACTACTCTTATTACTGGTAGCTCTACTTGTAAATCTCTAGGCAAACATGTTGCAACCTTTGTAAACTCCTAGGACGAGTGCCTTGCTTGAACCAAAGTGTTAAACCGCTGTTGACCTCTCTCACCTTATACTCTTTGAATACCTCAGCCTCTTAGAAAGGCCACTAATGAAAAAAAAAAAAAAAGGAATAATTATTCACCGTGGTGCTTTTTCCGTGCAACCATGCAATGAAACTTTCTTTGATACCAAAGGATGACTTTTTTTTCCCCCAATTTCTTGCTGATAGACCAAAGCTCCTCCTCCTTGCTCCCTCTCAGAGTTCCCCCCACTTCACCGAGTCCCTTCGCCAGGCAGGCCGTGCATCACTTTTACCAATTCCTCCAAATACCTCATAGTAAGAAAGTTTTAGGGTTATGTTGTATAGAGAGTCTATGTGATAAGGCAGAACTCACTAGTTTGATAACTGTTAAGGTTACTTTTAAAAAAACTTTATAATTCTTATTTATTTTGTAGTTTGTATGTTGGGGATGTCCCCTGCCCCCCACTTCGGTTTGGGGTTTATTTTCTCAGAAGAACTGCTCTGTTGCTCAAGGAAGACTTAATTTCTGGAAATGTTCCCCAGGTGGGTTAAGGGTTGTGTAAAAATGCAAGAATGGAATAAGAAATGATTTTCATTTTGATGGTTACTTATGAAGTTTTGTGTTTCGTAGTAAATTTGTTTCCACAGGGTAAAAAAAGTATGTATAATCTCTTTTTTGTGAAACTGGTTCCTATTTTTCTCTATAATGTGCTGTGATTTTTTTTAATTTAAATTACACTTTATATGAGCTTATTTAATCACTGCATTAATTTATGACTGTGTTGTTTTTAAAATGTATATAGTAGAATGGAAATGGCCAAAGCTTTACGTTACAATCTTTTTGTTCTCGATGCTAAGATAAGCTGAAGGCAAGAGCTTCTCTTAACTGCAGGGTGTATCTTTAGCTCTTCTTAGCAGGCACTTCAATGTGTGTTGTGAACACTGCCAGGCCCCCCCTCAAAAAATTTGTACATGCCAAAATGGGTGTTTCGAGGTAGTCTTTTTTTTTTTGTCACTTAGAAGAAAGGCATTATTCTTGTTCTTCCTTTAATTTATTAAGTTTTTTTTTTTTTTTTTTTAAGAAAAGATTCCTTTGCAGGTTAGACCTGAAATTCCAAAGAATTTAAGACTTGTTTAATGTTTCAAAGCACCGGCATTTGTGAGAAGCTTTGCTACTTTTTTTTTTTTTTAACCATTCCCCCGGGTGTGAGAAGTAAAAAGTATAAAAACCCAAAGAGACAAGCTAACTTGAATTTGGAAATCCTCTTAAGTTTCACCAAGTTTCTGAACTGCTTCAAGGCAGGGGACAGGGCATGGAGACACAGTTCCTTTCACAGAGCTAAGAGAGTATCACGGTTCCGTACCATACAGAGAAAGTCAAGCGTAAGGGGCAGCTGACCTGGCCCCTGCCTGTCTAGCCAACCCACAGAAGAAGCAAAACACGATTGCTGAGCCCCAATGAGCAATCAAGTTTAAGAAAGATGTTTCAAAGCTATGTATTCCTCCCCACGTTTTTTTCTTGGAATCTACTACCCACAATTACTCCCTTCTCACCCCAAACCACCTCCCCACAACCAGAATTAGAAGAATTCTCAAATGTCAGAGTCCCAGGGGTGAATGAACTTCAGACTTATTTCAGTTCTCACTCTTCATATTCCCACTAGTTTTCTTGTCCACACTAAAGATGGTCCCTGCCCCAGGCCCCCTTAATTGAGGCTGTTCAGATACTTGGCCCTGCTTCAGATCAGCACACATGAAGAATTCTCAGCTGACTAGGGCATCCTCAGAACACCCGGTGCCCACTATTTCGTTTTGTTTTGCTAAAATAAGTTGCTTCAACTACATGGCATAAATCCATAGATGTAAATACTTTTTCTCCCAATACAAGAATTTTACCTTATTTTCTTTTGCAGGGGTGTTTGGGGTGGGGAAGGAAAGGGAGGGTTTAGACTTTGGGTCAAATGTTACATTTTCTTAGAAACATTTTTATACTCGTTATGTATTTTAATAGGGCAATAAATCTGCTCTGAGTTGCAGGATCATTCAGTGCTCTGTTGGTAAGCATTGATTAATTACTTGTTTTTAATACAAATGCTGTGCAGTGAATTATAGAAAGCCCAGGAAAATGGTTGAGGGAGTAGACTTTTACCATCAGCAATGAAACGCTGAACAGAGTTATATTCACAAGGTCGTATTTTCTGTTTCTGTGTGAGTCTCGATTTTTTCGTGGTATGTTCTGCATTTATTACATAATCATTGTGGGTTCATTTTACATTTGCCATCTAAACCAAATGACAAGTATTTTTTAACAAAATAAACTTTAAAACATTGTCTTCCACTTGCTTCGGTAGTTGTCTTCATATCTCCCAGTGTTTCCTGTCCCTTCTGAAGTCAGCCCATCTGTCACTCACTTAGACCTGTCCTTTCCCCCTCTTCTATTTTCAGTACCTTTGACCTTAGCTATTGTTTGAGTGTGACTCAGTTTCCCTGTTCAAGTTAGCTTGATGGTTTATTATGTAAGGAGGGTGCCTAAGACAATCATCAGGTAAAAAAAAAAAAAAAAAAATTAAATTAAAAAAAAGATCAGTAGAGTAGAAAATCTTCCAAGAGCAGAGGGAGTTCTTCCTTAGCAATGAAAAAAAAGAAAAAAAAAGGTAAATACATAATTAAATAATAATTTTAAAACCTAACCATGAGGGGCTTAGAAGATTTTTGATAAAAGACAAATGTTGCTGTCATTTTCTTTGTCAATTAGAAAGCAGTGGTAGTTTCTACGTTGCATCTACATTTCAGACTAAATGATTATTGTACCCAGTTATGGTTGTTTGCTGATATTTTGTCTCTCTTTCTCTCTGTCCAATGCTTCTTCTGTATTTTTGTGTGTAGCAACAAAAAGTGTAATGAATTAGGCGTTATTCTGGTTTATGAGTATCTCCTGTACCGCATTAAGGTTTCTTTCATTTGTTTTAAGCTTCGCTACTGTTCTCACTTTATGCCGTGCAATATCATCAGCTGTGTTTGCTAAGCAAAAAAGAAAAAAAGAAAAAAAAGCAAGTGATGATGCCATCATGCTTTTCAGTGTTAAAATGTTTCAGCATTTATGTAGTCACCAAAATGTAGTAAATAAAATGTTGGATTTTCCAGCACTTTAAATTTAGACAATTCTTGCCTTCTTTTGTTTTTATTCTCTCTGCAATCCTCAGTGAGTGGCTTGTGGGTTTTCTTTGGAGGAAGGGTGAAGTTAAGAGGACAACAGGCTTGAGAACTCAAGCCAGTGCCATGATTTAAAGGAAGATTAATTAAGGGGGAAAAACAGAAAGAGGTGTTCTCTAGTGGAGCTGGAGGACGTTTTTAAATGGAAGCGGGACATTCTATTTATAGATGTTAGCCATTTATATTAACCTGATTGACCCTCGGAAGAAATGAAAATTATTATTAGAGAGGATGGCCTTTAAAATCCTGGCCAATAAAATAACTTGTGCATGTGTGTGTTGTATGTGTGTGGAGCTAGGAGAGGGCTGAGAAATTAGGACCCTCTTGTATTTTAATAGAGTATATACTGACTGAGTAAGAGGCCTGGCTCAGGGAAAAGAGAAACTGGGTTTGGAATTCCTGCTATACTGATTACTAGCTATGTGACTTTGGGCAAATAATTTAATTATTTAACATCCCTAAATCTCAGTTTCCTCATCTGTAAAATGGGGATAAATATCTATATTACAGAGTTGCTGTGAGAATTAGAAATTTGAAGTGAGTTAAGGTTAGCACAGTGTCTGGCATATGACAAATCTTCAATAAATCTTAGCTATTTGTATTATTTTTGGTAACTATGTTAAAATGCAGATTTTTTTCCAATTTAAGAAAAACACTACTTTCTAAGTCAGGTTTTTTCATTTTTTAAATATAAGAGCAGGGCTACTTGATTGACATAATCCCAGTAATTCCATCATATTCTCCAAAGGTAGGTGGGGAAAGCTGTAGAATGAAATTGTGAATGTGGCCCCTCTCAAGTGGTCCAGTGGGTTGACCCTGAAGAGGTCTCCATCTTAATGTCTATGTAACTGGACACTAGAAAGGAAAAAAGAATTACCTGTTGGGTGGAAGTTTTTGAAGGGCAGGTGACTTTGAGCCTTACAAAGGAGGGGGAGACTTCTGTAGGCATCCCAAACACCATCCCCTAAAGGCCTCAGCTGTAGAGTCCATAAGAGAGTGGAGTTAATTTGGGTAGATTTAGGAAGCTCCACAGGGAGAACCTAGGGGGATTAAAAGTCCCTGAAGAAGGGTTATAAATAAAGCCCAGGGGAGGGAAGCCAGAAGAAACATGGAAGTCTCCAGATGGGGTCAATATTTCTCTTCTGTTTCACTGAAGCGCTGAAAATAGTGTGTGTACATACTGCTTGCAGATGGCAAACAACTATTTATAAATTTTAATTTATTTAATTTATTTCAATTCCTTCCAAAGCAGTTTTTCCTCTTTCTCCCCTCCTAGGCAGGGTCCTCACTTCCAGTGATTACACTTGTGAAGAGTATGATGCACTCAGTAAATGGGTTCACAGGCGTGAAGGAGGTGATGGGAGAGAATGTGCCTTGTTCTTTTCTCAGGTGTTTAAACTTTACCCACCCTCCAACCCTCTGACATGTTACTGAAACCGTGGGTAATCTTTAGTCAAATCGTTTCACCTGCCTTCACTAATCAAGGTCATTTCAATTGTTGCTACAAAAGACTTTCGTGTCCTCTAGGGGCCGGTAGCCTAAACAGTAAGATGTTTGCCTGAGTTGTTTTCCAGCTGTGTCTAGTTCAAGCTGAGCTGGTGAAGACTGGATAGGACCACCGACCCTCCAACTGGGTATGCAAGGGCGTCCACTCACTGACCTTTTGACATCAGAGAGCCGAAAACTCCACCTTCAGATCATGCCAAGCACCTCCATTCATGAAGGTGCCGCGCCCTGTAGTTTAGTTAACGCCTATGCAGAACCACAATTCCCACACCTTTTTCCAATCACCTCTTCCCATGCTACCCAAGCCTCAGACCGCCCTGCTTCTTCATTCTTTATCCCATAAATACCACAAGCCCCCTGCTTTCAGGGAAGTGGGTCTGAAATTTGCTTTCCGGTCTCCTAGCTTGGCTGTCTTGTGAGTAAAACCCTCTCTTTGCTGCAAACTTTGGCATCTCAGCCCATCAGGCAAACCAAACTTGGTTCAGCAACAGAGCCACAAGAAGTTTCCACTACCAGGTCATTCACTTTGCTCCACTTGAATTTTAGTCAAGTTGCTGTGGTCAGGACCACAGTGTTTATTACATCAGCCAGTTCCTTAGAAAATGTTAAGCAGGAGTATTTTTGCCTTTGGTGTCTTCTTTAAGGTGTTTTGATTTGGAGTTGGGGGAAGGGATTAGGTCTCAAAAGCCACCTCAAAAAAAAAAAAAAAAAGAAGAGGGGATTCCCAGGTGGTGCAGTGGTTGAGAGTCTGCCTACCGAGGTAGGGAACACGGGTTCGTGCCCCGGTCCGGGAAGATCCCACATGCCATGGAGCGGCTGGGCCCGTGAGCCATGGCTGCTGAGCCTGCGCGTTCGGAGCCTGTAAAAAGAAAAAAAGCTATCTTTCCAAGACAGCAAGAATTTTGGTCATAGGATATGGCATCTTTTTTTAACCAGCAGCCTAAGAAAACAGCTTTTGAAACCAACACCTGGGGAGTGACATCAGCAAGATGCCCAAATAAGAAGTTCCTCACTCATATCCCCTCTTCAACAATAACAATTTGGCATCCATCCATGGAAAAAAGTGCCTTTGTGGGAGCTGTGGGATCCAGCACCATACACCAAGGAACCTGGGTGGAGTCTCGCCCACCTGTGCATTGGGTAATAGACATACAGACTTCAGTTGCAGCCGCGGACCCTCAATGGACTGTGAGCTGGCTGCACCCCCTCTTGGCTGTGGTCTAGGAGCCCCTGGAGAACACTGTCTTAGGCAGTTACCCATGGACAAGAGAGCTTTTGCTGAAGTCCAGGAGTCCAGCAGAGAAGTTCCAGCACAACATTAGAGCAAAAATAAATGAGATTGGATGCATTGGGGAAGGTAAGAGGTACCGTTTGACTTTAGTGCATCACCCAAAGCAGCAAAGCTCAGGGCCAAGAGATACCTTCTTGGCCTGTGATTTCTTCCACAGGGGAAAATGAGAGTATGTGAGTGAGCACCCATTTTCCCCAGCTGTGCAGGATGCTGCCAAAGGGGTCCATTTCTCTCTCACTCCATCCAGAGTACAGAATTGTGAGCTCACAACTGGGGTAAGAAGTGGCAGGAAGAGTGGCAGATAGGACTCTCAGTGGGCATTAAAATGATGCAGACCCTACTAACTACATCACAGACTCCATCAAGAAGCTCACCCATGATCTACTGGGGATGTCTTGCAGACAGATGGATCCCCTCCAACTGGCCATGGGCACCCCCAGCTTATTAAGGAAAAAATGGCTAAAAACTTACCAAACCTGGGGAGAGATTTAGACATCCCAAGTTCATGGAGCTCATAAGTCCCCAAACAAACTCAAAGAGCTCTTCTCTAGGACACATTATAATAAGACTGTCAAAAATCAAAGACAAATAGAGCATCTTAAAATAGCCAGAGAAAAGCTTGTAACTTACAAGGGAACCACCAGAAGGCTATCAGCGGATTTCTCCACAGAAACCTTACAGGTCAGGAGAGAATAGAATGATACATTCAAAGTGCTGAAAGAAAAAAATATATCACTCAAGAATACACTATCCAGCCAAGTCATCCTTCATAAATGAAGCAGCGATAAAGACTTTTCCGGACAAACAAAAACTAAGGGAGTTCATTACCACTAGACCTGCCTTATAAGAAATGCTGAAAGGCATTCTTCAAGCTGAAATGAAAGGATGCTATTTAGTAATGCGAAAACATATGAAAATATACAACACACCAATAAAGGTAAGTATATATTCAAATTCAGAATACTATAATATATAATATGGTGGTGGGTTAACCAATTACCTCTAGTATAAAGGTTAAAGGATGAAAGTATTAGAAATAACTTACCTATAATAATTTATTAATGAATACACAATATAAAAAGAGGTAAATTGTGACATCAGAAACATAAAGGAGGGGAAGTAAAAAGATAGAGTTTTTGTATGCACTCAAAGTTAAGTTGTTATCAGCTTAAAATAGACCATTGTGTTGATAAAATGTTTTATGTAAGCCTCAGGGTAGCCACAAAGCAAAAACCAACAGTAGATACACAAAAGATAAAGACAAGGGAATCAAAGCATACCACTATAGAAAATCATCAATTCACAAAGGAAGGAAGGGACTTCCCTAGTGGCACAGTGGTTAAGAATCCGCCTGCCAATGCAGGGGACACGGGTTCGAGCCCTGGTCCAGGAAGATCCCACATGCTGTGGAGCAACTAAGCCCATGCGCCACAACTACTAAATCTGTGCTCTAGCCCGCATGCCACAACTACTGAAGCCCAGATGCCTAGAGCCCGTGCTCCACAACAAGAGAAGCCAATTCAATGAGAAGCCCACGCACTGGAATGAAGAGTAGCCCCTGCTTGCCACAACTAGAGAAAGTCCGTGCACAGCAATGAAGACCCAACACAACCAAAAATTAAAATTAAAAAAAAAGTTAAATAAGTAAATTTAAAAAAAAACAAAGGAAGGGAGAAGAGGAGGAAAGGAACAGGGAACTACAAAATAGCCAGAAAAAATTAGATGGCATTTGTAAGTCCTTACTTTTAATAATTACTCTAATGTAAATGGATTAAATTCTCAAATCATAAGGCACAGAGTGGCTGAACGGATTTAAAAAAAAAAAAAAGACCTAACTATATGCTGCCTACAAAAGATTCATTCCAGCTTTAAGGAAACACACAGGCTCAAATTGAAGAAATGGAAAAAGATATCTCCACACAAGTTGGAACCAAAAGAGAGCAGGGCTACACTTATATCAGAGAAAATAGACTTTAACTCAAAAGCTGTAACAAGAGACAAAGAAGGTCGTTAACTCAAAAGCTGTAACAAGAGACAAAGAAAGTCATTGTATGATAAAGGGTCAACTCATTAAAAGGATATAATCATAAATATACATGCACTCAACATCAGAGCACCTAAATATATTAATCCAATACTAACACATCTGAAGGGAGAATTAGAAATCAATATAATAATTGCTGGGAACTTCAATACCTCACCGTCAAGAATTTGATAAACTCTGTGAAACAGTCCGGCTGGTTATGTAAAACCTTCTGTTATTTTGTGGCCCAATCAATTGTCCTAATCAAGGTTTATCTTCTCCCCAAAACACATGGCTCTCCATTGTAGTTAGGATAAAATTCATATTCTTAACATTCATGTTGTTCACCATAGCCTATAAGTAAGGTAACCATAAAATTTATCATCTAAACCCTATGCCAGGCAAACCAGGACACACAGTCACTTAAGATCCTGTGTGAGTGGGCCCCTTACTGACCTACTAAACATCATGCCATCTTCCCCAGGCTTTCCCTCCCAGCCCCAGCCTGCTTAGACTTTGAAGGTAATTCCTTTTGTCTGCAATGCTGTCCCTCCCTTTATCATGCAGAATTGCTCACTGATCTTTACAGCCCGGATCCTCTTCCTTTAAGTCTCTTAAACATTTTTTCCTCGTGACCAACTAGCTGAAATAGTTGGTTCCCTCCTTCTCATTCTCTAGCACAGCCTCTTGCCCCTTATCTCCATCACTCTTTTCTTAATTTTTTTTTTTTTTTTTTGCGGTACGCGGGCTTCTCACTGCTGTGGCCTCTCCTGTTGCGGAGCACAGGCTCCGGACGCGCAGGCTCAGCAGCCATGGCTCACGGGCCCAGCTGCCCTGCAGCATGTGGGATCCTCCCGGACCCGGGCACGAACCCGTGTCCCCTGCATCGGCAGGCGGACTCTCAACCACTGCGCCACTAGGGAAGCCCTCTTTTCTTAATTTTTATCCATGTATCTATTTGCCTGCTTTTGTCTGCTCCCTCTTCCAGCACACACACACACACACACACACACACACACACACACACACACACACTCGCTCTCCAGGTGGGTGGACACCACATCTGGCTTGCTCGCTTGGGCATATACCATCATTCCTCCCAAAATATCTGACCATCACCATTCTTTCCTGTTGCTTCGATTTTACATTTGCAATCATTTATTTCATGGCCCCCTCTACAGTGAACTGACCAAAAGACAATTTCAGCGTTGAAATGTCTCTTAACTGTCTCAGGAACCTCACATGACACATCATGATGTTCTCAACGTATGAACTCAGAAAAGGGCATGTGACATTCTGATCCTGATCACAATCCACTGTGCCCAATCCAGGCCCTCAGGACCTTAACATTTTACCCTGAGGAGAAACAGACTTGATAAGACAAAAGTAACAACCATGGAGAAGTTACATGGGTATCGAAAACGCTATGAGTTCTGAATGTTATCACTGGCCTGCATTGGCTGGCTTCTTTGCTAAGAGGGCACCTGGACACACCTCTGTGCTTGTGTCCCTAGGACAGGGGGATGTTAGAGTGAGGATCTCCAAAAAGCCACTCCTTCATAAAAGCAATGACAACACTGGCAAAAACTGTCAAAATTAACTTTCTCAGAACCCTAGAAATTAACTCACAGATTGCAACAATCTGAAGAACGTTTACTTAAGAAAGACAGCTGAATCTCCATAAGAACAGTGAAAACCAACAGCCTAGCAGCCACTGGAGAGGGCAGAAGGGGTTGGAGCTCTCCTCAAATGCCCTTCTTGGAGAATTATCATTATCTGACCTGTTGGGAATTTTCTAAGAAACCTCCTACTTTAGTTCAATAGTATGTAAAACTTTGCTTCCCTATAGCTCTATTCTCTCCTATAATGGTCAGTTTTATGTTTCTGGTCTCCAGTTATCAATCAAACACTAATCTAGGTATTGCTATGAAGGTATTTTGTGGATGCGATTACAGTTCATAATTTGACTCTAAGTAAAAGAGATTATCCCACACCGATGTGCATAGATGTCCAGATTCCCAGGAATCCTTCAGAGCTTTTCAGAACCCTTTATGGATATCTCATTCCCCAGCTTTTCCTTTTAAGTTTTTTAGTCAGCTTCTTGTTTGCCCCACCTGCTGTCACTACCTCAAGCAGCTGCAACGTTAAACAATTGTACTTGACTCTTTTTGACAAGTGCCCCAGGGAAAAGGTTATTGAAATTGAGTGAGCTCTGAGTCAGGTGAAATTAAAAAAAAAAAAAAAGCCCTGTAAATGGAGCTTTCATCAGCACCAGCACACTAACTGGTACATGGGAGGCTTTTAATACACTTTTGTGGATGTAATTAAATCCACAATGGCTACTCACAAACAACACACACACACAAATACACACACGTAAATACACAATAGGCAGGAGTCAGGAGATATGGGTCCCACTTGTGGCTTTTTTGTGTCTACGATCTTCAACAAGTTTCTCAGCTTGGTGCTTCTCAGACTAACGTGCACACACATCACCTGAGGTTCTTGTTAAAATGCATATTCTGATTCAACCTCTGAAGTGGGATCTGAGATTTAACATTTCCAGCTCCCGGCTGATACACACATTTGATTGTCTCCTCGGCCTATGCCTGACTCAAGGATTGCCCCATCTGTCCTCAGTGCCATAGCATCTATGGCTGCCATATACAGCTGTGCCCACGGGAAGGAGGGGCTGGGAAGTCTTTTTCTTCATATAAAGTCTACTTCTACCAGGCCAAGGCATTGGCTACATACTCTTAGATTTCCTCCTTACATAAATGTTCACTATAAAAAGAATAGAAAGATAATTTAGTCCTTCCTCCAGCAGTGATTTTCAACCAGGCATGATTTTGCTCTCCACGGCAACACCAGCAAGCCAAATTCAGCAACCTATAAAAAGGATGATACACCATGATTGAGGGGGATTTCTCCTGAAAATGCAAGATTAATTTAACATCTGAGTATCAATTCTTAATACAGTAAGGAACAAAATCCACATGATCACCTTAATGGAATGCAGAAAAGGCATTTGACAAAATTCAACACCTTCTCATGATGAAAACTCTCAACAAAGTAGAAGTAGAAGGGAACTTCCTCAACCTGGTAAAACACATCTATGAAAAACTCACGACTAACATCGTACTTAATGGCAAAAGACTGAATGCTTTCCTCCTAAGATCAAGAACAAAACAAGAATGTATAGGATCATCACTTCTATTCAAAATTGTACTGGAGTTTCTAGCTAGGGCAATTAGGCAAGAAAAAGAAAAAGGCATCTAGACTGGAAAGGAAGAGGTAAAACTATCTCTGTTCACAGATGACATGGTCTTGTATTTAGAAAATCCTAAGGGATCTACAAAAAAATTAATAGAACTAATAAGTAAATTCAGCAAGCTTGCAGGATACAAGATCATTATACAAAAATCAACTGTATTTGTATACACTGGCAATGAGCAATCTAAAAATGAAGTTAAGAAAAGAGTTCTATTTACATGAACAACAAAAAGAATAAAATACTTAGCAATAAATTTGATGAAAGTACAAGACTTGTACACTGAAAACTGCAACACATAATTGAAAGAAAAATATGATCTAAGTAAATTAAAATATGATAAATGGCAGGGAAGATGAGCACAGGAAAAGATGCTCAGCATCATTAGTCATAAGGAAAATGCAAATCCAACCCACACGGAAATATTACTTCATGCCTACTAGACTGGCTATATTAAAAAAGATAATAAGTGTTGGCAAAAGATGAGAGAAATTGGAACCCTCCTGCGTTACCAGTGGGGATGTAAGGTACAGCCACTTCAGAAAATGAATTGTCAGTTCCTCGAACTGTAAGTCTTAGAGTTACCATTTGATCCAGCAATTCTACTAGTAGGTATATAACCAGAACAACGGAAAACATATGTTCACACAAAAACCTGTACACAAATGCTCATAGCAGCATTAATCGTAACAGCTAAAAAGTGGGAACAACCCAAATGTTCATTAACTGGATAGATGGATAAACAATGTGTGGTATGTCCATGTATTGAACCGTTATTCAGCTATAAAAAGAATTGATACATGCTACAACATGGATGGACTTCAAAAATGTTATGCTAAGTGAAAGAAGTCAGACACAAAAGGCCAAATATTGTATGATTCCATTTATATGAAATGTCCAGAATAGGCAAGTCCATAGAAAAAGAAAGTGGATTAGTGGTTGCCAGGGCCTGAGAAAAAGGGGAAATGGGGAGTGACTGCTAATGGGTACGGGGTTTCTTGGGGGGGTGATTAGAATGTTCTAGAATTAGACAGTGGTGATGGTTGCACAATATTTTGAATATACGAAAAACCACTGAATTGTACACTATAAAAGGGTAAATTTTATGTGAATTATATCTTAATAATTCTGTTATTTCTAAAATAATGAGGCATGTCGAAGGGCACCGGAGCAGACTTCAGAAGAGCTCCCAAAGGCTTCAGTTTGAACAATCTGAACTACAAAATAAATAATGAGAGTACTGGCTTATAACCCATACAATAAAATAAATATCCATGAGTTTATACTAATATAAATACATAACTGAATAAATAAATTAATGGGAGGAAGGGACAGCCTTTCTCTACAGTAGAATTCCAATTAAAAAAATGTAGGAGAGACTGAAATAGATAATCACCACTAGCCAAACTCCACCCCACCGTAATAAGTGCTGCAGACAACAACAATTGATGAATGCTAAAATCAATAGGTAAAAGTATGATGAGAAATTGGATACATGCAAAACCTCGAAGTATCTTCCCAGAAGATGCTTACTAATTACAAAGGGGAAAATAGTAACTTTACAGCAGAGAAACCTGACAGCTCCTTAACCAAGAGATCAAAGTTAGCATCACTATTTATAAATAAGGCATATCAACATCAGTACCCCACCCAAAATATATTTCTTCAATCTAATCATGAGAAAGTATCAGACAAACAGAGGAACATTATACAAAATTAACTGGCCAGTACTCTTCAAAAGTGCCAAGGTCGGGACTTCACTGGTGGCGCACTGGTTAAGAATCCGCCTGCCAGTGCAGGGAGCATGGGTTCGAGCTCTGGTCCGGGAAGATCCCATATGCCACAGAGCATCTAAGCCCATGTGCCACAACTACTGAGCCTGCGCTCTAGAGCCCGGGAGCCACAACTACTGAGCCTGCGAGCCACAACTACTGAAGCCTGCGTGCCTAGAGCCCATGCTCCGCAACAAGAGAAGCCACGGCAATGAGAAGCCCACACCTCGCAACAAAGAGTAGCCCCCGCTCTCTGCAACTAGAGAAAGCCCGCACGTAGCAATGAAGACCCAACGCAGCCATAAATAAATAAACTTTTTTTTTGTTTTTTAAAGTGTTAAGGTCAAGAAAGACTGAGGAATTGTCACTATTGGAGAAGACTCAGAAGACTTGACAATGAGAGCTCCTGGACTGGATTCTGGACAAGAAAAAGGGTATTAGTAGGAAAACAGTCAAAATTCAAATTAGGTCTTTAGAGTAGCTAAAAGTATTGTGTCTATGTTAGTTTCCTGGCTTCAGTAATTGCACTATGGTTATGTAAAATGTGACTATTAGACGTAGCTGAATAAAGGGTAGACAGAACTCCCTGTACTATTTGTGCAACGTTTCTGTAAGTCTCAAATTATTTCAACATAAAAGGTTTAAAAACTTTGCTTTAAACAACTTTGCCCAAATTCATTTTTCTCTGAAAGTGCAGTTGTGGACCCCTTCTTTGCTTTATAGGTTGCTAACAGAGTAACGTGAATAGCAGCAGCCCTGTCACTTACAACAAAGCACCTTGTCTTGGAAACCCTAGGTCTTAACGTTTTCCGGGACACAGCTCCTTAGTTATATACATTTTGGCCAGTAGGTGGCAGCACTTGACCAGTTTCTCATCGGCCAAACCCAGGAAGAACGAGCGATGAGATTGAAGAGAGGGAGGTGAAACAATGAGACGTCCTGGACACAGGAGGTAAAGGTGACATTGTCATTATTAGATGTACAGTCACTCTAGGGTGATCCATTTTTATGGGCACTGAAATGATGAGGCATGGAGGAAAGAACTTGTAAACAGTGATGTAAGGCTTGGAGGCAAAATCATCCACTCCACCCTATCCCTACTGTCTCCCACCCCAGCCTGGAGCATCAGGAAGAAGCCCTCCACACTGCCTCCACCAGGTGCTAATGCCACACTATTGAAAGGACAACAACGGGTGACTTTGCGAGACTTTTAAAGAATGAATTACAAAGAAACTATAAATCATTAATAGTATAAAAGTTTAATAATTTTAACATAAGACTGTTTACCAAATTTCTTTTTGGTTTTTCTGAGAATGGTGGGCCTGGAAGGAACTCCACTCATTCTCTTTCTTCTCTCTGCTGACTTCTCTCCCAAACCCCAGAACTGCTCCCATCAGAGTCTAACACCTGACTTCAGTGTCTCAGCCATCTTTTGGTAGTCGCCGAACTCCAGGCGGTCAGGAGAGACCACAGGCAGCAAGTGCCAGAACTAGGACTTCAAGCCAAGACTTTGATGAGTCCATTTCTCCTTCCATGCGGTGGAAACTCATCCTAAGGCCCTGCCTTTCATGTGTGAAGGCGTGGGCTCCCAGGTGACAGGGGTGGGATGATTTCCGGTACTGGGCACCAAGGGTCCCCGATGAAGCTGAGCTGTGCTAAGATGAACTCTACCTGTAATTGTTAATATATATATATATATTTTGTTGTTGTTGTTGTTTTGTCTTGTTTTTCTTGGCTGCACGGCATGCGGGATCTTAGTCCCCCGACCAGGGTTCGAACCCGCGCGCCCTGCAGTGGAAGCGTGGCGTCTTAACCACTGGACCGCCAGGGAAGTCCCTAAAATATATATTTTAATAATACTTTAGATTCTGATTTTTCTAGACTGAGAGCTTTTCTTCCTTATTCCACTATCCAACCTGACTAACCTTTTCTTTCCCCCACTGAAGTGGGAGGATGGATAATGGTTGTGAAACATAAAACCCCAAAATTCTGACCAGGGCTTCCTGCTGCTTCTGAAGCTTCTCCCAGAGTGACCTCAATCACTAGGCCTGAAACCAAACAAACAAGAGAAATCTATTTAAAGATACCCTTCATACCACACCTAATCCATAGCCTACTGCTAATGGACAGATGGACATCGTGCTGCCTGCTCGGTGAGCACTCACCACCTGGCCTCCTGCAACTGCCCCCCCCCCCCCCGCCTCTTCAGCAAAGCAGCAGGTTAGAAGGATGTGTGGAAGGACATGGCCTTCAGAATCAGCCAGAACCAGCAGGGACCTCAGCCTGAGAGATATTAGGACTGACAAGGATGAGCTTCAGGAATCAGTTCCAGTAGGAGCTGTTCTTGAGTTTCTGGTCCAGTCCAGGTGGAGGCCACCGAGGGCAGCTGTCTCTACGGGAGTCTCAAGGTCTAGTCCAAACCAGCCATCACAGAGCTGGAGGGCCCAGATCACAGGTAATCCATCTCATTGGCGCTGCCTGAGAAAGGACTCCTTACTTAGAATGTCAAGGCGCAGACAATTCTGAGGTCTGTCTGCTTGGGGGACACTGAAGTCCCACACAACTCAGTCCCCGCAGTTCACTTTGACCTACAGCAGACTGAGGCCCAGCGCACAGGTTGCAGTCCCAAGCCTTTTGTGCTGCCTCGGAGCCTCTTGCCACATCTGCAGCTGAATGTGACAGGATGTGGGTAAGAGGGCTTGACGGCTGTGATGCAACAATCTCTGGCTTTACATAACACATGCCTGCTCTGCTGAACGTGCAAAACTTAATACAAGAACTCAACCCCGCAAAGAGGCAGCTCAAGAAAGGCAGCCATGCTTGGCTGCAAACACAGCCCACAGTGCCCTGGTTGCCAGTGGTGACACTTGTTTTAACCAGAACAAAAGTGAAAATGTAGCCCAGCCCTATTACCCTACCCTGATCTGGTAACCCTCATTTTAAGAGCTTCAAGGTCTGGGGGAAACAAAAAAACAAACAAACAAAAACAGTTTGTTAACTTCAGTACACATCTTTTAAATATTTTATTATTTAATTTATTTATTTATTGGCTGTGTTGGGTCTTTGTTGCTGTCTGTGGGCTTCCTCTAGTTGCAGCAAGCTAGGGCTACTTATTGCGGTGGCTTCTCTTGTCACGGAACACAGGCTCTAGGTGCACAGGCTTCAGTAGTTGTCGCACGTGGGCTCAGTAGTTGTGGCTTGTGGGCTCTAGAGTGCCGGCTCAGTAGTTGTGACGCATAGGCTTAGTTGTTCCATGGCATGTGGTATCTTCCTGGACCAGGGCTCGAACCCGTGTCCCCTGCATTGGCAGGCAGATTCTTAACCACTGTGCCACCAGGGAAGTCCTGACATCTTTTTAAAATAATGTTTTTTTATAGTCAAAAGAACATTTTCACATTTAGCCAAATTAAATTATATAATTATATTCCTTAATATATAATTCCCAGTTCAAATTCAAATTTCTCAAATTGTCCTTAAAAATGTCGTTTAAAGCTGGTTTGTCTAAACTAGGATCCAATATAACAGGATCCTACATTGCACCTACTCTTATGTACCTATTGTCTCTTAATCTACAACATTCCCTTTTCTCATGCTACTGACTGACCGTTTGGAGATGTGGGGGTCAGTTGACCTGCAGAATGCTTGCCTCCTGGGTGTGTCTGATAAATTCTTCTAGATGTGGTTTGCTTGTTTCTCTATCCCTCGACTTTCCTGTAACCTGGAAGTTATACCTAAAAGTTAAAGATTCAGGTGAAACCTGAATCTAAATGTATTTTATAAAATGGAGAAAGTGTCCCACAGAAAAGCTGAATGGCATAAATGACAATCATATATTACATAAAGTATCACACGTGTATGAAGTGGTACCGCTCAGTTAAGCCACCTTTATCTTAATCTCATGAAACGCAAAACCTACTTACTTATCCATTGTATGGATGGGAATCTACTTATAATTTTACCCCTAAAATCTTGTAAGTCACAAACATGTGGTCAAATATGACTTAGAAGATAACATAAAAGAAATCAGGAGGGCTTCCCTGGTGGTGCAGTGGTGGGAGTCCGCCTGCCAATGCAGGGGACACGGGTTCGTGCCCCGGTCCGGGAAGATCCCACATGCCGTGGAGCGGCTGGGCCCATGAGCCATGGCCGCTGAGCCTGCGCGTCTGGAGCCTGTGCTCTGCAATGGGAGAGGCCACAACAGTGAGGGGCCCGCGTACCGCAAAAAAAAAAAAGAAAAATCAGGAAACACCCCTGTTTTGTCTTGGGAAATGGATCTGTTTCCAGTTTTTGACTCACAGCCCTACCCTGACCCCGATCCTCGTTCTGGTCCCTCTCCAGCCCATGCGCTTCACGTATGCTCTGCCCGGGCCCTGCCTCAGCCCTAACCCCACAGGTGACAGATCAACAGCAGCGACAACAAATCCAGGTTGAAATTCTACCTTGTTCTCACAGTGTACAAGGGCTCCTCATTTGAAAACTTTGTTTACCCCAAATTCTAAATAATTTCCCATGTTTTGTGGAATAAATCATCTGTTCTACGAGCTTGTGTCTTCCAGAAACAAGCCACCTTAAAGTGATCTCAGCCATTTCTTCTGTTCTAGGAAATGTGAGCCTCTGGACCTTCCTTAAGACGGGGCAGCTGTGCCCTCTGTGATGGTGATCATGGAACACTGGGTAGCTGCTGGGAAGGATACTCTCCATCTTCATGTGCTAAGTTACTCTCAGAGTAATTCAGTCTGTAAAACAAAGGTGGCAAGAAGCCACACCTGTGTGCTCACAAGCAGGTGAAAAACTGGTGGTGGTGTGCTGTAAGGGGACACCTATTTTATGTATGCCTGAATATATATGGGCTATTTCTGGAAGGATATATAAGAGTCTGATGAGTATAACTGCAGGGAGACCGAGGATATGGGGCGGAAGACTAATTTTACTGTAAAACCTTTTGCACTATTTGAATATTTTTTACCATGTGCACGTATGACTTTTTCACCAACCACAGTTTTGTTGGTTGTTTATTTAACGCATTGATCCATAGGGTAACCGTTCTCAGGAGGATTTGCTTTTTCCCATGTCTTCAGCTAAAGGTATCTGTCAGCAATAGCATTTCAGGTGGCTGGTTATCAGGGAAGGGAAGGTATTTTACCCAGAAGAAAGTCTGTCCCAACTCTTCTGAAATTACGATGACAGCTCAGGACAGGCCTCACCACACTTCTGAGAGAAGTGTAGTGGGAGCTATGCTTGTATTTGGGCAGCTTTCCAGAAGGAGGATGCCCTGGGCAGCCAGGGGTGGCTGGGCCTTTACTGCCCCTCTGCAGAGTAAAGCCCTGCTCTCCCCCAGCCAGAGCAGAGAGAGGTATTTTTAACCTTGGTGTTGGCTTACACGGAGGTTCAGGTATTCTCCAGGGTGTACTGTGAGACAAGAAAGCTGAGATACGACTCTTAGACTCGTTTGCCCTACCTCAGTGTGCTGGTTTTATGCTCCTTGGAGAACTGGACTGTAAAAGCCGTAATAAGTAAAAACTATTTATTATGCTTCCCCCCCAAACCCTTTGGATATCGTCTTTCTTTTGTTTCTGACAAAAGAAAGTGCAGGGATGGGCAGCTCACCAGACCCCCCCACCCCCATGGGAAAAGGAACGGAAAAATTACCTCCATATCATCTTAGCTACACCAGGAAGACAAACCAGATGTGGGTCTGTTACAGAAGAACTAGAATCACAGGTAGGCTATTTAGGTCCTCTTCCGAAGGTGGTGTGCATTCGTCATAAGATCTAGTGGCCCATGCATGAGAAATATCAAGTCAACAGGAAATTGATCGTGGTGTCTATGAGATGAAGACAAAAGTTGAAGCACGTGTGTTACACAGAAAGAGTCTTAGGAAATTGAAGGATAGTGAATTTTTTTCTCACCAAATGAGAGAGTGAAGGGATACTGATTTACAGATTTATTAACAAAAGAGGGGTACAGACATATCACTTAGGTAAACATATATCCCTGTAAGCCACTAGTGACACGGGTGCTGGGCTAGATAGGAACTTGTCTGGGCCCATTTGGAGCTAATCACTCCTTGCCTCAGGAGAAAGGAAGGTAAACTTAAGCAGGTAGTGAGTTTGTTTCGAAAAAGAAACAATAGGAAGTTATAAACCTATAGAGACCACCAAAATTCTGATTACAAGGCTATGTGATCCTTTAATTCCACAGCCTTCCAGAAAATGGCACTCCTTGAAGAATCTAAATCAAATTCAGTGCAGGATTTTGTGGTTCACACTGGTCTAAGGATAAGCTCGCTCCTCGCCGTCTTTCAGATCGTGGTAAACTAAGCCCTGGCTGCGCTCGTGTCACTGACACGGAATGCTCCCAGTTACGAGCCAGGGCAGCATAATATATACTGTCTAGCTCTCTGTCTTGTTCCGGATTCCAAATGCCTCTTTGGAACCCCTCAAGGAGTCCTCAGGGCTGGAAGGGAGGAAGGTCACTTCCAGTCTTCCAAGGCACCTCAGAGAGGTAGCCTTGGCACCAAGCTGTTCTCAGCTGTGGCCCCTCTCCATCTCTCAGCTCCATTCCTGCTTCCCAACTGCTCATCCCTCTTCTTCATGTTGGGTCTTATCTCTTAGCTTTTTAAAAATCAAATTCTAGAATCATAAAATAATTTTGACCATGTGGCTATATAACTATTAAATTTTTATATTCCCCCTAACTCTTTTTTATTCCTTCAGCAATATGAAATGACAGAATTGATGAAAGAAACCTGAAATCTCAGTAAATTTAAAACCCAGAATTCATTTATAGACTAAGTCCCCATATTGCAAGGGACTTCATGTGGTTACAGTCTAATATCTATTGCCACACAGACTTAACTAAACAATCTTGGTTCTTCTGTCTTGCTTCTCAATTGGAAGAGGAATCTGGAAGTCATTGCCAAATAGGCTGCATGAGTTACAACAGGTGACTATATTTTCCTTTCTGGTGTGAGGCAGTGCAACGTGAATTTAGTTTCTATTATTTTTATTGTTTCTCAGGAAGAGCAGGACTTGCAAAACAGCTTAGGTTTACAGATCTGATTTACTTCAATTTTCATTTCCTTCAGGGTTGTTTCTAAGGAATAACGGAAGGTCTGTTCATCAACTCCTCAAAGACTCAGTGAATCAGACCTCGAATGTGATCTTTTTGTTGTTAAAACATATTTGGACAACTTAATAGCCACAATCATTTCTATGGCTCATGTAGTCTGTTCAATGTAGTATTGACAGCTTTTTGGTCCTTTGTTTCTCATTTTATATTCACTCATTTCATAAACATGAAATCATTGCCTGTGGTATCTGGGATTGCCTTACGAGCTGGGAGAGAAGAAGCTATAGGATTTGACCTCTGATTTCAAGGAAGTAGTTGGCAACTAATTCTAAGGTAACATAAATGGCAAAGAATAAATTATGTATACACGCTAAGAGTTTAAGGAAGCGAGCTATTACTGTGGGAGATGACTCAAGAAGATGTAGAAGAAAAGAACATGGAAGCTGGTACTTACGAAAACAATAGAATTTGAGGCACTGCTGGCAGTATGGCAGACTAGATGCTCTGAATAGATCCTCCAACAAAACAACTAGACCTGCAGTGAAATATACTCTCCTTTGCATCTGTGAGCTTTTAGGAAGTAAGGGAAATTTCCCTGGAGTAGAGATTAAAATGCTGGCTGAAACCAGAGTGGTGAATAATAAGCACACGGGAGGAAAACTGCAGCTACCCCAAGTGCAAATCCTAATGAAGGCGCTGTGGGGCCTGTATCCGTCAGCTCAGGCTGCCATAACAAAATACCACAGACTGGGAGGGGGCTGAAACACAGAAATTTATGTTCTCACAATTCTGGAGGTCAGAAGTCCAAGATCTAGGTGCTGACAGGATTGGGTTCTTCTGAGGCCCCTCTGCTTTGCCTGAAGATCGTCGCCCTCTTGCTGCCTCTTCACACGGTCATCCCTGTACTCAGGCCTCCCTAGCATCTTTTCTTCTTATAAGGACACCAGTCATATTGGATTAGGGTCCCATCCTAACAGTCTCATTTTAACTTCATCACCTCTTTATTTTTCTTAATGTTTTATTTATTTATTTGGGTGCACTGGGTCTTAGTTGCAACAAGCAGGATCTTTGTTGCTGTACGCGGGATCTTTAGTTGTGGCATGCGGGGTCTTTAGTTGTGGCATGTGGGATCCAGTTCCCTGACCAGGGATCGAACCCAAGCCCCCTGCACTGGGAGCTTGGAGTCTTATAGCTGCTGGACCGCCAGGGTAGTCCCTATCACCTCTTTAAAGACCTTATCTCCTAGTATGGTTACACTCTGAGGTACTGAGAATTGGGACTTCAACATAGGAATTGGGAGGTGCAAGGAGGGACAATCTAGCCCATAACAGAGTCTACACCTTGGGTCATGACTCCAGATTAAGCCTAGAATCCTGGAAGGGGCCAAAAGGTCCCAGTAGGTAGTGCCCCCTGTATGCAGATGTAAACGAAAATTTCCCCTGAAAGAAAGTAACCCAACCTTAGGCCCTAAGGGTCCCTGTAGGTTAATAGCAAATACATGTGCGCTCCTTACCAAAGATCAATAAGAAGAAAAGGCACGATGAGTGAGCATCAGCAAAAACAACAGACCACAATCAGAACCGCCCCAAACTTTAAATACTAGTGTCCATGAACATTCAATTAATTATCAAGAAGAAAAAAAAGGGAATTTTGTTCAAGTCCAACTGAGGATTATAACCTGGGAAGCAGATTCTCAGAAAGCTCTGCATTTATACATTTTCAAGACAAAGGATCGTATATCAAAATGACACACTGATATCTTACAGAAAGTTGACCAAGGATACATAGTCCACGTAAGCATGCACAAAGCAAGCAGCAAGTCACCATGACCCCCTACAGAGCTGGGAAAGAACTCTATTCTTTTAAGAAGTTGTCTTGCTGGCATCAGAAGAAAGAGAAAGAATTGCTCTTCTTGGTTGAGCAGGCACTCCCCCTTTTGCAGAGCTCTGGTTAATGTGTAATGCAGACGCACACTGCGCATTAGGGAGGGAGGGAGGGAGGAGGCCCAAACAAACACACAGAGAGAACTTTGTGTTTAATTTTTTCTTGACCTGCCTTAAAATATAAACTTCATCACTAGAGTTATCAACTAAACAATATAAAATAATAATATACAAAACATCTAAATAAAGTTAGAACCACAAAAGTGGAAAAAGGAATAAAAAATGATGGGTTTGGGAAAAGATCTCTATAGAATTTTTAAAATACAAAATATAACTATAGAAAATTTTAAAACTCAATGGAGAAATTGAATAGCAAGATGAAGCAAAAATTAGCTAACTAGAAGAGAAAATCTTGAGAAATTAACCAGCATGTAGCACAGAAGAAAAGACATAGAAAAAAGGACAATGTTTAGCATATATCTAACCAGAGTCTCAGAAGGAGTAAGAGAGACTGCAAGAGAGGCATATTTATAGAGATCATTGCTGAGGATTTTCCAGAATGATGAAAGATAAGAATCCACAGATGCAGTAAGAACAATCTATGCCAAGGAAGGTAAATTTCTTAAAAATCTAAACCTAATTGTATCATAATGAAATCTGCAGAACACCAGAAACAAAGAAGATATCTTTTCTCAGAGAGAAAAGGCAGATCACCTACAAAAGAACAGTAATTAGAATGACAGTAAACAGTGAAATAATACCTTCAAAGTTTGAGAGAAAACAGTTGACAACCTGGGATCACGTATCCAGCAAAACCATTATCCAAGAACAAGAATGAAATGAAGGTGTTTTTAATCAACAAAAATGGAATTTGCCACCAATAAACCTGCATTAAGGGAATTTCTAAAGGATCTTGTCTTTGTTTGGGTTCCAAGAGTATACTCTGATTGGAGTGAAAGTAGTTTATTTGAAAAGTGACCCTAGGAAATAGTTGTAGGCAAGTGGGGAAGTGAGAGAGGAAAGAAAAGCAAGCCAGAAAAGGTGCACCATCAAGCAAGTCACCATCATGGGGGATGGGAGCTTCATCCCATAGAGGGACCCTGGGGCCAGTGTAGAAAGTGTCTCAGTTTTCCTCCCCAAAGGGCAAGAGAGCTGGCAATCTACCAATTCCCTTCAGACCTCATTGGAGGGCTGCTCCCAGGAGGCATTACACCCCACATACTCCTTGCCTGCACCTGGTAGGAGTAGCTGGGCTGCAGCAGCCAAACAGAGCCCTCAAGACGAGTGACAGGTGCTGAGAGTTGGAAGTAGGCCTGGCCGAGCTTGGAAGTGGTAAGTGTTGAGGGGATATGAAGGGCCACTGGCAAAGCCCCACTACCCATGTACTGCAGGAAAACTGGAAAATGATTGTGGATGGGAAAGGTCTGGTGTGCTGTAAAGAATGATGAGTCAATAAGTTGGCAACCATGTAGGTACATCCAAACAAACTCTTTTACTGTAACATTATAATGTTAGTATCCAATTTGTAGTCCAACACAAAATGAAATAGAAAGTAACCACAATATTGGATATTAACATTTTTAAAACTAGAGTCTGCGTTATGGGCAAGGAATTAAAAGTTAGGAACCATAAGGTTTTTCTAAAAAAATAAAATTTCACCATCTGGATTGGTGGAAGGCGGATAAAGTTATGTCACCTGAGGCTGCCTAATGGAAGAGAAGCTTGGAGGGAAGCTTGGAGGAGCGTGAGCTTCCAGAAATGGCAATCTTGACCGGAGTGGAGGAACTGTGGTACGATAAGGCTCAGAGGTGAGGCAAGGGGAGCGTGGCTGGAGAAAAGCCTTGAAGACCTAGCATTTTATTCTTTAGGCCAGGGTATTTTTTTAATCGCAATAAAATGTTTTAAGCTTGTACCCCTATGTATAACATTTGTACTCTCTACTAATATGTACATTATAAAACATACACTCAAAAAATTGTAATGAAGTAGATTGGTTAAATAAGCATTTTAAAAATAATTTTTAATATTTATTTTTCCTAAAAACAAAATTAATAATTTAGGTTGAGCCATAAGATGGGCTATGATTCATTATTTTGGAAATCATGACTTAACAGAAGATGGGTATATTCTGACATTGGGTTTTAGTGGTTGTCATGGCTGATAAAAGATACCTCACCAAAGTAAAGCAGACCCAAAGGAAGAAGCGTGCTTATAAATCATGATAATTTTTTTTCAATCCCACATACCCATGATGTAAACATTTTTGTTGAAATTCAGCTAGAAAATGTCCATGTTCTCTGATTTCAATCAGTGGTAATAGCATACTAATCAGAAGGGGCTGATTTACAGGTTTGTTTTTGTTTTTTAACAAATGAAAATCTTTTTTCTTTTAACTCCATTGAAAATCTTTATCAGAACAAATTTTAAACAAATTAGAAAATTATATTTCTGAGTTTTTAAAGCCACCTCTGCCAGGAGGTCACTGCAGCTGTGTGGGTAGGATGATTACGGACCTCTCATCAACAGGAAGGTGTGGAGAGGAGGGGCCTGGGGACAAATGTGGCAGGAGTTGGTAATGGCATTTGGGAGGAGGGGGAACAAGGAGGAGAAGCTAGGATTGGAATCCCTGGGCTAGTCAGGTCCTTTCAGGGTGCAAGATGAAAAAAATATAATCGGAACACCCCTGCGAATGGGGGTGGATTTTAAGGATACGTGGAACCCTAAAGGGGACAAGAAACCATCTCCATAACTGCATCTCTGGCTTCATGAAAATGTCACTCATGTCATCTCAAGATACCACGTGGCCCTGGTGATCCAGTATCAATTCAGGGCTCCACTGCCATCCTTGTCAGTGGCCAAGTTTGTGGCTCAGTTCCTCCAAGCAGAGCCTGCTCTCCTCTTGTTTCTTCACTCCTCCCGCACGGCCGACCAACTCCCCCACTTTCCCTGCCCACCTCATGGCTCCTGCAAAGTCAGTTTCTGTGCCTCCTGCCTTCTGCCGGTTTCTCTGTGTCTCTCTCTAACCCAACACCAGTTCACTCCTTCAGCATCCCCTCTCTGCCTCACATTAAATGTCTTGAAGGGAGAGAGTCTGACTGGTCCAGTCACCACAGTGTTGGCTGAAGGTCTCAGGGGAGGCCAATCCGTAGGTCACCGGCCAGTCTTTCGATGGTTGCCTTTGGAGCAGGTGTTCGCGCCTGGGGTGGTAGGTCATGTCTCCGAGGCACAAATGAGAGCAACTTATGCAATCAAGATTCCTGGGGAGCGACCAAAGGAACTCCTCGGGCTGTGGGCCTACAAACAACTTGAGGTTTTGTGTAAGTGAGCAGGGCAGTGAGCCAGCCGCTCATACAGTCTGTCCATTACAGTCTGGGAGATGGCATATTCTGGATGTCGCTTCTTATAAAGCAAAGGCCAGTGACGTGCAGGCATGTATTTCACTTAACACCCGAAGCTTTACTGAAGGTATTAACATAAGAAAAAACAATTTTAAATTACTATGATTATTACTACTAACAGCGGAAGAAGTGTGAGAAGCCATGTGCTTAAGATCACAGACTTTGGAACTAAGCTGCCTGAGGTCAGATCCTCAGCATTGTCACTGACTGGCTGTGTGACCTTGGGCAAATTACTTAACAGATCTGTGCCACAGTTTCCTCATCTGTAAAATGAGTATAATAAAGCCTATCTTGCTGGGTTGTTATGAGAATTGAATTCATTAATATATTTAAATCACTTAGAGCAGTGCCTGGGATATAATTAATGCTACATGAGTATTTGTTATTTTACTTTCAGTTATGAGTTAAACTCTAACTATGTACCAGCATCTGTGCATTATATCTGCCATTTTGCTCTCTCTAAGTTTAGTCTCTGACTAAATGTTACCTTCCACTATTTTCAAATTATTTCCTGTTGCTAGTCTTGGTTCTCTAATAAGATTTTATACTTTAATATGAATAAAATGAATATTTTCTTACTCAGAATTTAAAAACTATTCTTTGTTTTTAATTTCACAGCCTATTCTAGGGCTTCTTAGTCTGATAAATCAGAGGGTCATAATTCTGGAAAAGGAAATAATTGTTATAATAAATATTCTTTTTATTTCCTTTGCTCATATGTTTGTTTCAGGATTTTGTTATATTATCATAGTTTGATTGATTTCCCTCTGGAGAAGGGCAAATTCCCTGGAACCTTTGATGTCATTACTTAGAGATGAAGTAGGTATTACGTGTTTATTAAAAGTTATCCACGGGCTTCCCTGGCGGCGCAGTGGTTGAGAGTCTGCCTGCCGATGCAGGGGACACGGGTTCGTGCCCTGCTCCGGGAAGATCCCACATGCCGCGGAGCGGCTGGGCCCGTGAGCCATGGCCGCTGAGCCTGCGCGTCCGGAGCCTGTGCTCCGCAACGGGAGAGGCCACAACAGTGAGAGACCCGCGTGCCGCAAAAGAGAAAAAAAAAAAAAGAGGTAGCCACAAGATTGATTCAGAAACCAAAAGTCGTACATTGATAATTTTTGCCTCAAAAATCTTACTGGCATGCTTCCATACTTGAATTTGAATGCTGTTTTAAGTTAACAGTTTATACAGTAATCAATAGTTGGTAGGATTTGCTCCAAGTATTGAAACTACAATGTCCCACTATATTTTTTTCAGATGTAAATTTAAGCAAATCTTCCGATATCATTTTATTTTGAGATCACACACCCTAAGTGTGGGACATAAATCTACGTGGCAACAAGCCAGTAGATACATCTACCAGTGGATCCATCACTCCTGGGACGTGGGGTTGGCCCATCCCTGAACTGAAACCCAAATTGCCCTGACTGTATCCCTGCAACCATCTACAGTAGCTTCAACTTCCAGAAATCTGGTTTGGAGCTTGTGCAGATCTCCTCTCTTTCCTCTCCCTCAGGGGTCAAACACTGAGCCAGAGCAGTAACCCATAGACCATCTTTCCTCCTCAAAGCCCTGGGAGAGAGAGAGAGCCAACCTGTGCCTCCCCAGTTTACCTCTAAGAAACCCAAAGCTGCCAGCACAGTCACTAAGCTTCCCAGCTCATTCTCTTCACCAGCATTGTCACTGTCAGTCATGAAGTCAGAGATTTTCATCTTCCCCACTGAACCTGGTACAGGTCAGATACCACTATTTTTTTACTGAAGTATAATTGATTTACAGTGTTGTGTTAGTTTCAGGTGTACAGCAAAGTGATTTATTTATATATATATATATTCTTTTTAAGATTCTTTCTCATTATAGGTTACTACAAGATATTGACTATACCTTGTATCCCTGTGGTGTACAGTAGGTCCTTGTTGTTTATCTATTTTATATATAGTAGTGTGTATCTGTCAATCCCAAACTCCTAAATTATCCCTCCCAACACCCCCACTATCCCCTTTGGTAACCATAAGTTTGTTTTCTACGTCTATGAGTCTATTTCTGTTTTGTAAATATTGAATAAGTTCATTTATATCATTTTCTTAGATTCCACATATAAGTGATATCATATGATATTTGTCTTTCTTTGACTTCACTTAGTATGATAATCTCTAGTCCATCCATGTTGCTGCAAATGGTATTATTTCATTCTTTTTTATGGCTGAATGGTATTCCATTGTATATATGTACCACATCCTCTTTATCCATTCATCTGTAGATGGACATTTAGGCTGCTTTCATGTGAATGAAAGTGAATAGTGGTGCAATGAACATCGGGGTACATGTATCTTTTCGAATTAGTGTTTTCATCAGATACCACTATTGATGGGAGAGAGGGAGGCAAGGAATTTCAGATCAGATGAGGGCAGGATGCATGTTTCCCAATTAAACTTAATAATGTAGGAACTATGGAGGTGACACATTAAACAGAGATATTTCATTCCTTCCCAACTTTATACCAATACTGAAGGCCTTTTAGATTACTTATGGTGGCTACCGTCTCAGAGAGCTCCTCCTGTGTGTGGTCTGTGTGTGCCTCATGATCTCCAACACCCAAAGTAAGGTCAAATGGAATCACAGGGCCATGTCCACACTCACACAATGTGCAGGAATATAAACATGTGACCCTCCGCATCATCAACGCAGCATTTTCTAAGCCAAAATTGTGTACTCAAAATTGTGTTCTGGGTGTTGAGAAAATACCATAATGCATGAGATTTTCCCTGCCCTGAAGAAAAGTATAATCTTATCAGAGAGCCAAGACTAGCAACAGGAAACTATTTGAAAACAGTGAGAGATAACATTTCATCAGAAATCATAACTTAAATCAGAGAGACCAAAGTGGCAGAAACTATAATGCATCCTGGGGTATATGGTCTAGGGAGAAGCATTTACTCTTTTTGGACCTCAGTTCCCTTGTTGATTTTTGTCTTGTTTTGTTTTTAGGTAAGCATTCTATTAATCCCTTAGCATCTTTTGAATGATCCTGGGATGCACAAATATAACACAGTATGTGTCAGCACTTTGAAAAATTCTTAGTACTATTCTAATGTAGGGCTTTATTATTATTGCTGTGATCGTTGCCATTATGATTATGATTACAATACTTGGAGCTCAGAGAAAGGAGCGGTCCTGGTACTCAGCGAAGCCTGCTCACAGAAGGAAGTGTCTGGAAACCTGAGCCAGCCTGGAAGGATGTGCAGGATTCAGAAGGGGCACGAACACCTCGGGGTGGCAGGACGAACAGTCAGAGCAGAGGCAAGGAGAGAATGTGAAGGATGTGAGACATCAATCAGGTGCCCACTTGGCTGCACAGAGGGGTTGCTGTGGGGAGGAGCAGAACACATATTTGGATGGATAAGGAGACTGACTCAGGGCAGACCTTACCATCACGGTAGAGCATGAGTCCTGCAGCTAGAAGGGGAGAAGTCAGCATTTCCATTGTTCAAGACTAGGGGTTTGCTTAGAAAAAGCAAAGAATATTTACCAGTTCAGATGTCCAGAGAATTAAAACGCTCATTCTACTACCCTTCCCAAGCACCGTCCTGTTCTTCCAAGTGAGTGTATCCTTTTCCTGTGGCTTTAGTTGTATCCAGCCCAGGGCTTAGCAGATAATTAGTATCCTGAATCTAACTGGCTGAATTGAACCCATGCCACCTGTATTATCTTTCATCATCACTGCCACTGTTGCTCCCTGGTTCCTTTAAGTTACCAATGACCTCATTCGATGCCAACCAAGGGTCACCTCTTTGTCTTCATCCTTGACCTCTGCTGAGTCTGTGCCTGGTCCTTACTCATGCCACGTGTTCACAGAAGACTGTATTGTCTGCTTGGCACTGGGAACAATTCCATCCCCGATTCCCAGGCAAACAGCTTCAGAATTCTGCCTGAAATTTAAACCACTGAGACATCTACACCTGTAAACTAGTATTTTCCTTTAAAATTCAAATGCATCCAAGGTAGCTAAGGAGGGCTAAGATTCACACTTCATTGTTAATTATTTTAATTAATTTATTTTTCTCCTACCGTCTACCTATGAGCTGCACTTAAAGGAATGAAGGAATGCTTGTTTTGACAAGTTTAGAAGGAAGGAAAGGACATCTGGAAGATGAAGGAATCACAGGGCAGCAGACTGAAGAGCAGATTGAGAATAACAAAGATGAATGTAATTTTCACAATTTTTCAAACCTCAGCCTTGCCGGTGCACATATATCCAGGTTCCCCCTTCCAGCCCCTCACCCCCACTCCAGGCTTTCCTCCCCCGACAGTCTCAGAAGGGAGAGGCAGCTTCCAATAAAAAGAAATATAAATGATTTTATTCCCTCAAACAAGTCCTGTGGGGTTCTCAGGAGGGACTCTTTGGCTCCTTTTCAAGATTGATCTCAGAGTTTCAGTTGCAAAGGCTCCAACTACAAATTCCATCTGCCGCCCCCGACTCACTCACCCATGAGCAACAGCGGCTCCTGATTCAAACTTGGGCTCATTTAAAAATATAACTTTCAGGACCCAACTGTTCTGGAATGTTCTTCGGAGAGGTTAAGACTGAGTCACATGACAATCGAGGGAACACTTCTCTCCTTCTTCTCATGCTCCATTGTTGACCCCTAAAATAGTCACTCTGCCCACACTTTGTCCTCTCAGGGAAGCGAGAAAGCTGCTCCCGGCTCTGCCCTTTGGGGAGGAGTGACTGACATGACCTGGCAGATGGGGGTAAAGGTCACGCCACCGGCTTGCTCCCTCTGGCTGAAACCTGCCTGCACATTCTCCTCTCTGCCTCTGTTCCCAAGAGGCAAGCAGAGATGGGCAGGGGCCTGCCTTCTGGAGGCCAAGGTCTCCCGGGCCTCCTGTCTGAGTCTGATAGGGAGTGAGGGCAGAAACTCCCTTTCCTGCAGAGCAGTTCCCTCCACCCACAGGTAGAGCTGAAGGCCCTACCTAGGCCACAGGTGCAAGCTGTGCTCTCTAGTCCAGCTTCAGCATTAGTAAAGGTGTGGTTTTATTCCCACTAGATTTGTGTGCCTCTCTCTCAACTGATTCAGAGCCTGAAGGGAGGAAGCATGGGTTTGACTGGCATCCCTAAGATATCAATGACAACTTGAGGAGACGTGCTTGGCAAAGAATTCTACCCCCTTGCTTCTCAGTGCCCCCTGAAGAACAAGCATCTATTCTGATACATTTTCTTAGCGATCTTGCCCGCCCCCCTCACCTCCACCCCTAGCCTTCACCTTCCCCCGTCCCCATTTGGACCTGGGGTTTGTCAAATGTATTCTGTGGGCCAGAGAACACCTACAGCTGGAGACGAGGACCTAGTCATTCACAAGTTATATCCTGTTCCACTCCCTTCCAGTGTCCTCCAGGCTTTGATTTGGGGCACACCGTGGATCACCAGGGTATTTCAAATGCTCTAAGAGCCCGCACCCCAAGATAGACTTAAGTCCATGTGGTTTCCTTGCGTAGTTATCAACATTAAGAGAAAGAGTGGACCATTTTAAAAATCCTTACTATCCTTTAGGAAAAACCACTGTGGGAATACCATTATTATTTATCAATGGGACCTTTCATAACCCTAAATATTTTTACCTTTCAAGCAAACATTTGACGGGTTACTTTTAAAGAAAGACACTTTTTGTTTCTCATATTACAAAGTGGGTTTAGAACAATAATTCCAGAATTCAATTACATTGTCAGAGTTGTCTGACACAAACTATTATTGCCATGGCTCATAAAAAGCAATTAAAAGAAAAAAAAAATAACCATTGTTTTTATGACTGGAAGGTTGGCTAGTGAGCTGTCATGACCATTTTCCAATTAGAATAATTATATTCCATCTACATATTTTCCACCTATGATTCAGCTTGGATTGACCTGTAATAGGAAAAGTCATGTCTCAGACTTCTGAGGACTCAGGCTGAGTAAAATACCACCCCATTCTACTCTGGCAGTGGACTTTAAAAATTAATAATAAAGCAATTTCAATAGCCCTATTTTGTAGCTGATCAAATTCTAAGCCATAAAAACTATCAAATGAAGTTAATTTGTATACCTTGAGGTAACATAATATTTAAATAGAAAGCACACATTTTCCTAAAGTCTATTGCTCTAAGATATTGCTGTTAATAAACATTTCTAAGCAAAAGTATTCTTATATCTGATGCTTGGAGCAAATGCTTAAATTTCTGCACTATTATGAGTACATATGAATGGGTGAAAATTCTGGTTGAAAATCTTTGAGGAAGGGTTTTGCTCAGTCACACAAAAAAATCATACATGCTAGACTTCCCTGGTGGCACAGTGGTTAAGAATCCACCTGCCAATGCAGGGGACATAGGTTCAAGCCCTGGTCCAGGAAGATTCCACGTGCCACGGAGCAACTAAGCCTATGCGCCAAAACTACTGAGCCTGCACTCTAGAGCCCACAAGCCACAACTACTGAGCCCACGAGCCACAACTACTGAGTCCGTGTGCCACAACTACTGAAGCCCACACGCCTAGAGCCCGTGCTCCGCAGCAAGAGAAGCCACCTCAATGAGAAGCCCGTGCACCGCAACAAAGAATAGCCCTCGCTCGCCGCAACTAGAGAAAGCCTGCGCGCAGTAACAAAGACCCAGCGCAGCCAAAAATAAATAATTAATTTTACAAATATTAAAAAAAAAATCATACATGCTCACAAAAATCTGAGATATCCTAGGTCAGAGGGTTCGCCCCAGCTCCACCAAGAACCCAGGACTGAAAATCTGGCATCTTCTGTCATCTTCTTTCTTTTTTGTTCTCCCACATCTTGGTAGTTTCTAAGAAGCTGGAAATCTTCCCTGTGTGATCTTCTCAACTGCTGTCTCTTTTTCGTTCCTTTGGTCACAGCCTTGTCACCCTTCACTGCGACTTTTGCAAGAGCCTTCTAACTGCAGTGCCCTTCTTGGACCCAGGCAAAAGGGGCCCTTGCCCTGGCCTTCCTCTGGCTGTTCCCTCCTGCACAAAGAGGATACTGCAGAGCTGAGGGAGACACCACTTCAAGTCCAAGCCCCCACTTCCAGGCCACTGTTGGAATGCTATCGTCCTAGAATTTCTTGTCCAAATAGTCCTAAGCCTACTTCCAGAGCCTGTGCAGGCTTTTTCCTGGCATCCATCCTCCCAGCCGTGAATGTTGTAACCAGTATGCACAGCCCTGGATCTAAAGGGTGGCCTGAGGGTAGCTGTTTGAGGGGGGTGTGGATGCGCAGTTTGGATGTGGGAGTGGCAGTCGCAGAGCTGGAGCATCTCAGATGAAGAAAAGGGGATGGGTGCTGGGGCAGGGCTGGGAGCCAGGGCCAGCTCTCTCTGCGATACTATATTTTGATATGAGTTTCTGAGAATTTAAACTTCAAACCTGGCTCTTCAGATTGTTATGAATGGGTATTTGTCAAGATCGGAAGATAAAACATAATTTATTTAACAATCGATCAGTTTTATCTGCAACTTTTAAATATTTTGACATATGGTGTATGGGTCTCTGGACTCTTACCCCAGTTCTACCAGTATTAGAAACAGGCCTAACTGGTCTCCCTACACGCAGAAATTTTTTCTTTTTTTTTTTTTTTTGGTTTTTGTTTTTGTCTTGGTTTTTTTAGAATTAAAATTTTTTATTTATATTGCAGTATAGTTGATTTATAATGTGTAAGTTTCAGGTGTACAGCAAAGTGATTTTAGTTATATAAATATATATACATATATCTATTCTTTTTCAGATTCTTTTCCCACACAGACTATTACAGAGTATTGAGTAGAGTTCCTTGTGCTATATAGTGGGTCCTTGTTGATTATCTATTTTATATATACTTGTGTATCTGTTAATCCCTCCTAATTTATCCCTCCCCCTCCCCCACCTTTCCCCTTTGGTAACTGTAATTTTGTTTTCTATGTCTGTGAGTCTGTTTCTCTTTTGTAAGTAAGTTCATTTGCATCACTTTTTTTAGATTACACATATATGTGATATCATATGATAGATATTTGTCTTTCTCTGTCTGACTTCCTTCACTTAGTATGATAATCTCTATGTCCATCCATGTTGCTGCAAATGCATTATTTCATTCTTTTAGATGGCTGAGTAATATTCCATTGTATACATGTACCACATCTTCTTTATCCATTCATCTTTCTATGGACATTTAGGTTGTTTCCATGTCTTAGCTGTTGCAAATAGTGCTGCAATGACACCCAGAATTTTTCAAGACAAACAACTCCTAAGCACAATGGTGAGGCATCAGTGGTGTGTTAGGTTTTACCTCTAAGAATCTTTGGAAACGTGCTTTGAGGTTTTGCTCTCAATTATTCATTTTGTGTCATTTACAAAGACGTAAAAAGAAAGCAGCTACTTTAAATGACTAATTGCATTGGTGAGTCCATCCGCATCTCAAACCAATCCAACTACTGAGGAGTCCAGAAAGCTACATGTGAGCAGAGGGCAAGTAAACCAATCGACCAACCACATTTGCATAAGCCTCCGTATAGTACCTTACCTCATTTAACCCCCATAATGCAGCTAGGGTACTATATCAGTCCCATTTGTGGATGAGAAAACAGGCTTGGAGAAGGTGAGTGAGTTAGTAAGTTGCCTAAAATCATACAGCTAATAAATGGCAGAGTCTCCTAAGGCCTGATTCCAAACTCTCGTTTCTAAGGGGTATAGGATCCAGACTTACTCTAAGACATACAGTTGCACTTTTTATATTTGGAGAAACTACCCTAGGAAAGTACATTTGGCTTCCACTTCTGGTTTGGCACAGACAAATGTTTCTTGGGAAAGTCATCCAACAGAGGTAGGCCTCAGTTTCCATCTTTGAGATAAAGGAGTTCAAGTAGATAATCGCTAAGGTTTCTTCCAGCTCTGTGGTTCTTTTACAGTCTATACCCCAGATTGCTTTTCACATTTGTGAAAGTGGCCCTGAAACCCAGGCAACACGGTGGTGTTATATTAATGAATCTTTATCAAATGGCCCCAGTTGTCCTCCGTGCCCCCAAGTGAATCAGATCAGCTGGCAGCAGTTTAATCAGAAGTTAAAAATGAACATTGAAGACAAAATGACAAACCAACAGTACTTTTTCTGATGCTGTTCCCAAACACTTTTAAGGACAAGACAACAGTGTTACAGTATTACCACAGAGTACTAGTTCCAAGGGATATTAATAGGATCTCCTTGAAAAGCGAGTTTTTTGGTCACCGTGTTAAACAATGTCAAACAGGTTTCTTTTGTGGAAATCTTTTAATACTTACATATGTTATTAGCTATTAATATCTGGGAAGATTTCTCATCTCCCGGAACTAGTGCTCAGAACACAGTTTTGCAAAACATCTTTCTAAAGCATTTGGGATCTACTGATTGTTTTCAGCACCCCAGAATTTATCCCCAAAGCAAAGTGTAGCTTTTGGTGATGGCTGTATGTACTAAACGTGACAGAAGATGACCAGGCCATTTGTTTTCTGATAAACCTAAATGCAAGAATGTCTACACAGGCCTTCCCTGGTGGTGCAGTGGTTGAGAGTCCGCCTGCCGATGCAGGGGACACGGGTTCGTGCCCCAGTCCGGGAAGATCCCACATGCCGCGAAGCGGCTGGGCCCGTGAGCCATGGCCACTGAGCTTGCACGTCTGGAGACTGTGCTCCACAACGGGAGAGGCCACAACAGTGAGAGGCCCGCGTACTGCAAAAAAAAAAAAAAAAAAAAAAAAAAGGATGTGCTAAAAAAGTTTTACTTTATGAATCTTTAGGATTTGAGATTTATCATCCTAGTATCTTAGACCCCTTTATATTGAGGATTTTTGGATTGGTGCTTAAATCACCAGCATCTTAGCATTTGAATTTCCCCAAATCGTAGTTTATTTGTCTAACAGAAAATTTCCAGGGATTTCAGAATACTAAAACTCGTAGCGCGTCCAATTCAATGTCTAGAAGCAGGGCTCATAAAATCAAATGCCTTCAGGGGCCTGACAGCTGAAAGAAATGAGTCCAGTAGAGACTCGGGAGCCTGGGGGAAACTAGAGAGTTCCAACAAAATTACTGGTTGTAACTTCTCCTAGAGGAAAGTGACCTGTTCCCAACTTCCCTTCTAAAACTTTAAAGTTTACCTATTGCAATGCCTGCCTTATGCCAGATCTCTTTTACAATCTCCAAAGGACACTCAGAGCCCTGGGTCATCCCCACAATCTGAATTCTTTGGATGTTGAAGCATGGATTCAAAGGTTATTGTCAAATTAACTCCCTGAGACTGCTAAATACGCTGGTGCCACAGGGCAGTCTTGATCACACACCTCAGCAGAATATTAGTCTGAGAACTAGAAATGGATTGTTTGCTCCATGGAATTTCATCAAGTTTCCAGGAATAAAATCCTTTTATCAATTCATAAATGTGACTCAGGTTCCTGAGAATTCTGGACTCTGTGACTGACAGCTTACCTCCTCTATCAACACGTCTGGTATGTACATTTATAGCAATCTGTGAACAAACAAGCAATTTCTTGTTTATTGTTTTAAGATACAGTTTCACTCTTTCTGACTTACTTCACTCTGTATGACAGTCTCTAGGTCCATCCACCTCACTACAAATAACTCAGTTTTGTTTCCTTTTATGGCTGAGTAATATTCCATTGTATATATGTGCCACATCTTCTTTATCCATTCATCTGTCGATGGACACTTAGGTTGCTTCCATGTTCTGGCTATTGGAAATAGAGCTGCAATGAATATTGTGGTACATGACTCTTTCTGAATTATGGTTTTCTCAGGGTATATGCCCAGTAGTGGGATTGCTGGATCATATGGTAGTTCTATTTTTAGTTTTTTAAGGAACCTCCATACTGTTCTCCATAGTGGCTGTATCAATTTACATTCCCACCAGCAGTGCAAGAGGGTTCCCTTTTCTCCACACCCTCTCCAGCATTTATTGTTTGTAGATTTTTTGATGATGGCCATTCTGACTGTCATACAGAGTGAAGTAAGTCAGAAAGAGAAAAACAAATACTGTATGCTAACACATACATATGGAATCAAAAAAAAAAGGTTCTGAAGAGCCTAGGGGCAGGACAGGTATAAAGATGCAGACGTAGAGAATGGACTTGAGGACACGGGGAGGGGGAAGGGTAAGCTGGGACGAAGTGAGAGAGTGGTATGGACATATATACACTACCAAATGTAAAATAGATAGCTAGTGGGAAGCAGCTGCATAGCACAGGGAGATCAGCTCAGTGCTTTGTGACCACCTAGAAGGGTGGGATAGGGAGGGTGGGAGGGAGACACAAGAGGGAGGAGATATGGGGATATATGTATATGTGTAGCTGATTCACTTTGTCATAAAGCAGAAACTAACACACCATTGTAAAGCAATTATACTCCAATAAAGATGTTAAAAAATAAAAGATACAGTTTCAGCACTATTTACAATGGTCAAGACATGGAAACACCCTAAATGTCCATGACAGATAAATGAATAAAGACAATATGGTATATATATATATATATATATATATATATATATATATATACACACACATATATATATATAATGGAATATTACTCAGCCATCAAAAAGAATGAAATAATGCCTTTGCAGCAACACGGATGGACCTAGAAATTATCATACTAAGTGAAGTAAGTCAGAAACAGAAAGACAAATACCATATGATATCACTTATATGTGGAATCTAAAATTTGATACAAATCAACATATCTACGAAACAAAAACAGACTCACACACATAGAGAGCAGACTTGTGGTTGCTGAGGGGGAAGGGGGGAGGGGAGAGAAGGAATGGGAATTTGGGATTAACAGAGGCAAACTATTATGTATAGGATGGATAAGCAACAAGGTCCTACTGTATCACACAGGGAACTATATTCAATATCCTGTGACAAACCATAATGGAAAGGAAAATGAGACTATGAAAAGGAATATATATATATGTATAACTGAGTTTCTTTGCTGTACAGAAGAAATTAACACAATATTGTAAATCAACTATACTTCAATAAAATCTAAAAAAAGATACAATTTCAATTAATTGATTATTATTTTAATAGTTGTCTTTCCTTCTAGACCTGAAGCCTCCTTGGGGGAACCTTTACCAGTCTTGTTTGCTGTTAATATTTCCTGTGCTCAGCACAGCAGCTGGCACACACCAAGTACACACTAATACTCAGTCAATGAATGAACAGTGTCCCATTCATTTAGCCAGTGAAGGTACATTAAACACCTACTGTGTCAGGTATTAAGCTTGAAGGTGGGGATAATATTATGAGCAATACAGGCCCAGCTCTGCCCTCATGGCACTTAACCATCTAGTGAGGGGAGGGGACTGGAGAAATACCCAAGTAAACAAAGAAACTCGATACTTTCAGGTAGTGCTAATAACGATGAAGAAAATCAAACAGTGTCCTGTGGCTGAGGGGAAAGTCAAGGGAAACCCTTAGAAAGACTGTTACTCAATGAGCTGACTAATGAATGAGGGGGAGCCAGATGTTTACGCAAAGGGAAGAACAGTAGCAGTGGGATGAATGTTCCAGGCACAGAAATAGCCAGTGCAAAGGTCCTGAGGCAGAACTCACTTGGTTTATTTATGGGATATGGTTCATTGAGAACACAGTGTAGCCAGAGCACAGTGGAAGAGGGTCACATGGTAGGGCAACAAGTGGAGATGTTGGCAGAGGCAGAACAGGAAGGACCTTGGAGGCCATGATAGAGTTTGGCTCCAGGGGCTGCAGAACAGCAAGCTGTTAACAAGAGTCAAAGGAGCTGGTCGGCCCAGGCCTGTCCCTCGTGGACCTAAAATGACATATAGATACACATACAACAGGAACAGAAACTACACTAGTTACAGCTGCAATCTCCCAGGTTGCAACCTCTCACACCAGGCCTCTGAACTTTAAGACACCTGACCTCGCTGCTGCCTTTCTTTGGGATCAGCTGCCAGCAATACAACTCACTAGCTCCAGAAATTTAGAGGTCTGAGTTCTTGTGGGGGCATAATTGTCATTATCATTACAACAATAAAAAGCACCCTGAGCTGATTTATTGTAGGTTGAACGAATCAGGCTGAAATATCAGGAACTAGGCATTAACAACAAAACTACTTGGGGTTAGCAGCTGCGACAGTCCAAGAGCCCCCTCCTCCCTCAAGCCAGAGCTCCCAGCCTCTCTAATGAACGGGTCTCCCCCTCCTACACGCTCCGCCCTCTGCCTATTTACAGCTGAAGCAGCAACCTAGGCGGCTGCTCCTGTCTCCAGACTCCCAGATCCTCATCTTATCTTCTGTGGCAGGGAACACTCTGGCCTCTGTGAACAAGACCTAGTGGGTATGTGTCTGGAGAAAGGGGGGAAGAGGAAAGGGGGAATGGGTGTAAAAAGATAAGAGATGGGAGGTTGTGGTTGCGGCGATGTGGTTGGAGAGACTAGGCAAGGTGAAGGGATTTGTAATCAGATGAGGTTAGAGTTATCTGGAATATTCAAGGGGGATAAAGTAGAAATTGGGTACAATCTTTGGAAGGGTGAAAGGGACCTGTATACATTTTATGTTAAAAGGTCAATGTGAAAAATAATCCGTAACTTGTCGTGTTATAACCAATAGCTTGGTCCCTTAAGAGAGACAGCCAACTTCGAGCTTTGGGGCAAAGTTTCACAAATTCGCGAAACATTTTATGTGAACTTTTTATTTGATAGTAACCGCGCTACTGTGCAAAGGCCAATGATTTTGCAATGATAGGTGACCAGCAAGAGCCATGCAGTTTAATACATACTGGGAAAGGGGTTCCAGGCCAGTTACCATGCCAAATGTGAGATTTCAAAATAATCAATCATGAGATTTGGAAGTTAAAAGGGAATTTAGACATCCTTTAATCTAGAGGGAACAAAACTGACCCACTTGCCTGAACATGTTTTGCATGTGAAGGGGTTCAGGCAGGCACGCTGTCTCCATTGGCCCAGTCCTCACTGCTCCCTAACACTCACCTCACATGAGCCAGCTTCAGGAATTGTGGTACTTGGTTGGGCCCTGGAGGATTTGAGGTTGTGACACTGGTCAACTAAGAAAACTCATGTTACTAGGGAGGAAGGGAGAAGTCTCCAGTAATATGTCAGTGAAACAATTAGCTATCTGTGAACAATGGATAATATGGGGGTGAATGACCTAAGGGTTAATTTTAAGGTAAGAGGCTTGAGGAGAATTTGTTCAGACCAATTGGAATAGGAAAAAATTATACAGTTTTAAATCTGTGCTAGTCTTGCTTTCCTAAAGCAGTTTAACAGAAACTCTCTCTTCAGTCCCAACTCTTTTATGAGGTAGATTTTACAAATATAACTATAGCCACTTTACAGATTAAAAAATGGAGGCAGGGCTTCCCTGGTGGTGCAGTGGTTGAGAGTCCGCCTGCCGATGCTGGGGACACGGGTTCACGCCCCGGTCTGGGAGGATCCCACATGCCGTGGAGCGGCTGGGCCCGTGAGCCATGGCCGCTGAGCCTGCGCGTCCGGAGCCTGTGCTCCGCAACGGGAGAGGCCGCAACAGTGAGAGGCCCGCGTACCGCAAAAAAAAAAAAAAAAAAATGGAGGCAAAGTGCCTTAATTTAATACTCACATCTTGATTCAGAAAATCCTCCAAAACCTGAGATCTGTTATGAAGTCAGTCTGATAAGCTAGCTTCGTAAATCGTGCAAGCAGGAAAGTTAGTGTCCTGCAGTTTAATAGCAATGACCCCGTCAAGTGTTTTGGTCCTGAGAATCCCAGGATTAACTTTCCAGCAAATTATAAAGGTAGTAAAGATCTCTCTTCTCCTGTTTCTTCCCTCTCTTTACATGTCAGGAATTTCTTTCTTTCTTTTTCTTTTTCTCAATGCCTCTCTTTTCCAAAACAAGAAAATCTCTTCCTAGTTTTTTCTTAGTCCTTTAGAGTTGTGGATTGTACTGATTCATGAACTGATTATACAGTAACATGAATGCATTTCCATGTTTGTGTTACTCTGGCCAATTATTTGCATTTGAACACTTTATTTCAAAGAGAAGATTTGTTCTCTACTTAAAGGGTTAAGACTCAGGTGAGAAGTTTATTTTGGGTGAGGAATAGGAATCAGGAAGCGGCCTTTACTCTCAAGTCTATCTGAAAATGTACTTGATTCACTTTTCGGAACCTGAAAGAAAGTCCCCTTCCTCCCTTCCCTCCCTTTTCTGTTGAGAAGAGGCCGGTTAGGACATGTAAGTGAGAGGAGAAGTTTCCGGAAGGGGTATGCTGTTCTGGTTGAAGAGTCATAGTACCCCGAGCTGCTGAACAGGACTGAGAGGCATTAGCCTTCCCTTCCTTTTGTTCATTTTTCATTTTCTCCTATTTAACATTTCTCCTAAATTAACATTCACTAGAATTTCCCGAGGGTAACTACACTCCTTTTTTTTTTTTTAAATTTTTTTTTGAAGTATAGTTGATTTACAATGTTGAGTTAATTTCTGCTGTACAGCAAAGTGATTCAGATATATATACATATACATTCTTTTGTAATATTCTTTTCCATTATGGTTTATCATAGGATATTGAATACAGTTCTTTGTGTTATACGGTAGGACCTTGTTGTTTATCCATTCTATATGTAATAGCTTACATTTGCTAACCCCAAACTCCCACTCTACCCCTCCCTCAACCCCTTTTCCCTTGGCAACCACAAGTCTGTCCTCTATGTCCGTGAGTCTGTTTCAGTTTCATAGTTACGTTCATTTGTATCATATATTAGATTCCATAGATAGATAGATAGATTCCATATCTGTGATATCTATGGTATTTGTCTTTCTCTTTCTGACCCTTTCTTGAAGTCCCAGAAAACATCCCTAGGCCTCCTGTGGTTCCACCCCCTGTTGACAAGGTTTCTATGACATAGAGCTAGTGTAGAGATGGGACTAGGATTTTCCTGGCTATCCAAAGCAAAACTGCTCTCAGGAGTATATGTCAATTCCAATCTCATATACACACTACTGTATTTAAAATAGATAACTAATAATAACCTACTGTATAGCACAGGAAACTCTACTCAATACTGTAATGACCTTTATGGGAATAGAATCTAAAAAAGAGTGGATATATGTATATGTATAACTGATTCACTTTGCTATACAGAAGAAACTAACACAACATTGTAAATCAACTATACTCCAATAAAAATTAATCTAAAAAAAAACTGCTCTCGGGCTCACATATGAAAGGCAAATGAATTTAACAATATTAAACAGACTTTTATTTAACTTTTTTTTTTTTTTTTACTGAAACGTTGTAAGAATAGTACAGAGAACTTCTGTGTACTCTGTACCCAAATTTACCAGGGTTTCAACATTTGTTTTATCATTCTCTCTCTCTCTTCTCTCCTTCCCTCACAAAGCCCCACCACTATTTTGCAATTTTTTTTTCACCCATTGGAGAGCAAGTGGCAAATATCATGGGCCTTCAGTGTTTATTTCCTAAGAACAAGGATATTCTTTTACATAACTACAATATAATTAACAAATTCCAGAAAGTTAATATTTAATAATAAAATAATCTAATCTATAGTCTATATTCCAGTTTTGTCAATTGTCCAAATAATACTTCCTTCACCATATAAGATCATACCATGTCTGTAGTCTCCTTTAATCTGGAATAGTTCTTCAGTCTGTCTTTGTCTTTCATGACACTGACCTTTTTGAAGAATGTAGGCCAATTATGTTATACATTCTTCAATTGCTTTATCTAGTGTTTCCTCACTAGAATTCAAATTATGTATCCCCAGCTAGATCATTACTTGGTGATTTTGTGGTCTCCCCAGACTATCACATCTGGAGACACATGATATCTGTCAGCATTTATTGGGTGATGTTAATTTCAACCACCCAGTCATTGTTTATTTCTTCACTATATATTCATTGCTTGTACCCTTGCAGCCAATCAACAATCTTTGGAGACAATGAGACCATACAAATACCCTGCTCCTCATCAAATTTTCCCACTAGATTTAGCATCCACTCTTTTCCATGATGGTTGCAAAATAGTAATTTCCCAGTTATACCACCACTGACTCTACATTTATTAAATGACATTTGTTGTAAGAAAGAGCTTTCCCTTCTATGACACTCTTTGTTTGTTTACAGCTTTAGTGATATAATTCACCCTTTTGAAGTATACAATTCAGTGGTTTCTCTCCTTTTTTAAAATTATGGTAAAATATACATAATATAAAATTTACCATCTTAACCATTTTTAAATTATAGTTCAGCGGTATTAAATACATTCACGTTGTTGTGCAACCATCACCATCATCCGTCTCCATAACTCTTTCATCTTATAAAACTGAAACCCTATACCCATTAAACAATAACACCCTTCTCCCCTCCCCTGAGCACTTGGCAACCAACACTAATACTCTCTGACTTTATGACTTCGTCTACTGTAAGTACTCTCAGTGGAATCATATGGTATTTATCTTTTTGTGACTGGCTTATTTAACTTAGCATAACGTCCTCAAGGATCATCCATGTTGTCTCATATTGCAGAATTTCTTTCCTTTTTAAGGCTGAATAATATTCCTCTGTGTGTGTGTGTGTGTATTTACAACTTATACATACCACATTTTCCTTATCTATTCACCCATTGATGGACACTGGGTTGCCTTCAAGTTTTAGCTATTGTGAACAATGCTGCCGTGAACATGAGTATACAAATATATTTTCCAAACCCTGCTTTCAATTCTCTTGACTATACACCCAGAAGTGGAATTCCTGAATCATATGATAATTCTATTTTTAATTGTTTGAGGAACTGCCTTACTGTTTTTCACAGTGACTATGCCATTTTACATTCCCACCAACAGTGCACAAGGTTTCAATTTCTCCACATCCTCACAAACACGTGTTGTTTTCTCTTTCTTTGGTAGCAGCCATCCTAATGCGTGTGAGGTGGTATCTCATCATAGTTTTGATTTGCATTTCCCTAATTATTTGTGATGTTGAGCATCTTTTCATGTGCGTATTGGCCATTTGCATATCTTCTTTGGAGAACTGTCTACTCAGATCTTTACCCATTATTGAACTGGGTTGTTTGGTTTTTTTCTTGTTGAGTTTTAGGGGCTTTCTATATATTTGGGATATTAATCCCTTATCACATATGTGATTTACAAATATTTTCTCCTACTCTATGGGTCACCTTTTTCTTCTGTGGGTAGTGTCTTTTGATACACAAAATTTTTTTAATTCTCATGAAGTCTAATTTGTCTGTTTTTTCTTCTGTAACCTGTGCCTCTGGTGTCAAAATCTTGCAAGTTCTGAATCTGGCTGGTGGGTAACTGAGTGTACATTGTACCATTTTCTCTATGTGTATGGGATTTTTCTCCTGTTTCACCCTCCTGGGCTCCCCAATCCTGCTCTGCCCACCCTGGCTCAATCTTTCTGGGGATAAGGTCTGTCTCCCCGCTGGAAGATGAACCCCATGAGGGAAAGGCCTGGGCTGTCTCTGTTACCACCTTGTCCTCAGCATCAACCGGCACAGTGTGACAAATTAGATGAACCAGTGAATGAGTACCTTCATTGTGTAGAGAAGTCATCATGTCAATTGAAAAGAAAATACTAAATATTGTGTATCAGATTTCTACTTTGGACCAGACTTATGCTAACTGCATTATATTATTAATAGTTGTGATTAGTAGTAACGACACCAAATAATAGTTAATCATGACAAGCCATGAAATTACTTGCTTTTCTCTAAATGCTCCACCCCCTTCAGTCATACTCCCGCCCCCCATGCTCACCCTCCGGTCATATTCCTTCCACCTCTCCTCCATTTCCAATTCTTCATCCATTACCCTTTCCTCTCCCCCTTAAGAAGTAGAGGATTTAAACAACACAATAAACCAACTTGATCTAACAGACTTACACAGAACACTACCCCAAAACAGTAGAACACACATTCTTCTCAAGTGTACATGGACATCTTCCAGGGTAGACCACATGTTAGGCCACAACTCAAGTCTCAATAGATTTAAAATTAAGATATCATACAAAGTATCTTCTTTGACTACAAATGAGATGAAGTTAGGAATAAATAACAAAAGGAAAGCTGTTTATCTATTCACATGATAATGGGCATTGGGTTTTTCCAGTTTAGAATTACCACAATTAAAGTTGCTATGAACATTTGCACAGAAACTAAGACCCAACACAACCAAAAATAAAAAATAATTAATTAATTAAAAGAAGGTTCAACATAAAAAAAAAAACAAACAACTTCTATTTTCATTCTCCCTTTTACTCATCCAAGAATAACTTTCTTATTTTTTCCACTGGGTCAACCAGCAGTTTGTTTTGGACTATATTAAAACCATTTTCCAAATGGCTTTGCCATGGTTTGAGTTTCCCTAAACACTACCACTTCTGCAGATATGACCAACTTTATTTTACTTAGTGAGTGATAACGTACATGCAGCAAAGTGCATAAAGTACACAATCTTAATCATATAGTTTGAGTTTTTACATACGTATACATCTGAATAACCACCATTGAGGTAAAACTGTAGAATACTTCCTGCACCCTATGAGATTCTTTTGTGTACTTTTCATTCTTTTCCTTGAAGGGTTAATCACTATTCTGACTTCTAAAAACATCTATTAGTTTAGCTTGCTCTTAAACTGTATGTAAATTGAATGACATACTAGAATTTTTTGTGTGTCTGGCTTCTTTCATGCAACACAGTATCTATGAGATTTTTCCATCTTGTGTTGGAGACTTTCATTTTTAATTGATGGGTAGTATTCCGTTACATAAATTATCATAATTTATTTATCTGTGTGATGAATATTTGCATTGTTTCATATTTTGGATATTATAAATAAAGCTGCTTTGAATATAATGTACAAATTAGAGGGCATAGGCATTTCTTTGGGGGATAAAAAATGGAATTGCTAGGGCTTCCCTGGTGGCACAGTGGTTGAGAGTCCGCCTGCCGATGCAAGGGACACGGGTTCGTGCCCCGGTCCGGGAGGATCCCGCATGCCGCGGAGCGGCTGGGCTTGTGAGCCATGGCCGCTGAGCCTGTGAGCCATGGCCGCTGAGCCTGCGCGTCAGGAGCCTGTGCTCCGCAACGAGAGAGGCCACAACAGTGAGAGGCCCGCGTACTGCAAAAAAGAAAAAAAAAAAAAAAAGGAATTGCTATATCCTAAACCAAATGCATATTTAACTCTAGTAGAAACTAACAAATGGTTTTCCAAAGAGATTGCATCATTTTGCAGCTCCCACCGACAGTATATGAGATTTACATCCTTGAAAACCCTTGATATTGTCAGTCTTCTAAATCTTAGCCTTTCTGGGGAGGGAATAGTGGTCTCTCACTGTGGTTTTTTATTTTTATTTTTTATATTGGAATATAGTTGATTAACTATGTTGTGTTAGTTTCAGGTGTACAACAAAGTGATTCAGTTATATATACATATATGTGCGTCTATTCTTTTTCAAATTCTTTTCCCATTTAGGTTATTAGAGAATACTGAGCAGAGTTCCCTGTGCTATACAGTAGGTCCTTGTTGCCTATCTATTTAAAATATAACAGTGTGTACATGTTGATCTCAAACTCCCAATCTATCCCTCCCCACCACCCTTCCCCCCTGGTAATCTTGTTGTGGTTTTAATCTGCATTTCCCTGATGAGGCATATAAATCCCTGTTGAGCTTTACTTATGTTTATTGCCCACATAGATATCCTTGTTTTCCAAATTCCTGTTCAAGTCTTTTGCCCATTTTTTTTTTAATTGAGTTGGTTGCCTTTTTTCTTATTGCTTTATAGGAGTCTTTTTTTTTTTTTTAAGGTGGTCTGAATCCTTTGCCAGATGTATGTATTGCAAATATCTTCTACTCTGTGACTTGCAAGCAAATTTATTTATAAGCAAATGGATTTATGATATGATTAGAACAATAGGTTTAATCTTTTTAATCTTTTCTGGCCTTGAATGCTTTTGGAAGTCTGCCTATGAAGCCTATGAATTCCTAAGAATAAATTCCTAATAATAATAATTTAAAATGTATAAGTGAAACTACATAAGAATTCAAAGGAATCCAATAATCTTGAAATACAAAATATTTCTAAATTATGGCATTTGTTCCATTTATTTATTTATTTATTTATTTATTTATTTATGGCTGCGTTGGGTCTCCGTTGCTGTGCGCGGGCTTCTCATTGAGGTGGCTTCTCTTGTTGTGGAGCATGGGCTCTAGGCACGTGGACTTCAGTAGCTGTGGCACAAAGGCTCTAGAGCTCAGGCTCAGTAGTGTGGCGCACGGGCTTAGTTGCTCTGCGGCATGTGGGATCTTCCCAGACTAGGGCTCGAACCCATGTCCCTTGCATTGGCAGGCGGATTCTTAACCGCTGCGCCACCAGTGAAGCCCCATTTGTTCCATTATTGGCATGTAAAAAGATCTAGTGGTAGATCTAATAATTATCATAATTTCAAAGTAGGTATGGCTATAAATGATGTCTTGAGATATATGTTTCAGCTTTAATGTGATACGAAAATGTCTATAATTTCTGTTGACAATAGTCATGGGTTCTACCATTACTATGGTTTGTTGCTTACATTCATAACTGAAAGAAATACTAAATTTCAGTTAGATGTTAGTAAAAATTAAAATGTTCTTTTCTCACCAAGCTCACAGACCCAGTGAGTTCTATGTGTGCATCTCAGATGAAGATTCTTTGTGATCAGAAGGATACCATTGCTGATAGGATAGACTAGAAGAAGGGATAAGCTAGAGGCAGGGAGACCATTTCAATGGTCCAGACTAGTTTGAATGGAGGCCATTGTAGTGGGGTTAAAGGCAGTGTCTACTATTCAGAAATAGAATTGAGGTGTGTGTGTGTTGGGAGTAGGTGGGGCGATGACTGGGAAAGCAGGAGAGAGCCCTGACTAGAGGAGTTCACTGAGGTTCGGAGACTGGGTAAGAGGGCTGTTGGCAGTCCAAGCCACTCTAACTCTTACCTAGATTGCAGTAATAGCCTACTAACTGGTTAGTAGTGTCTGTCTTTATCCCCCCCAGTCTGATTTCAACAGAACAGTCAAAGTGGACTTTTAAAATGTAAGTAGGATTACATAACGTCTCTGCTCAAAGCCCTGCAATGACCAAAGTCCTTACAATAGTCCTTAGGGCCCCACATGGTCTGACTTCATCTCCTACTGTCTCCACTTCCTCTCCTCTCCCTCCCTCCCCATTCATTGTTTCAGATACAGCTCCTCTTCTCAAACAAACAAGGGAATGTTCCTGCCTTGGGCTATTGCACTGACTCTTTTTCAGTCTGGGACAGTCTTCTTTAACCACATGCTAATTCCCTTAACTCCTTCAAGTCTTTGCTCAAACCTCTTCAAGTCCTTTCTTCCTTAACCTCCTTCAAATCACACTAGTGAGGCCTACCTTGACAACCCTATTTGAAATAGCATGTCTGTAACCAAGAAGGACCCTATGGGGCCTTTCTGGGACAGACCCCTCCCCCATATCCTCTGCTTTAGCTCCTCTCCGAAATTCCTAGATAATAGTATCTAATACAAATTTCCTGAGTTTTTCAGATGTTAAAACCACTACCTCATGGAAGAAATTAACTACTTGATGATCATAAGAATGTAGCCCCCAGGCCTACTGGCACCTAAGAATTGATAATGTTAACCCCTGTGAAACCACTTTGTTACCTCACCATCAACCAATCAGAGAATTGTGCACAAGCTGATCACATACACTGGGACACCCCTCCCTCACCTTGCCTTTAAAAACGCTTTCTTGAAACCCTTTGGAGAGTTCGAGGGTTTTGAGCATGAGCCACCTGTTCTCTTTGTTTGGCACCATTACAATAAACGCTGCACTTTCCTTCACCATAACCCAGTGTCAGTAGATAGGCTTTACTCCACGTGCGTGAGTGGACCCAAGTTTGGTTTAGTAACATTTCCTCAAATCCCACTTACTCTGATTTATTTTTTTCCTGCCTTTTACATACTGTATCACTTATTCAATTTCTTGTCTATCTTCTCTCACTAGAATGTAAGCTCCATGAGAACAGAGATCTTTGTTTTGGTCACTGTGGTCCCAAATATCAAGAATAGTGGTTGAGAGTCCGCCTGCCGATGCAGGGGACAAGGGTTCGTGCCCCGGTCCGGGAAGATCCCACATGCCGCGGAGCGGCTGTGCCCGTGAGCCATGGCCGCTGAGCCTGCGCGTCCGGAGCCTGTTGCTCCGCAACGGGAGAGGCCACAGCAATGAGAGGCCCGCGTACCGCAAAAAAAAAAAAAAAAAAAAAAAAAGAATAGTGGTTGGTACACAGCAGATGCTCAATAGATACTGTATGAATGAATAGGGGATGGTGATGCAGCTCTAAAAAAGGAAAGGCAGGAGAGAAGTAGAAGCTTTCAGGAAACAAAGAGAATGTTATTGATTTAATATTTTAAGGAAGGATCCGTGGGTCATCCTGGTGGATACCTGGGTGGTCTGGAGTTCGAGGGAAAGGACTATTGGTACAGAATTTTAGATTTGGAAGTTGATCAGCATGTGGGAGATAGCTGAAACTTGGGCTTGTTCATAGAGTACCTGTTGACTAATGACAGAAAGAATTTGGGAGGAAAAGTAACACTTAAAAAGTAGTCAGAAAAAATGTGACCGCAAAACAAAGAACACTAGAAAGAGCTATCAGAAAACGTACAGTAATTATTAAATTTAGCAGTGGAAAAGTATGGTAATCCAGGGAAATAGGACAAAATATATTTCAAAATTAGATTTTAAAAACGTGTAATGGGTTTTTCTCATTCTGTGAAACAGTGGGGTTTTGTGTATGTTACAAATGTTTTGTTTCAGTATTGTTTGTATTTTGTACCTGACCTAACACAAAGGTGCCATATCAAATTTCTATGAATTCGTGAGTCTCAGAGGAGAAATGTTAATTATATGCTTTAATTCTAAACAATCACATATTTAAATTGTACTCAGTTGGAGGTTTAAGTGTAAAATGCAAAGAGACTGATGTGAAACGTTGCAAAATTCTAGGTAGTATTTCTTTAGAAAATGTATCAAAGTGACGAGTAGTCACATTATATAGTGCACTTAATTTAGAGAACTCACCTAGAGTCTTTGAATAAGAGAAAGGAGAGTTAGGTATGAGAGAGAAGAGTGCAGGCACTGCTATCTGCCATCCCCCTCAACTAATATCTTTTTCTATGTGAGCATGAGAAGTAAGGCTTGAAGAGGTGATTCCATTAGCTGGTATTAGTTTTCACATGCTCTTAGTGTAAGCATTTCACTGTATTAAGTGTAATTCTAAGGTTTCATGCAAACTTTTGTAATCAACTTGTCAAATTCCATTTAAAAATCTTGTAGAGATTTTGATTGAGGTTGTATTTAACTTATAGATTGAGAAATCTTTGTGCGTGTGTGTGTATGTGTTTGTTTTCATGTTTATTTTACAGGTAATTTGTAACAATTATAGAAAAATCAGAAAATACATACTATAAACATAAAGAAGATAAAAATCACTTAGATTGATTGAGGTATTTTATCTTTAAACATTGAGTCTTCCTATCCAGGAACATGGTCTGTCTTTCCAGCTATTTAAATATTTTATGTCATTTTGGTTTTGCTGTTGTTGTTTTCCCATGTAAATCTTCAACATTTTTCACTGGGTTTATTTCTAAGTGATGTAATGGTTTTGTTGCTGAAATGAATGGCTTTTTCTAATAGATTTTTTTCTAATAGATTTAAATAAATAAATAAAATAGACATTTTCTAATAGATTACTGTTGGAGTGTTAGAAGCTATTAATGTTTCAAATGTTGATCACATATTTGAACATGGTACTAAATTCCCTTATTTGTTCTACTAGTTTAACCATAACCTCTGAAATAGTTTTGTTTCAACCTTTCCATTTACTTGTATCTTATGTCTTTCTTCCCGTTTTAGTGCGTTGACTAAAGCCTCAAATACAATAATGAATAGTAATGGTGGAAGTAGATATTCTTATCTTGTTCTTTCAAGGGAATGCTTGCTTTGAATGTCTCACTATTAGGATGATGCTTGCCATAAGGTTGTGGTAAATTCTCTATAAGGAAGTTTTCCCGTCTTGTTAGCTCTCTCAGGCATTTTGATAGGAAAGGTGTTAAATTTTATCAAGTTCTTTTTTCAGCATAAGATGATCATTTGGTTTCTATTTCTTTAATCAGATAGTATGGTGATTTGTATTAATAGACTTCATAATGTTGAAGCAGTTCTGTATTTCCAGAATAAACTCTCTTGTCTTGATGTGTTAGTCCTTTAATATACTGCCATATTCTGTGCTAATACTGTATTTGGGATACTTGCTTCTGTGTTCATAAATGACATTTGTTTCTTGTGGGGTTTTGGGGGGGAAACAGTACTTTCCATTTTGGGTTGTTATCAGGGTTATGTTGGTCTCAGAATGAAATAGGAAGCTTTTTATCCTTTTCTTTGCCCTGGACAGTTTGTATAACAAAAGAATTACCTGTTCTTCAGTGGTTTGGCAGAACTCTCCCAAACTCTTCTGGGCCTGTTATCTTTTTTGAAGAAGTAGATATTTGACTAACTTTTCTATTTCTTAGATGATGATTAGTCTAGTCAGGTTCTCTACCTCTTCTTGATTCCATATTATAAGTTTATATTTTCCGTAAGATTATCCACTTCATATTAATTTTATAATTAATTATATAAATTATGTAAATAAAATTTTGTGCTAATTAAATTATCTTCTGTAGCTGTGGTTATGTCATCTCTTTAATTTCCATTGTTGTCTGTGTTCTCTGCTTAGAGCTGCAGACCTTTAAACTGCAACCTATTGAATTGAAGACAACAAGAGATAATTTCCATAGCATTACTATAGCAACCAGACTAACTCTCATACAGCAATTAGAAGTTCAGGGGCTTAGGGATTTGAGTATCTTGGAAGGTAAACGTGAAAAAGTTTTAATGGTAAAATATAACTAAGAGTATTTCAGTCCCTTGATGCTCCAAGTAAAATAATAGAGTGCGAGAAACTCTGAAGAACTTAACAGTGTTCCCCCAACTCTCTACTCTCACTGGACCATCTTATCTCCACTGAGAAAGACATTCACTCTTAATTTAGTCAGCCTAAGAAATATAGCATTAAAATTTTTTGCTTGACTATTGAGTTACCAACAGGATGCGTCAATGTCAACTCCTTGAGATTTCAGTTTCACCAAGCACCAGATTCCATCTTCTCCATTTTTCTTCAGTCTAGTTTAATGAATCACCTATACCTTTATTTTCAGCCGTGTTATCTTGGGCAATCCATGCCATTAATTTTCAGTTTATCTTTTATTTAAGGCAAAGAAAAATGTTCAGCCTTTCTACTTCAGGACTCACTCTCATTTATAGGTAGCACGTTACCACTGTTGCAAAATACTGGCATACAAATGTCATCACTTTATTCTCTTTGGTTGATTTCTATATACAAGCCTCATCTTGTTACTATACTTCTGGCTCTACTTAGGGGCCAGGTTCTAGTTAATAGTTTATGGTTTTGTTAACCCTGATTTCTGTTGTTTGCTCTGTTTCTAATATGGTAAATCTTAGAAAGCTCTGAACTGTTATTCAGATATAAATGTAAGTATCCTTAGACCAAAGTATTAACACAAGTATTAACGCTATACCCTTATCAATGTCATATACTTGGAAAACCATAAATATTTAAAACAAGAAAAACAATTGTAGATCACAAGCTTGTGAGACATATTAAGTTTAGGTTTGTCCATATAGTACATATTAAGACCCAAGTAGTCTACGTATTCCAGGCTAGACCATAGCACCATACAAGAAGGAGTCATGTCAATCTTGTTTACTACTAAATTCCTAATGCTAGTACACATCTGGCACATAGTAGGTAATCAGTACATATTGTTGATTGAATAATTAATTGATGTGTGTAGGGACCCTAATTCAATAATGTATCTCAACATTGTTACTCACGATAAAAAGCAATGTAAAATTATGTTAGATGCTTTCAAATTTCAAGTATCAGAGATCTTCAGATTGCCTTTGTTATAGGGGTTTATTGGAAGGATTCATGGAGCCATAAAAGGAAGATTAAAAAAAATCCCAACAGGTATACAGCCGACTGACCATCATTTCCATCATTTGGGACTGGCAACACCCCTAGCAGCCTAATTGCAGCTCTTGGGTTAAGAGCAGTTAATGCTCTTTCAGAATTGGGTGTCTGTTGCCCCCTTTCCCATTGTTCACCATTAAGGAGGCCTCTGTGTTTGCTCAGCTGCCACTAACTCTGCATGTCTGAAGTACATCACTACCCTCCCACCACCACCATCATAATGAATATGATTAGCCAGTCATTAACCAATATAATGGTACTCCTGCTGGGCTTAGTTCTCTAGCACTGAGCCACTTCACAGGTCACTTGCCAACCTATATAGTGTTGCCTTCAGCTCAGGTAATGATCCTTGGTTCAGTCACCTGTGGCAAAGGGGGTAAGGTCACATGGCAAAAGGGGGGCCACAAATGAGGCAGGTACCCTGAGGCAGTTTGCACGGCCTGGCCTAGTACTACCTTACTGTTAAAAGCAATAACCAGGGCCTGTCCCATATCAATATCTAACAATCCAGACCGCCACGCGAGTTGTAGTTTACATTCACATTGCCACATCTTTGCTGTGTGGATTTCATTTACTAGACAAGCCATCAATACCCAATCACGTTTCCTAGGATCACCATGGTGTATTCTGATGAAGAGACAGAAATGAACCATGATTTACTGAGAGAAAAATGTCATGTATATAGCACACTGAAGAGAAATTCAATATATGGGCACTTATGAATAAGAGCTGGGGAGGGTTTTTTCTGGTTTTTCATATGTGACACTCCTATAAATCAGAAAACATTTCTGAAGTACATTACTCTCAGAAAAACAATTTCTGTGAAATCTCTGCATGTTGGATTTTGCTGGTGCACTTCATGAAATCAAGGATAATGGTGTTTCTGGGATATAGCACAAATGATTTTAAATTCCCAAAGCATGTGCTCATAGTCAAATATCAACTGTTCTCAGAATTATGCCACACTGACTGACCTGGTGTAAAGTAGTGATCTGATTCAAAGCACTGGTGCTGTGCATTTCCCAACTATGGGTTATTTTCTGAATAGACAATGAGTTTAATTGGACCCAGGCTACTGCTACTGCTGTCCATCTGTTAAAACAGTTTCAAAATTGTTTCTTCTCTTAAGGGTGACGTGATTGCTAAATCAAAAGAATATTTCCCTTACCTATTTGACTTCTCCGCAGCAGCCACCATTTCTGAGCACCTTCCTTCTTCCATCCCATGATAGCACCTTCTTCTATCCCATGGAGTACCCACCATTCGTTATGGTGATGGTTTCTGAGCACTACGCATTCAGATGAGACCTCATCCCCAAGCTTCGGAGCAGAATTTTCCTCTGTTTTCATACTGTCTGTCTAGATGATTACAGGTTTTTCAAACTTAGTGTACCTAAATTAAATACATTATCCCCTGTTGCCCACCCCTACCCCAGCCTTCAGTGGCCATCTGATTTTTCCTGTCTAAAAGTACATGGTGATTCATCAGCTATTCTGAGCCAGGGTAGGATGGCGTGGTAAGCGTGGGAATGCTGCCCTCTCTCTCTGCCTACAACCAGTCACCACCCAAATTCTATCAGTTCTATCACCTAAACCTCTCTCCAGTCTGTCTTCTCTACTTTATTCCCACTGCCAGTGCCTTAGTTCAGGTCTGCATACTCTCGGGGTCGGGCAACTGTAGTAGCTTTTTTTTTTTTTTTTTTTTTTGCGGTACGCGAGACTCTCACTGTTGTGGCCTCTCCCGTTGTGGAGCACAGGCTCCGGATGCGCAGGCTCAGCGGCCATGGCTCACAGGCCCAGCCGCTCCACGGCACGTGGGATCTTCCCGGACTGGGGCACGAACCCGCGTCCCCTGCATCGGCAGGCGGACTCTCAACCACTGCGCCACCAGGGAAGCCCTGTAGTAGCTTTTTTGCCACCATCTCTTTCCGTCTCCATCTTCCACTTTGTTGCTGAAGCCATCTTTCTGAAACAATCTAACTATTCATTTAAAAATCCTTTATAGTTTTCTGTCATGCACAAGGTAAGACGCAAATTCATTGCTACGGCTGTATTGGTTTTCTAATGCCTCAAAAATGCTGTGTAACAAACCACTCCAAACCTTAGTGGCTTAAAACAACGATTCATATTCTTGGGTGTATGGGTTGGCTATGGTGGTACTGCTAATCAAAGCTGGAATGATCTGTGGGTCATGTGAGGTGGCTAAAGTTCCTTCCATTTGTCTCTCATCTTCCAGGGACCTGCAGGTTAGCCCTGGTATCTGTTTTTCATGGAAATGGTAGAGGCACAAGAGAGCAAACAGCTAAGGCCTCTTAAGGTCTAGCTCAAAACTATCATGTTAGCCTCATTCTATTTGTCAGGGTAAGTAGTGTGGCTGAACCAGGATCTGGGCAATGTATTCTGACCTATTACTGGGAGAGACTGCAAGTTACAAGGGAAAAGCATGGATACCTGGAGGGATGAAGAACTGCGGCCAATGGCAAAAGGGGTGGGGCTGTCTGATATTGTTCCTATCACTTTCATTTAACTTTCTTGAATCTGACCTAATATGGCATCTTGAACAAAATATATTCTATCCTGCCTCAGTAACATGCTGGAGTGACATGCTAGGAACAACTTCCCCCATCTGCATCCCACCCCATTTTGCTTGTCTGATGATGACTCCTTCATGCTCCAAAGCATAGCTAATATGTTCCTTTTCCTTCCTAAGCAACTCCTTCTCCTAGAGAGAAGCAACTTTCCTTCTTTGTGACAGCTGTTTTCTTTATGCATGAATTTTTTGCTGCTATCAAATAAATTGCAGTTATTTATTTACATTGCCACCTCCTTTTTAGATTAATAAAGCTTTTGGAGTGTAAGTACTTGCTTTTCTGGCCTCTTTTTCTCTAGAGCCCGGCAAAGTATTTGGCATTCAAAATTCAATGAATGCCAAATTGAATTAAACTTATGTTAGACAGAAATGACGTTTTGGAAATAAAGACCAATTACACTGAGTTGCAAGTACAGAATTTTGCCTGTGAAATTTGGAATAAGAAGGCAGCTAATGTTCTCTTCTCTCTGAAGCATGGCAGAATGAAATTATTAAGATATACACAGCAGGCAAATAAAGGAATCACTTCTAGAATTCTTTTTATGCTGCATTGAGCTTTTTGGTTCTGGCAGAAGCAGCAGAAATTTGATTTGAAAAATTATATTACAAATTGTTCTATCATGCTCTATCAATTGCACGTGAAGAATTTAGTTTCAGTTATGAGTTTTCCCATTTGTAAAAAGGAGTTGGAGATTTTCTGCATTATTTTTGTACAGTCTTACACTCTTTTTTCTTTCTTAAAAACCTAATAGCATAATAACCTAAGATTGCTTCTTTAAAAACTTTTGGAAGAATAAGACTCTGCTCAAAATACTTTTTCTGAAATATCTAATCATTTAGTTTATCACATACATTTTTAAAAATTGGAGTATAGTTGCTTTACACTGCTGTGTCTTATCATACACATTTTGAAACAGAGGTCACTGTTGTTGTTTATATCTACATTCAAGTCAAATGGTCTGGATTTTTTTTTTTTTTACAGTGAAAAACACTGTCATAGAATTCGCATTAGGATGCAATGAACTGATATATTCTGATGAAAAGATTTAAAGGACCAGTAACTTGATTTATATTAGACTTAATGTCTCTACCAGCTCATGGAGAGTTTAACTGAAATCCACCCATCACTGCTTCTGAAAATAGCTCACACTGTTTGGGGGCAAGATAGTTCTGTGTGTGATCCTTTAACAGGCACAAAAGGGAAAATAATTTCTATGAAAACACTACTGAATTTAACATGTGTGTTTGGAAGGGTCATTCACTACTGTGTCTACTATATCTAAGGTATGCTCTCACCATTTTGTGGTGCGTTCAAGTCTCATTACGATGCATAGAAATTTTGTGTGTGTGTGTGGCCTCACCGCTATGCTTGCAGGATCTTATTTCCCTGACCAGGGATTGAACCCATGCCCTCTGCAGTGAAAGCACCAAGCCCTAACCACTGGACCACCAGGGAATTCCCATAGGATGCATAGAACTCTCTTTTTTTTTTAAATTTTCATTGGAGTATAGTTGCTTTAAAATGTGTTAGTTTCTACTGTACAGCAAAGTGAATCAGCTATATGTATACATATATCCTCTCTTTTTTCGATTTCCTTCCCATTTAGGTTACTGAAGGGCATTGAGTAGAGTTCCCTGTGCTTTACAGTATGTTCCCATCAGTTGCCTATTTTATACATAGTATCAATAGTGTATATATGTCAATCCCCATCTCCCAATTCACCTCCCCTTCCCCCTTGGTATCCATACGTTTGTTCTCTACATCTGTGTCTCTATTTCTGCTTAAGATGCATAGAACTCTTGATAGGACTAGAGCAAGCAGTAAGTTCCCTTAGCCCTAAATCTGAACTGCTAGAAGGCATCACTTGGTTGGGGAGCATAGCTGATTTTCAAATGTCTTTTGTGTTGCTGCTACTAAGCTACCAAGTCCTAGAGCAGTGTTGTCTAATAGAAGTATTATGTGAATTACATATGTAACTTTACATTTCCCAGTAGCCACATTAAAAAATTTTTTAAAAGAAACCAAATCTATCTAAAATAGGATCACTTCAACACATAATCAACATTTTTAGAGTATTAATATTTTATATTCCTTTTTTTATACTTTTCCTAAGTCTTTGAAATCTGGTGTATATTTCAGACTTTCAGCACATTTCAATTTGGTTGCTAAATTTTCATTAGAAATAATTGATATAGTGCCTTGGTCACACTCTCCCTGTCCTACTCCAGCTCCCTCTTTTCTACACCACCCTCCTGCCCAGCCCTCATTGGTCTAGCAAACTTCTGCCCCCATGCCCAAATTCAAATCTTACTTCTTGCAGCATCCCTTATCTCCCTCATCTGTTTTCTCACAATGTTCATATTTTGATTACAATAATCGTCACATCACATTCTACTATGATTTTTTTAAATGTTTCATCCCAGTTGAAAGTGATCTCATTAAGAGCAGATTGTCATATTTATCTTCATACCCTTGGTGCCTAGCAGGTGCTGAGCCTGAAAAATGTTGGTTGATCTATTTATGTGAAATGTGCAACAGAGGCAAATCCATAGACAGGAAGCAGAGTTGTGGGTACCAGGGACTTGGGGGAGGGAGGATGAAGAGTGACTGCTGAATGGTGGGTACAAGGGTTTTTATAGGGCGTTGGAAATGTTCTGGAACTGATAGTGGTGATGGTTGCATAACATTGTGAATGTTCTAATTGCCACTAAACTGTACACTTTAAAATGGTTAAAATGGTGAATTTTATGTTATGTGAATTTTGCTACAATAAAAAATTTCGTTGAAAAAAAAGAAATAATTGATCTATATTTATATTTCCTACAATTTGCAGTTGGAGAAAGTAGATTCATATACCTAAGTTGTTCCAAACATACTTACTTTTCTAATCATGGAATCAAGAACCAGTCATTCAGTTTATATTTAAATTAAAATGGAAAACGCAGTTTCTCAGTTTCACTAGTCACATTCCAAGTGCTCAGTAGCCACATGTGACCAGTGGCTACTGTATTGGCTGGAGTAGTTCTAGAGAATAGTGATGGCCTCAGGTCTTCAGTAATTACTTCAGGCTTTGTGCCCAGTTTGGTGTCAGTCAACACAAGAAATAAAAAGGAACCCGAGGTCACAGTTCATCTCTGCCCATAAAAAGATAAAAAAATATATAGTATGTGGTTTTAGCATAATAAATAAAACATGAGTTCATAGAAAAGACAGATGGGTGTGTGTGAGTGTGGGCGTTAGAAGGCATTGTGAAGTAAGATTTTGGGCCCTGAAAGTCCACAAGGGTTTAGATAGGAACTGGGGAGGAACATTTTGTGGGGGAAATGGCAAAAGCCCAGTGGCAGGAAGATACAAGGTTTAGGAGGAAAACCAAACTATATGGGACCAGTACTAGGTGGTAGTTAAGGACATAAGCTCCACAGTCATGCTCCTTGGGTGTGAATCCTGGCTCTGACACTTCCTAATTGCTTGACTTTTGGCATGTTATTTAACTTCCCTTTTCCTGTTTATCTGATTATAAAATAGGGATAATAATACTTCATGGGGATATTGTGAGGATTAAATGAACTAATACCTATAAAGCACTCAGTATAGTGCTTACTACTTAAAAGCTCAAGAAATATTAGCTGCTGTTATTAACTAAGTGTGACTATTTGCTCTTTGGAGTTTACATATAACAAACCAACCACAGCCATTCTATTTAGAACTTATATCTCAAAGCACTGAGCTTAAGTTTACATAAACCAATTTACATTCCAAATGTGCAACCATTCTCAAATGTTTCTGAGTATTAGTTTCCCCATTTGAAAAATTTGGAATAATTTAACCTACTTTATCATGTTGTAATGGAAATTAAATGAGCCCACTTAGGAAGCAGGCTGCTTCTACTTATTAACTGCAGCCTTGGGAAACTTACTCATCTCAGAGCCCCAGTTTCCTAATCTACAAGATAATATCACCCTCTCAGGATCAAATGTATAATATATGTGAAGTGCTGAGCACAATTACTGTCACAAAAATGAACAATTATTTTTAACTTTTGAAAAGATCTTAAGTCTTGATGGCTCAGAGACCTCTAGCAGCTCAGCAAACCTTCAGATGAAAGGTTCCCATGGCTTGAAGTTTAGAAGCTTTCATATTTCTGAGTACTACAGTCACTTTCTGCAAGCAGGAACCAGAAAGAATCATTTTTCACTTCCTTATACCCGTGGTTAAAGAAGGTGGACAAACAGGAGTCTCAAAAAAGAACAGATCAGCCAACCGATTTAAAAGAAGGTGGAGGGTTGCTTACATGAGAACAATACCTTAGCAACGACTCCATGACCTTTCTCCCTTAGGAAGAAATGAACTGTAATAAATATGACTGAACAATCAGAAACAATTTTGGTACAGAAAAGATAGCGTGACTTTCCTCTTGTTGCTTCAGGAACTAAAAGTACACAGTTTGATATTTTTTTACTTACCTTAGAAGATTTATCTATACATTCCAGTTAATTCTACTAGTCTTTATTTCCACAATATGGTGAAAACAGATCTACCAATCTCCATATCTAAAACAGTGTATTTTCATGTGATGATTCTCAACCACTTATTATTCATGATCATAAAGTTGTTCTTTTGTGACACTAGAGAGATTTTCTTCACATTTCCAACTATTTACTGTAATTTTTATAGAATTAAAGATCTCCATGATTTGGTGACCATTCAGAATGTGGAAACTTTAGAAAACTTGCAATATCAGCAATGCAACTTACAGGCCAAGAAAAAATTATGGCAATATTCTTTGCTGGAGTTTTATATTAGTTTCCTAGGGCTACGGTAACAAAATACAACAAACTTGAGTGGCTTAAGACAACAGAAATTTATTCCCTCACAGTTCTGAAGATGCAAAGGACAAAAGCAAGATACTGGCAGGGACATGCTTCCTCTGAAATTTCTGGAGAAGAATCCTTCCTTGCCTCTTACTAGACTCTGGTGGCTCGTGGTAACCTTCTGCATTCTTTGGCTTGCAGCTGCATCATTCCAATCTCTGTTGCCCGGTCGCATGGCCATCTTCCTTGTCTCTCCTCTGTCGTCAAATCTCTCTCACTTTATAAGGACACTTGTAATTGGATTTAGGGCCCACCCCACTCCAGCATGACTACATCTTAACTTGATTACATCTGCAAAGACCCTAACTCCAAATAAGGTCACATTCACAGGTATCAGGGTTAGAACATCAATATAGCATTTTGGAAGGCACAATTCAACCCACAACGAGCTCCTACTATTATAAGACAATACCAAAAGTATAATGAAAACTTATCCTTCATGTATGAAGTTTGTGCCACCCACTGATTTCCCAGCTCTCTATCTAGCTTTATCCCACTAGGGAGTAAATGCCGACTGGTATTAGAGGTACAGTTTGTGGGCATGTACAAGAATATTTTATTGGTGAATACAAAGGTTGACATGTATTGAGCTCCTACTCTGTACCAGGTCCTATGCTTGGTGTTAGAGATACAAGAAGAAAAATGCACCAGTCCCTGCTTTGGTGGAGCTCATTCTGGTAGCCTGGACTGGTTCCATGACCTTGGTAACAGTAACAGCCTTGTACTAATAAAGTGAGCAAACCAGTAATCCTCATCACCTTAGTTAGTAAAACACCTCCATTAAACACACAGTTTTGTTATACACTGCCCATGTCAGCAAAACATATCAAAATTGAGGGGATTACCTCCTAGCTGAAGATGAGCTAACTTTTTTGAAGTTAATTACTCAAGTCTTTGCAACACTAGGGGAAAGCAAAATGGAGAGCAAATCAGATGCAAAAGGGGAAAGGTTCCTACCAGCTGTTTTTTAAAAAATAGTTATTTATTTATTTAATTTTTGGCTGCGTTGGGTCTTCGTTGCTGCGCGCGGGCTTTCTCTAGTTGCGGCGAGAGGGGGTTACTCTTTGTTGCGGTGCATAGGCTTCGCATTTCAGTGGCTTCTCTTGTTGCGGAGCATGGGTTTTAGGCATGCGCGCTTCAGTACTTGTGGCTCACGGGCTCTAGAGCGCAGGCTCAGTAGTTGTGGCACACAGGCTTAGTTGCTCCCCGGTATGCGGGATCTTCCTGGACCAGGGACCGAGACCAGGTCCCCTGCATTGGCAGGCAGATTCTTAACCACTGCGCCACCAGGGAAGCCCCCTGCCAGCTGTTTTGACATGCTTTCTTCACCCACTTTCACACCTCACCAAGCAGGAACCAGAGATGTTTGTTTTGCTTGAGTGCTCCAAGGTGCAAACACACTTTACCACCAACACTTAGAGTTGCCATGGTAGGTAGGTCCTTATTTCTAACCATTCTACAAATGCTTTATACAATTACAGGATTGTTTTAGAATTAGAAAGGAAAGAGATTATTTACTGCCTGAGTCCAAACCCCTCATTTTTATAGGTTAAAAGAGGCTGTAGAATGTGACTTGACCTAGGCTATGCAACTGTAGTAATCAATACTGTAAGCTCCATGAGAGTAATGACCCTGTTTTTGGTGACTTTTGTGCTCTCAGAAACTAGCATATGCCTAGCAGACAGTGAGTGCTCCATAAATGTAGGCTGAGTGAAAAAATAATTTGAAAAATGAATGAATGAGTCAAAAATACACCTCTTTTAAAATATTTTTCCACTACCATAATGATCTCCAATTTTTCAACAAATTTAAGATTCTCAATAAAAAGCTTCAAGGTAGTCTAACAAATGTTCAGACAGCATCATTTATCCATGTGCTGTTAAAACCTAATTGTTTAGGGCTTCCCTGGTGGCACAGTGGTTGGGAATCTGCCTGCCGATGAGGGGGACACAGGTTCGTGCCCCGGTCTGGGAAGATCCCACATGCCGCAGAGCGGCTGGGCCCGTGGGCCATGGCCGCTAAGCCTGCGCGTCCGGAGCCTGTGCTCCACGACGGGAGATGCCACAGCGGTGAGAGGTCCGTGTACCGCAAAAAAAACAAACAACAAACTTAATTGTTTAAAAGAGAATTGTTTTCCAGATTATCCAATATTCTCAGCTTCTACTCTCAACATTTTTCTGGTCTTTATACCTCTTGCAAATTCGGCAGAGGAAGAGGAGCTAAATCACAAATCTTGCTGCCTGTTCACCCAGTAAGCCTTTACAATAGCTGTTATCTGGTCCCAGCTGTTGTGCTAAATTTAGGATTTTGGATTATCTTTAACTGCTCTTTCTGTCTCCCATTACCAAGGTTAATTGAGAAGTGATGTTAGAACAAGTAAAGCTTCAGTTCATAAAAGAAACTACATATTACAGTATTCTGTAATATCAAAGTCAAATCCACTGGGAGTTAACATTTGCAGCTATTACATAAAGGAACTGTTGCCATTTGTCAGAAGTTTCATCTTCAGGATGCCAGAACATTTCCCATGAAGATGAATGTTACCTTCCTAAATGTTCTGTCCTGTTTTGATTAGTTGCAATCTTAGAGTTAAGGTTTTTAATTGCAGGTGCATATGTAATTTTACTGTGCATATGAAAACATCCAGAAAATATTGTTTTCTTCATAATAAAAATTTCATGTATTTAATAGATCTGAGGCAAAAAAAATGCAATCCCAATCTTGTAATTTACAAAAACTTTTCTGATGTAGAAGTAAACATACTTCCTGTAAAACTTTGGAAACCTCAGAAGAGTACAAAGACTAAAGTAAATCACCTTTAAACCTAACCTAGTACTTGCCTGTTGTGATTCTTGTATGCAAAATTATTTCTTAAAAAAAAAAGGCTTTTTCTAAATGAAACCAAAGAGGATTGCAAATTTTGTACTTCTCTTTGTCTCTGTTTTGAGCTCACAACCCCATGTGTACTTTGTCTATAAACTGAGTAACTAATAGCTTCAGCCCTTGTTAGGATTGCTTGTTTTAATTACAGTAGATCCTTGTCATCTGTTTGTGTTGAAATGATGATACAACATCGCAACACGAAATGTCATCATGTCACATTGTTATAGCACAACAACAAAATTACAGCTCCCTAACAATAACACGGTGTCAAAAGTGTCCTCCTGCCATGAGTCAGTGTTTTAGAGGTTATAAAAGTTATTTTTAGCACAGTGAAGGCCTCTAGAGCTTGGGTTCCGAATCCTACTAAAATCCCTGGTGATTTGAAAAAAATCTGGTTGGGGAGGGTTTTTGCTCTTAAACTCCCCAATCCCTGCAGCGTATGGCTGCCCACTCTCCTGTCTTGGCCACATTAATTAGACCCGACTTCCACCGTGCACTGCAAGCCCCTTGGGGCTGGGTCACAACTCTGCGCCAGCATCCAGTGTGGAGGAGGAGGAGGAGACTATAATTATCCTCCACGTCTGGGGCAGGCCCTCGGATGACATCTCCCCAGTTACCCTGTGCTCTAATAGCGCAGCTCCGGTTCCTGGTCCCAGAAGCGCCGCAGCCAGCTCGGAGCGCAGGCAGGAGGCGAGCGCGGCCAAAGCGCCGGGCGCCTCTCGGGCCTCCCGGGCTCCGCCGGCCCTTCGCAGCCGGCAGCACCAGCAAGGGAACCCAGGCCCCCAGGCTAGCGCCCCGGGGCGCGGGGAGCGTTGCCATAACAACCGGGCGCCCGCCGCGGAGGCCGCCGGGGAGGAAGTGACGAGCGGTGGGTTGGCTGTTGTTGGGACACGTGACCCGGGCAGTGTTTTGACAGGGCAAACTGAAGAGAAAGAACTGGGCGAGCGAGGGGGACCGGGAGCTGGGGCTCCAGAGCTAGAGGCAGCGGGCGGGCGAAGAGCTGGCAGAGGCGCGGGGCGAGCGGGCCGGCCGGGGCGACGGGCAGGCGAAGCCCGGGGGCAGCGGGGCTCGGGTGCGAGTCGGGCAGGCAGGGCGAGGGGCTGAGCGCCGGGAGCGGAGCGAGGCGGCGGCCGAGGCGGGGGTGGATGGCCACAGGGGCGCCGGGGAGCCGCGTCGGGCTTGTTGTCTCGGGCCCCCATGGTCCTCTAACGCAGCCCCGGGGGCCGCTGCGCGCCACATTCCGCTCTCGCCGGCCCTGCGCCTCTCGGAGCCTCACGTCTGAGGTGGGAGTGTGATGTGAGCCGCTGGGCGAGCGGCGGAGAGAAGTGCCAAGAGGAGGAGGGATTGGGACGGGAGAGGAGAGCGAGTTAGTCAGCAGAGGTCGGCCGAGGGAGCCATGAAAACAACTCTCCGGCGGGGAAAAGGGCTGGCGCGGCGCTCCGGACGGCGTGGCTGAAGGAGATCAGGGCCGCGGCGGGACGGAAGGGGGCCGCACGGGCAGGCTGCGCCGAGCAGGGGCGAGCGCCCGGCCGTAAACACCTTCCCGGGAAGACCTCGCAGGGCCGGGGGGTGGCAGGGGCGCCCCGGGACAGCCCAGTAGAGTTCGTTTGGGACTGGGGGCTGGGCACGAGGAGATGACTCGCGTTTCTTTCTGACCCTCTCATTGTGTCAACTTGGCCGCGGTTGAGGCAGGAAGACTAGCCAGAGGGTAACTACACAGGTGAGGCCCGGCGGGGCGGGCGGAGCTGTAGGCGAGGCGCTTGGGGTCTTGAAGAGTTTCCTGCGCCCAAATCACCAGGTCGGAGCATTTCTATACCAGCCACTGCGGAGGTGCCACTGTTCCCAGCGGTATTTTTCTTACAAAGGGGTTAGTTAGCTTGTGTTGTTTGAATCCTTTTTTTTTTTTCCCTGCCTGTACCTTCAGGTTATAAATAGGTCTTCCTTTTGGTTCCGAAACACTGTGTCAAAGAAGGACACGTTGGCCTGGAGAGCACAGGGGCGGGGAAGAGGGGTGCTTGGTCCGGAGGAGATGGGGGAGGGCGGTGCAGAGTTTTGCTTTTTTCAGACCTGCGGATGGTGCTGTCACCGCGCTTAGTGCCAGGGAGAGGCCTGTTAGCAGTAGTTTTCTTGCAAGATCGAGTGTTGAGGGCAAGACCAGATTAATTTTATTTTGATGTCTTTTAGCATTTTAAAAACGGAGCAGTAGCCACAGAATCGGCGGCGAGCCTGTTGAAAGAACCCACACGTGTATTTCACAGCACCTTGGGTGGAAATTGGCGTGAAGATGAAGCCAGACCGAGGTAAATAATTGATTTAAGTAGGATTTTTTTTTCTGTGCCCCATTTTAGAAAAGTTAACCTAGTTCTGCGGCAAGATCAACTCTCTGTGAATTACATATGATTATTTGTTTCTGTTACAGATTCCAGCTGGTAAGGTAGAGAAGGGCGCATGGAAGAGTTAGGAACTAGATGGGAGAATACATTCTTCAAAAGTGTCTTCAAAGTATTAGTTTCAAGAGATATTAAAAATGAAATTGCCAAGAACAGCACGTGTATCTGTTGCCACAATACTTGGTATCATTTTAGAGTTACATTACTCATTTTTAGGTTCAATCTAACTTCGATTTTAAAGAAGTTTAAAAGTTTTTTCAACTTGAGAATTTGATCTTGATAAACTGAGAAAATTTAAAATTGAGTTCACAAATATTATTTGTCATTGCTGATTTTTGTGCTTTAGGCAAACTCTAAAAGTTTGCAGAGTACTCCAGGGCTTTGTCCAGTATATCAGTATATACACAGGGCTACTGAAATCCCTATAATAAGTAACTGTAAATGTGCCATTTCCTTAATAAACCTGTATTTTCAGGACTTATGGGAATAATGCATACACTGTGTTTCTCAAGGATTTCAAAGGAATTGAAAACTCATTTATCAATCTGCTTTTGATTGGCCATTGCAAGGACCAACTTTAGAAGGTTTTAATATAGTGGTAGTAGGAGTTTGTCATATGGGAATTTGAGTCCAAGGAACATTGTAGGAAGAGGATTAATGTATTTGGTAGGGAGTTGGACTAGATGACAGAGTTCCTTCCAAATCTGAGACTTTCAGATTGGAAATGTTAATTTATCTTTATGAATTAGATGCTTATTTAAAAAAAGATATGGGAGGGCTTCCCTGGTGGCGCAGTGGTTGAGAGTCCGCCTGCCGATGCAGGGGACACAGGTTCGTGCCCAGGTCCAGGAAGATCCCACATGCCGCGGAGTGGCTGGGCCCGTGAGCCATGGCCGCTGAGCCTGCGTCCGGAGCCTGTGCTCCGCAACGGGAGAGGCCACAACAGTGAGAGGCCTGCATACCGCAAAAAAAAAAAAAAAAAAAAGGGAAATTCCGTGGCGGTCCAGTGGCTAGGACTCCGTGCTTCTTCTGCAGGGGGCACAGGTTTGATCCTTGGTGGGGGAACTAAGATCCCGCAGGCCTCGACATGGCAGTCAATCGATCAATCAATAAATGATAATTTAAAAGAATAAAATAAAATAATTTTAAAAGATATATATTAAACTGGTTATTTTTTCCATATAGTTTTTCAAACTGGATTAGAAAGTCAAATTTTCTTTTCTATTAAAATACATCTTTGGCAATACTGTCTTAAAATGCACTAGAAAGAAGTGGAGAAAGCCATACTTAATTTAGTGGATTAGTTTAAGTGTTTGGTTGTTTCTTAAAATCAGCTTTGTATGAATTAAGTATTAGCAAGAATATTGTTACTAAGCAGGTTGCTTGTGTAGAATGCCAAGTTTAGACTTTTAGATTTCATCTGTGACTTTGGAAAGATGGCACCAAGGTCGGTAATTGCATCTCAAAATAAACAAGCAAAGAAAATCAGAGTTGCTCTTTGTTTTTGTGTTGGTGGTTGTTGCAAAAGTCGCTTTAAGGTCCTACACAGGTTTGTTTGTTTGTTTGTTTATTTTAAAAATTTTGGCTGTACCAGGTCTTTGTTGAGGCACGCGGGATCTTTTAGTTGCCTCATGCACGCGGGATTTAGTTTCCTGACCAGGGATGGAACCTGAACCCCCTGCATTGGGAGGGCAGAGACTTACCCACTGGACCGCCAGGGAAGTCCCCTAAGCAGTTAAAAAAAATAGTATTTGCACACAATCTCTATTTAGCCAAAACTAGTACTAAACACAATAAAATGTTATATATTAATGTAGATTACTAGGAAAAGTAAATACATTTATGCATCAAGACTCCTAAAAAGGAGACTTTTTTCTCGTTAAAATTGTAGCTATCTTTAGCATTATGATGTAAAAATGAGGTGATTGAAAGTTTAGTATTGTGACTATATTTTATAATATGAGTCTTTAGGCCCATGGCTTTCTTTTGACCAGGACCTAGAGTAAGAAGTATCTTTTACTTTGCAAAGTAGTATAGAAATACTGAAATAAACTTCACAAAACATACTTACTCGTACTATGTGCAGTGTGGTCTTGTACTTTCTGTTCTATTTCTGTTGTTAAAAATTGCTTGCATAATCCATTGAATTGATTTCTTGACCTGTGGTTGACAAGGCACAATTATGGGAGAGCTTGACAACAGTAATACTTCACTTTTTCTACATTGGTAACTAAGAAGCTATTCTATATGAGTTAATTTTCTGGCTAACTGAAACTTTACTCTTCAAATGCCAAAAATATTTTCAGTTGTAATCATGATATGTGGACACAGATTTTTTTTTTCCTCTAGCTTAAACCACTTCAGCCTATTTTTTTTAAGATCTGATTTTTGAATTCCCATGCTGTCAACAGTCTTTGTTGTCAATATGCTTATTCTTGTCTCCTTTTAATTTTACTGCTTTTAGTCTCTGGGATAAAGAACTAGATAACCATGCTTAGCACTGAGTTCTCTAAAAAATGAGAATAAATAGGAAAACCTTCAGATATTCACTCAGAAGCTAAGAAAGTATACGAACTCTAGTGTAGAAACTGTGAGATATTTGCTTAGTGGTATACAGCTGTGCTTCAGAAAGTTTCTAAGTGCAAAAGGACCCTCTTATCCTACATGGTTGCATGTGGTAGTTGGTTGGCTAATTTAAAAAGTTTAAATGAGGAATCAGAAAAAATAACAGCCTTAATTATTTCATTTGTCTTTTGGTGTAGGCTCAAGGCCCTTTTTTGGGGGGTGAAATGGGGTCTGTTTTTCAGAGTTAGATATGATCTTCCCTATGTAAACCACACCAAAAATGTACACCTAAGATTTCTACTTTCAATTTCTTTAAAGTGGAATAAGACTGCAAAAAAATCCAAGGGTGGAATATTTTACATTTAAAAAGTGTTAAATTCTTTTTTAATGTTTCACACAACTTTATAGGTGTCTGTGTACACCAGGAATTACAAGGATATTTGTGTAGTCAACAGAAATTTGTTTTGGGAGGAGAGGGAATATATATTCATCAAAATTATGTTCATCAAAATATGTGCTTTCCAAAGCATTCAATGTAGTTTTCACAGAAATAACCTTTTTGTGCATTCATTTCATTGATTTATATAGTTTTAAAATAAATTCACATAAGCAGATTTGGGAAGAAACACCAGATACTACTTAAGCATACAACTCAACTAGTAGGAGTAGAAGTGTGCAGGCAACTGGAAAGTAACTTATTAGCTGCTCATGTCTGTCAGTTTGCTTCTATGGAAGATATGGAAAGCATTGGACAATCTTGCTAGTTGATTAAGTGAAAATTAAAAGACCTTCTACTGTACTTCCAGATAATTAAGATGTTACTGTACAATGGCCATGTTTCACAGTAATAGAATTTTACTATAGTCTGAGGTAAATCTTTTTTTTCCTCTTTTTTCTTTTTCTAAATTTTTCAGCAGTTAGATAACATTACTTGTGCAATGCTGCCAAAGATGAGTCTTTGATGTTATCATTAGCACAGGTTTTGGAATCAGACCTGTATTTGTATCCTTGTTCCATTACTTGCTAGCTGTGTAATCTTCATTAATTTCCTTTATCTTTGAGAGTCTCAGGTTCTTTGTCTGTAAAATGGGGATAATTCCAACTTCTCATAGTTGTTAGAATGAAATACGACACTGGTTGGCACATAGTAGGTTTTAAATAAATGATCATTACCATGTTAAACAAGATATTACAGGTGGTTATATGTTGGTCGGTTATAAAATATGTTCAACAGAGGTAAAGAAATAGTCAAATGTGCAATAACCTAATAGTATCTTGTTTCGTTTTGCATTCATAACCTGTAACCTGCTAAGGCTCAAGCAGATTTAGTAGGCTTTTAATGTATAGTTATCTGAGAAGATACAAAAGCTATGAAAGGATGTTTGATGTATGTGTAATTTATTTCTGTGTCATTTGTTATTACAGTTACATCTTAACCTCTATATGTAGGGGGTGGCATGGGTGGACCAAGCTTCCTGGAAATATATTTTTAAATTCTGACTAGAGCTGGGCAGCTGGAGAGGTTAAACAATGTTACTTCACCTTGTACTCAAGGATGTAAAGTTTGGATCTGATCCTAGTTAGATATTGAATGCCCAGTGTTTCAAGAGATTTCTGAAGTATGGTCTTTGCATAGAAGCAATTAAAGCATTTTATGTTTTTAACATTTAATATTTATTTATGGTATAAATGTATGGTATTTATAATCTTGTTTGTTTTTGAATGCATATTTTTTCTATAAAAATATTTTTCAAAATAATAGAATATAAGCTTATGTTTTGATTTCAGAAGTCCCAAGGCGGGCTTCCGTGGTGGCGCAGTGGTTGGGAGTCCGCCTGCCGATGCGGGGGGGCGCGGGTTCGTGCTCTGGTCCGGGAGGATCCCACGTGCAGCGGAGTGGCTGGGCCTGTGAGCCATGGCCGCTGAGCCTGCGCGTCCGGCGCCTGTGTTCCGCGGCGGCAGAGGCCGCGGGGGTGAGAGGCCCAAGTACCGCAAAAAAAAAAAAAAAAAGTCCCAAGGTTTCAGAAGTCCCAAGTTCATGGTATTGTTCAACAATTTAAGTAGAATCAACATCTTTTCAATTTAAAAGATAAATGTCAATTTTGCTATGCTTTATGCTTTGGTTAGAAACAGTTTATTCGTCAGACATTTCTAAGAATGTTGTCTGAGCTTATCAACTGTTATGAAAGGTTAAGGCCTATAACATCTAGGAAATCATCAAGGCATTAATAATTTAAACATACTTTGTTTCAATTCATATTTGAACACATATTGTAAGTCATTTATAATTCTTAAGAAAAAACTATTAGTGCAAAACCTGTTCCATGAATAAAATACCAATCAATTTGATTTTTTGAGGTTAAAACTGAGAGGAATGCTTAGTTTTTTCCCTCTGCTGTAGATTGAATACTTGTGTGCCCCCAAAATCCATGTGTTGAAATCCTAAGCCCTAAAATGATAGTAGTAGGAGGTAGGGGCCTTTGGTAGGTGATGAGGTCATGAGGGTGAATGGCATTAGTGCCCTTATGAAAGAGACCCAAGAAAGTGCCCTTATCCCTTCCACCATCTGAGGTTATAATGAAAAGACAACTGCCTAATGAGAAAGCTGGTCCTCACCAGACACCCAGATCTGTTAGTGTCTTGATCTTGGACTTTCCAGCCTTCATAACTGTGAGAAATAAATTTCTGTTGTTTATAAGCCACCTAGTTTATGGTATTTTGTTATAGCAGGCTGAATAGACTAAGAAACCCCCTTTTTGATTGTATTACAAATTCAGGCTTTAGCTTTAGTATTGCGATGGCTTATGAACTTGCCTAGAGTATAATGCAAACCATTTTAATCTCAAACAGTTCTTCCTGGGCAACTGAAATAGGAGGAAAGAAGTGGTAAGGACTAGAAAAAAATAGCATGGGAGTTAGATGTGTTGCTTACTTGCTAAGAATAGTTCATTGTTAGCCAGTGTAAGTCAGACAATACGAATGACAGATGTTAGAGGAAAAGAAGTGTTGACTAGATTAAATAGATCAGGCTTTTGCTAAATTCCCGGGGTGGAAGTGGTGTGGTACTATTACTAATAACAGCTAACTCTTCTACATACTATGTGCCAGGCACTATTCCAAGTAGTTTATATAGGTAACTCATTTATTTATTTATTTATTTATGTGGTACGCGGGCCTCTCACTGTTGTGGCCTCTCCCGTTGCGGAGCACAGGCTCCGGAAGCGCAGGCTCAGCGGCCATGGCTCACTGGGCCCAGCCGCTCCTAGACCGGGGCACGAATCCATGTCCCCTACCTTGGCAGGCGGACTCTCAACCACTGCGCCACCAGGGAAGCCCTATATGTAACTCATTTAAACATCACAATTGTTCAAGGAATTAGATGCTATTGTCATCTCCATTTTATAGATAAATGAAATTGGGTCAGAGAGAGAGGTTTGGTAACTTACCCAAGGTTACGCAGCTAATAAGAGGGCTAGCCCAGATTTGAAATAAGCTTGGGTACATGCTCTTAACCCTCTGACTTGTAGGAGTATGTTATATTAAAGTATTATAAGATATTGGGACCAAATTTGTTTTAAAATAGGCCTGAGGAAAATGAAAAACAGATTTACTAATTATTGTGATCTTGGAAAACTGTATATCTTATTTGTGCCTCACCTTCTTCATCTTTACAATGGAGGAAGTAATAGTACCTTGCCTTAGGGTTACTTTGAGTAAATAAGTTAGTGCATGTAATGTGCTTAGAACTATGGCTGGGATATAGTAGACATTCAAATGTGAACTGCTCTTGCTACAATTGGACATATTCTAATTAAGAAGTCAATCATTTAGGGAAAGCTGGGGAGGACAAAAGAAAGGGGCTAATTAAGCTGTATATGTTTTGTATACTCCCTGTGAGCTCAAGTCCAAAAATGACTACTGTTGATCTTTCATCCATTTACATTGATGGGTCTTGACACATCAGTAGCTGTCAAATAATTGCTGGCTTGATACAACTTCTGAGATTCAGTACTAAAGGGCTTGACATAGAGGTTCCCTATGTTTTTGCCTGTCATTCAGTAAGAAGGAAGTGATTCAGTGGGTGGAACACTGTCATTTCTTTGAAGGATGAGAAAAAAGATAATTGGAAGGTAGAATTGAGAGGCTAATGTGTACATAGGGAGAGTGACTCAAAAGCTGATTTCCTTTTCAAAAAGTGAAGAAACCCATGGGGCCTAAGCATTCTGTATTATGAACAAGTATAGAAAAAAATTAGTTGTTAAATGAAGAATATTTATATTCATTTATTCTTTTGTCCTTCTCAACTTTGCACCTAATTATGGTAGTATTTTTCCCCCATTTAAAGCTGAAGTTTTTAAAAACTGAGGGAATGTTAAACTTAGAAATTCTAACTTAATACTGACTTTTTTTTAAATGAAAAAGCAAAATTGTAGTACTAGGAAACAGTATTTCTTTCTTAGTAGGTAAACCAAAGTCAATTTGTTAATACTTAATTCTGTCTTTGCTCAAATGGGTGAAAAATCTGACGTTGATTGTGTCAGACTTTCTTTTTAAACTGAAACAGGATGGACTGGCTAAAAATGCCAGTAGCTAGTCAAAATATTAGACATTAATCCATGTGTAATACCAAAGACAGACCTAGCAATAACCTGAGTTGAGATTTCTCACATATTCCTTTTCATATAAAAGAAACTCATCCAGTAAAATTATGATAAGGCTTTTTGCATCTCTTCCCGTTGTTCAGCATGCCCAGTGCCATTGGCCAGCTTTTAGGTTTTTGATGACCATTCACACAGCCCTGTGTGCACTATTTCCTCTGCCTAAAAAGCCTTTCTCCCTAGTTATCACATGGGTAGCTCTTTGTCATTCTTCTGACCTTGGTTTAAATATCACTTTTCAGAGAGATGTTCTCTGACTACTCTATTTAAAGTGCTCAATTAATGCTAGCTGTTATTATTATTTATTAAATTAGTGTCCTATGTTGTTCTGTGTCTCCGCAGTCTGTTTCCTTCATAGCATTTACCACATTTTTTTTTTTTTTTTAATCTTTGGCTGTGTTGGGTCTTCGTTGCTGCGTGCAGGCTTTCTCTAGTTGTGGCGAAAAGGGGATACTCTTTGTTGTGGTGTGCGGGCTTCTCGTTGCGGTGGCTTCTGTTGTTGCGGAACATGGGCTCTAGGCGCACAGGCTTCAGTAGTGTGGCTTGCGGGCTCTAGAGCACAGGCTCAGTAGTTGTGGCGCACGGGCTTAGTTGCTCCGCGGCATGTGGGATCTTCCCAGACCAGGGCTCGAACCTGTGTCCCCTGCATTGGCAAGTGGATTCTTAACCACTGTGCCACCAGGGAAGTCCCGCATTTACCACATTTTGTGATTTTTTTCTTTGCTTATTGTCTGTCTCCACAGCTTGATTTTAAGTTCCATGAGGACAAGAACCTTATCTCTTGTTTGCAACTATATTTCCATCACCTAGCAGATAGCCTTATACATGGTAGGTGCATAGGAGGTGCTTAATATATATTTGCTGAAAGAATGAATCACTAGTATATCCCAATATTTGTGGAGCAAATAGGAGTAGAAGCAGATGATTAGCAATCATTGATTGTTTTAGTGTCACCACCTGAAATTCTCTCACTTTAGGAATTTGTTTGCATTATTGACTGTTAGTCTATTTTCACAACTTTATACCTAATTAAAAAAAATAGATTTAAGATATATTTGCCCGTAACTTACCTTAAAAGAAGGTTATATTTAACCAACAAGGACCTACTGTATAGCACAGGGAACTCTGCTCAATATTATGTAACAACCTAAATGGGAAAAGAAGTTGAAAAAGAATAGATACCTGTATATGTATAACTGAATCACTTTGTTGTACACCTGAAACTATCACAACATTGTTAATAAATTATAATGTAAAATAAAAAGTTAAAAAAGGTTATATTTTTAAATTGATTAAATTGAAATACAATGCTGTAAAATAAGAAGTAGGCAAAAGCTGTTTGGTATAGGTGGTCCCCAGTTTATATACATCTACTTAACAAATGATCCACACACAGACATCTTCTGGTAGCTCTCTGCTCTCCAACCACCATGCTGAATTTGTTCCTGTTACTATTTCTTTGAAAGAAAGAGAGATTAAATTTGTTGGATAACTTCAGATTTATGAGTATAAGTAGGATAAAGACTCAAAGGATTTAGAGTTTAGATTTGGGGCTCATTCTGTCACTTATAGGTTCTGTGACTTGGGTCAACTTCCAAGCCTGTTTTCTCATCTGTAAATTGTACTGGGCTCAAAGTGTTGCTTCTGAGTTTCAGGTAAGATAATGTGTCAAAGAACTTTATAAGGTGTGAAATGCTATATATGTTGACTGGTTTGCCCTATGGACAGGATCATCTGTACAGATGAGCAAAGGGCCAGGTGCTCCCAAGTGTATCTTAGGTGGGTTCATTCTGTCTAAAATTATCCATTCACACAGTGCCTGGTTTTTACTGTTTTTAAAGTTTCCCCTTGTTATTCTGATTGAAATTACACCAACAAGAGATCCATTTAGATTAATAAATGTATATTTAATTATACATTTTTCTGGATTATTGAAATAATGGGCATATTTTGTTATAAAATTAGTTCAAATTACAGCATGCTAAAAAGGAAGAGTTAAGACCCTAAGGCTTTAGGGTCAAACTTAGAAATTCTAACTTCAGCACTTATCAGCCAAATGACCTTGAGCAAATTACATAACCTGTCAGAACTTCAGTTCATTTTGTTCTAATAACATCAACCTTAAGGATTGTGGGAAAGACGAACTGAGAACCTATGGTTCGGCACCTAGCTTGTGCCTGGCACAGGATAGAGATTGGTGAGTGTTTTATTTCCAAGGATACACAACTTGGATCAGCTGCACTGAGGAAATGAATGTTTCAGTACTCTGTTGTGAAAGTTAATCATAAAACGCATAAGAGATCGATAGGCCCTTATTGTTTGTCACTCTGAACCTTGTATTCTGGAATATACAACTAGAGGAACTCGAAACAAGTACTGAACTACACATCTGTAACGTGCATGCAAGGGGAGAGGGAAAGTAGGTAATTGGAGCACACCAACTATTTCTGGGTGATCATACACCATTAAGAGCATTTAGAGCAGCGTTAAGGCAAAGAGATTCGGGTGGGGGTGGACACTAGAAGGAGGTTGATGGAAATTATTAGAATGGTCAGATGGTGCCCCAAATTGCTTTTTTCTTTATTTTAGAATATAAGCTAGGATTGATTTCAGTGCTTGGAGCATGGCCCTTCTGCATCTGTGACCCAGAATTTACGCTTGTTCCATGATGCTGTAAGAAATGGGCTAATATTATAGGTTAAGAAACCTTTGGTAGGCTAGCCTGGGAATCTAGTCATAACTTTTTATAATTGTTATTTATTTATTTATTATTTATAAATAATATTTATTCAAAGTATGACTTTTATTTGGACTTTAAAACATCCTTTTTGAGAGCACAACTAGTTTATAGTTAGGAATTAACATTTTAAATTAATATGAAGTTCCCATTTGTTATTTTCCCACTTATTAAACTTATATATTCTGAATGGAATTAAAATTTGATAACAGTAGCTGAAATCGGGCCATTTATATTGATAAAACTTTACTCTGACATCTAGAGAATTCTTTTACATTTTTTAACCAAATCAGCCATTTTCTTTTGTGAAGACATATCATGGTTTGTTGCATTATCCAGTGGGTCACTTCTACTTAAATTCATAATAGTAGGAGAATGTATAACTTTAGCATTCAGTATTGGCAAATTGCTTTTTTTTAAAAACGTTTTGATTTTTTTTTTTTGGCTGCGCTGTGCGGCTTGCGGGATCTTAGCTCCCTGATCAGGGATTGAACCTGAGCCCTCAGCAGTGAAAATGTGGAATCCTAACCACTGGACCGCTAGGGAATTCCAAGGTTTTGATCTTAAAAATAACTTTAAGTTAAAGCTCTATATCATATTCGGTATACTTCCCCAAATTTTTTTGACATACAAAAAAAATTTTGATATACAAACAAATTTTTTGGTATACAATAGAGTTGGCCATAGGATTTCTTTAAACTTCCGTACATTGCTTGCTCTACTTCAAACCCACAAGAAAAGTTGGAATCATACAGTTAACATCCAAATACTTTTCATGGATTGTAAACATCTTACCACTTTTGTTTTATCTCTCTTGAGTGGGAGGTCAGTAGATAGGTAAGTGGTTAGACAGACAGACATAGGGGCTTTTTCGTTTTGTTTTGTTTTTTGTTTCTATAAATTGAGAGTAAGTGGCAGACATCATGACACTTCAACCCTGTGTACTTCAGTGTGGAACTGGCTGGTAACAGCATGTGAAAGCTGATTGTGTACATTTCTTCCCAGCTCTGCATCCAGTTGGTTGCTTGAAATCAGCAATGGTACCAGCATTTACACCATGGAAATTGGCAGTGCTACAAACCAGGGCTTTTTTTTTTCCTTTGCAGAGCCAGTCGTTAAACATTTACCATCATACCACTGTGTGTCTCCTAAAAATAAAAACATTCTCCTACATACCTGCAATACAGTTATCCCACCCAAGAAATCTATTGGCACAATGCTAATATCTAATATACTGTTTATATTTATATTTCTCTAGTTGTCCTGGTATTGTCTATAGTCATACTGCCTTTTAAGGAAGTAAGTTGCTTTCTGTTACAGAAAAGGAGTTAGACCCTGATGTTTGAACAACATTTAGAAAGCTCTTGGAGTACACCATAAGAATATGTAAAGGTACAAGTAAATAAAATGATTGGCTTCTGGAAAAAAAAATTAGGTCATGTAAATAGGACAGTTAATTAAGATTTTAGCAGATTTTTCCTTATTTTATTTAGCTTTAAAAAAAATTACCTGGACTAAGTAGATGTAAGAGGAAAATGAGTATTGGTGAAATTCTAAGACTTTTTCAATTGAAAAAGAATTATATTTTAAATTATTTTTGCATTGGGAAGAATTCCATTTTTAATCCTGAAGCTTCATGCTACCTATCTGACCTCATTTTTTGGTACTCTCTAAGGTTCCCTGTACTCTAGGCACATCGATCTTGCTGTTCAGTCACCACAAGCACATTGGCACCATGGAGACTTGGCATTTGCTGTTCCCTTTTGGAATATAAGTCTCATGACTGTCTTTTACTTCATTTGACTTTCTGCTCAGTTGTCAGCTCCTCAAAGAAGCCTTCCTAGATCATCCTATCAAAAGAGTACAGTTCTTTTATTGTCTGTTGACTCTGCATTACTCTTCATAGTCCTTACCACTGCTTGACCTGCTGTTCTATGTTTATTTATTTGCTGTTTTTGTTTTTCTCCCAATAGGAACGTAAACTTCAAGAGGGCAGGGACTTAGTGGTGTTTGTCCACTGCTGTGTTTCCCCATGCATGGACTGGTGCCTGGCATTTAGTAGCTGCTCAATAAATATTTGTCATTGAATGAATGCTTGCATGCATTTTAATATCTTTGTGGTGCAGCATAAAACTTATTACTGGAAAACTTTTTGCATTATTTTTCTGTGATTTGTTAGTTGTATAACTAAGAATTAATTCTACAGTGTCCATTTTTGTTTCTAAATGAGAATATTTATTCCCACTTCTCAAGGTTATTGGAAGGATCAAATGAGATAACTACAAACAAACAAACAAACAAACATAATACAAGATATTCGTAACTGAGTACAGTAAATGGTAAAAGTAATGTCTACTATCAGAGTTTGTAGGGAATGATTAATTTCAGCTGGGATGATTAATTTCAGGGCAAAGCCTGTCTTTTGGCAGAGACAGCAGCTGTATTGAGCCTTAAAAGTTTGATTTGGATAGATGGAAATTTTACAGAGATTAAGAGGGGAAAGATTGGAAGAGAGGACATGAGCAATAAAGATGTTTGAGGGCTAGCAGGTATACTAATGTGAATTGGAAGGGTTACTTAGGAATGAGGGGATTCGGGTTTTGAATGTCAAGCTAAGGACTTTGAGCTTCATTCATTCGATAGTGGGGCACCATTAATTACTGTTTTGTATGATTAAGAGAACTTTTTGGAAGAATAATTTGGCAGTACATTTATATAATTTCATTATAAACCAGAACAGAGATTATTGAATGTCCGACAGTCTTAAATTCAGTTTTTTAGCCCTCAAAATTACATTATTACCTGGTATTATAAAAATTACCTGACACTCATGTCTACTGTTGGCTGTTTTCTTCTCTATATGTTTTTCCCTTCACCACCATTTGTTGTAATATATGAGGGATTAGTGTGTATTGCCTTTTATGAAAATTCTTGGGAATATTAAGATGGCACACAATACCATGGCTATTGTTTTATGATATTCTTTGGTCAGAGTAGTAAACTGCACAGTTTATTTTAAAGTAGCTGTGTGTTAGAACAAATAAAGGGGAAAAGAACAGGATGAAGTTGGAGATTCCTTCTCTCATTCCAGACAATTGCTGGGAGAAACTTAATGAACTCTGTAGGATTAGAAGCCCTTGTACCTCCCAACTGCATGTGAGCATTAAGAGTAAGGAAATTCCCCACAATACTGATAAGCTTTTCTAGCTGTGTTAAGGAGAGAATGAACATATATCTTCTCCACTACCCAACCAAATAAACACTTATCACACCAAAGCTTCAAGAAAAAAATTTTGGTTATAAGAGGGGTTTGTTCAGCAGTGTATTGTGGTAGAAAGAGCACAGCAGGAAATCTTATTTTCCATCATTCATAACTCCTTTCTTAAAAATTGTTTCTCTGGGCATGTATGTTCTTAAGTTGGTATACTTGCTCTTCAGAAGTTGGAATAAGGAACATACCTGTGCCTTTGAGGAAGTATACTCAAATCTTGGTAGTTATTCTGTTGGTTGAATGATAGTCCTGGAGACATGTTTCTGTAGTCCAGCATATAACAACCCTGGCCTGTGCTGTTTCTTGTAGCTTATGTTGCAGAGTTCAGGGATCTGCCAGGGGACTCTGAATGACTAACAATGAAAAAAAAATCATCGGGTTACATCGTGGTACAGATTAAATTCCATTATGAAGAGCTCAGGACATGAAAATGCTTTTGTTATTCTGAAATTACTCTAAAAGTTATGCTATTGCTAGACAACAGATTTGGAAAGGTCCTTAGAGAGTGTGAATCTCTTTCATTTTTACAGTTGAGAAAACATAAGGCCCCCCAAAAAAGAAGTAACCTCTCTAACTACAAAAGTAAAACTTAAATTACCTGCTAGCCAGTTGAGTATTTTTCTGTACTCTGTTACCTCTAGCAAGATCACAGTTGCCTTTAGGTTCTGGCATCAGAAATGACATCATGATCATCCAGCCTTCCTCAAGGAACTTGAAAGAAACAAAGGCTAGGTGATTATATTTTAACATTCTTCTCAAGTAATGTATACATACTTTTAAAAGAAAGTCAAATCGTAATACATAGACTCAAAGTGAAAGAAATATTTAATCCTTGAAACTGGGTTGCTAAAAAGAGAAAGGAATATAAAGAAATTAGACATAACGCCTAAAATTTAAAAGTCAAGAAATAGTGTAAGCTGCTTATTAAGAATTATAGAGGAAATCCATCTTTAGTTTTGTCACGTGAAAAGCAGGGCTAGTAATAGTGCCTAAATAAAGGACTGTCATAGTGGTTAAATGAAGTAATCCATGTAAAGTGCTTAGAATAGTATTTGATTCTGAAGAAATATTCAATAAATGTTACCTATTATTGTTAATACATTAACATTTCTTCAACAAGTAAGGTAAGTACATGTTCTAAGTGCTCTGAAGGAAATATACAAAGGTTAAGAGGGTGACAACTTAGGGCAGGGAGAAGACCCCTTTGGTTGGGATGATTAGCTAAGGCCTCTCTGAGAAAGTGAGGTGAGAACAGGAGCTAGCTGTGTAACGAGTGAGGAGAAGAACATTGCAGGCCAAGGGAGTAGTATGTACAAAGGTCCTGAATTTAGAAAGAGACTGGCATGCTTTAGGAAATGAAAGAAGACTAGGACACATACCACAATTTGGGCTTCCTTCACTAGAGTATTTGTTCTCCAAGGGCAGCACAGCATCTGACTTCTTCCCTCACACCTGTTATGGTGCTGGGCTCAGAGCTGGCATTTATTAGATGTTTGAGAAAACATTTAAGTGCCTATTGTGTACTTAATCACTGTCAGTGCTTTGTGGGTGAAGACCTGATCTTTCTTTCCCTTCCCTTCAGACAAGAAAGCTAGGACTAGTGAGCTGCATATGGTAACTTTTTTTTTTTTAAGGACATTTGAAAAACCTAATGCACAGTTGTAAAGTATTTCAGATATCATAGAATATCATAAATTTTATATTTTGACTCAGATCAGTGAGTTTCATGGAATAAAAAATTTACATTAAAAAATTAAGTTAACCATTTTATATATCTTTTTTTAAACCATTTTATATATCTATTTTAACCATGAAATTCACATTTTCTTGGGGGATGGGATGGATTAAATGCTACCTGGGATGGTCCTGGTTTTATGCCTGTTGCGCTTGTGTTCAATCCTATTTCACAGTTGTCTCCTTTCACTCTAAATGTGTCATTGTTTGGACAAAGAACTTTATGTTCACCCTAGTTATTAGCCATTTTATTGTCCTGCTAGTGCACTCAAATCTTGTCTTCCATTAACTTGCATTTTATTCTGTATTTAGCTAGCTTAAATATAGCTCAAGGCAGACAATTTGCCTCAGCTGTGTTCTGTAGGATATTGCATCTAGTATTTTATAATTTATGTGGACTCTTGTACTAAATCAAGGGATTGACAACATGGAATGTTGATTTGGTACAAAACACCTGGACTTTGTTTCAGAAATTCTTGATTTCTAAAATGTTTCTACCAAAATGCACATATTATAGCAAAAAAAATATTTATTCAAAGTCATCTGAATTCTTATGAACAGTGCCTTCTGTAATAAACTTTAAATTAGTGATTACATAGTATATGGATAAAATGACTTATCATTTTTAGAATTTACTGTTAAATATGATAAAACTTTGGACAGTTAGATTCCTTTCCCTCTCTTCTCCTGAAACAAATATTCATTGAGCACCTCCTATGTGCCTGGCACATATGTGGTAGAAATATAATCATGAGCAAGAACTAACATGATCTTTGCCCTGTGAAACCTGTTGTCAAATGTAGTCTTTCCTGACTTTTTTTCCCTGAGTCAACAGACAAATCAGGACTGGAGTGGTTACCCTGTACTGTTTTGGAAGAGGCGCAGGTGGGGAGTAGGGGAACTGGCCCAGAGGAAGAGAGTATCAGATGGCCTGCACAGACTTGTAGAACTTTGACGTTCCACTACCCTTTTCTATTTGTGGTTGTCTCAAATATTTTTGGTTTGAATATAGGGGGTATGTATGTATGTGTTGGTTGTTCTGTTTTATTTCGTTTTTGAGAATAAGGAATGGAAATTTATTCTCAGTAAGTGCAGGTTTCAATTGAGGTGCTTAGTTCATGAGGTCTTGTTGATTTTCCCCTCTAGGCGATGCAACTAAAACCTTCCTGGTCTAAAAGGTTAGAAACTATTAAGGTATGCAAAGTATAAGTACTTTGCACTGGCTTGCTGGGTAAAATAATTGTGTAAACTGAAATTGTATTGAAAGTGGAAAGCTTTGAGAGGTTGACTAGCATTTGTGTGAAGAAAAGGCTCTCCCTCTACACAAAAAAGTGTATTTAGTAGTTACAGAATTCATGCATTCTGGTGGTAAATCTCTAGCAACTACTTCTTTCTCAAACTAGGTAAAACTTAACATCAGCCTTTAATATATGCTTCCAAAGTCCATGTTGGTTGAATGTGATAAGGTAGAACCAAACACCTATTTGGGAAAATTAAGGGGGTGGTGGTAACTGAGAGGCAGTATCAAACGGAGCAGTAGGTTAAACATTTTTTTGACTGCCCACAAAGACAGCTGAAGTTCCTGCCCTATAACAACATTCCCTCCTCCTAAGCAAAACTCATTACTCAATCTTGCGCACGCAATGGTGGCTCATCTTTTCTTTTTCCTGTTTCATTTAAAAAGAAAATGATAGCCCCAGTCCCTTAAATTAATTTCACATTTAATCCTGCAGATTGTTTTAGCATTTAGAAGAACTAGAAAGACCTGGGTTAAAATTCTGGTTTTGTCACCTGCTCTATGTAAGCTTGATCAAATTACCTAACTTCTCTGAGGTTCAGTTTCTTCATTGGTTAAAATTGAGATAATAATGGTATTCATTTTATAGGTTTGTTGTAATGACATAACTTGAGTAAAGTCGTTGTATCAGGCACTTAATAAACACAGAATCAGTGGCTATTTTTATTCTCTCCGAAGTTTGTTAGCTTAGGAAACTGGGAGTGATAATAATGGTGAATCCTAATCAGAGGAAAAGTAATTCAGTTTTAGATACATTAGAGTTTGCAGTGATACAGGTAGCCAGAAGAGTTGTTATATCATTTGGAAACAAGACTATATGAAATAGTCTGAAATTAGCAAAATTTTTAAAAATGCAAGCAAATTATTAAAACTTTGAGGGCTTAGCAGTTGAGTCTTAAAGCTACATGAGGTTGTCTTAATTCCACATAACTAATTTACTTTACTAGATTTTTGTTAACATTCTCCAAAATTTTAAATGCAGAATCTGTCATTTGTATGACTATTGGCATAATTAGTAGAGGTAATGACATTACCAGTGATGGCTAGTTGTGGGGAAAAAAAACAACAACAAAACAAACCAGGACTTGGAATTAAACCTGGGTTAGGTGATTCTGTTTCTTCATTCTTATTTCACAAAGTTGTGATCATCTAAGGGACAAGTAAATGTAAGATACATTATCTGTATGGAAATACTTTTACTAAAATATCATTTTATCAGAATAAAAAACCCTTGATTGGTTCTAGGTTGATGGTATGAATCAAACATACCATTCTTTATAATAGCAGAAGGTTAACAACGTCCTAGATCATATCTTTAAAGAAATATGGGTATAGGTAAAGGGGAACCCATGTTCATCCTGGCACATATTTAATAATGATGATAGGGGACTTCCCTGGTGGTGCAGTGGTTAAGAATCTGCCTGCCAATGCAGGGGACACAGGTTCGAGCCCTGGCCCGGGAAGATCCCACATGCTGTGGAGCAATTAAGCCCGTGCACCATAACTACTGAGCCTGCGCTCTAGAGCCCGCGAGCCACAACTACTGAACGCACGTGCCACAACTACTGAAGCCCACCACCTAGAGCCTGTGCTCTGCAACAGGAGAGAAGCCACTGCAATGAGAAGCCTGCACACCGCAACCAAGAGTAGCCCCTGCTTGCCACAACTAGAGAAAGCTCGGGTGTAGCAATGAAGATCCAATGCAGCCAAAAATTAATTAATTAATTTTTAAAAAAAGAAAATAAATAATGATATTTTTATTAAGACCAAGTACTATAGGATATTAAAAATGGATTCTTATACCTGATCTTGATACTTATTAAATCTGACTAGTGTGTGGATATTATTAGAGTGTTTGTCCACTAGCTTAGATTATAAATAATCCCTGTTCTAGCTCATTTTAAACAATGTAGTATGAGTGATGCCAAAAAACAGGCTAGAACATTTTCTTCTCTCCAAGATCTTAGATTTTGTAAACAAGGCTCTGCTCCTGGAACTAATGTAGGTCATCATAACCCCAAATCTTTTGGAAGATGAGAATCCCAATTAAGTCTCTTAGGTACATTTTAATATTTTAAATTTAAGAAGTGTTTTAGCTCTTAAAAACACAGTATGTTTGGATTGTTGTTTGGCCACTTGGCTTATTGGTACCCTGTCATAATAAATACAAATCACTGGATAATCATTTCAGCAATAATGATCACTAGGAATCTCCATGTGAGTGGAAATTAATATAGCTTTTTATGGCTTAATTTATCCCAGTAGTGACCTGACAGCATAATTTTTGAATAAAAACTCTGATTTAATTAGAAAAACCATAAATTTCCCTAATTCCCCAAACTGTAAAATTTAGTTTTGTTTAGTCTTTCTTGCAAATAAGTTAGTGAGCTGTGAAACGTGTCGTCAAAGTGACATCATTTAACGAACTTAAAAAATATCAGTGTCGGGCTTCCCTGGTGGCGCAGTGGTTGAGAGTCCGCCTGCCGATGCAGGGGACATGGGTTCGTGCCCCGGTCCGGGAAGATCCCACATGCCGCGGAGCGGCTGGGCCCGTGAGCCATGGCCGCTGGGCCTGCACGTCCGGAGCCTGTGCTCCGCAGCGGGAGAGGCCACAACAGTGAGAGGCCCGCGTACGGCAAAAAAAAAAAAAAAAAAAAAAAAATCAGTGTCATAAAAATCTTTCTTTGGTAGTCAAGATTTAAATTTTATCCCCACTGTTATTAATATGGGATACTACTGATGTATTGCCCTTTATTTGTTGGTATGTGTATGTGTGTATGCATGTACATTTGCTCTTTAGTAACATCTTATGGAACTGATGTTTGCAAAAGAAAAGAGGACACTTAAATTGCTTGAGAGCAAGTATTGGACTACATGGTTCATAACTCTTAGAGAAATTATTACTCCCACTTTACAGATGAAGAAAGAGACTGAGGTAGGTTAAATAATTTGATAGCACAGCTTGTTAAGTGGAAAGAACTTGAACCCTAGACTGTCTGGCTCTTCTCCATTATGTCTTGCTGCTTTAAGGGATCTTTTCAGTAATTACACTGGATTTTGTGCAAACATGTTTACTGTGCCAACCCGTAGAAGACTGACCACCAGGGATGACAATATCCTATTTGTGTAGCATTTTGCTGTTTTCAAAATAATTGTTTCTTGTCCTATTTGATCCTTGCAACATACCAATATTGCAGGCAAAAAAAAAAAAGAAAAGAAAAGGAAAAAAAAAAAGATTCCTGACTTAGACGTGAGCAATTTCAGAGAAGTGCTTAAGATCACAAAGCTCATTAGTGGTAGAGTTCAGACTAGAGCCCAGATCTGTGGTTCCTGGTTCAATGTTCATTTGTATAATACTCCCTTTATACTTTCTCTGAATCAGGTATGTGTTCTGTGACCATAAAGTAGTGAAGTTTTACAGATTGAATCTTTTATTGTGCCTTCACTATTGCTACAGGCTGGCTCCCTGTTTAGTAGTCAAATCCTGTTTTTCTGTATTATAAGTAGTGTATCAATGACAGTTCTGAGGTGTAATGGGGCTGTAGTGGTGGTTATTGAATGAGTAATAAGTGGAAAATGTTAACTTGAGATTTCTGTATTTAAATGTTATTCTTACGTGATGCCATATTTATCTTATGGAAATGTAATTATGAAAGGAATTGTTAGGAGCACACATGTTAGATTTAGGAAGACCTACTTCCTGGCTTTGCCCACTTAGTTCTGCTTACTTGGGCAGGTTACAAGCCGGTTTCCTTATCTCTCAGGATAGTTAACTACCATAGAGTCAGAAGAGATGGGCATGTAAAGAAATTAGCCCCATGCCTGGCCCGTGGGCCTACATATATAGCAGCTATATAATCATTACCTTTGAAGGGTTATTTTTTCCTTCTAGAAGGATATCTTTTTGTTTAAAAACTGTCCAAGCTAGCATGGTTATATCTAAGGTATTTTAAAAGTAGATAGTTTCCAATTATTTCTGCTAACAGAGGACACAAATGATCTGAAACAGTTGATAATTCAAATTTTTCCATTTTATATTTGGAATATGTACCTTAGAAAACTCTTATGGAAGATCTGCTTTCCTATTTATTTCCTACATTAGTATAATATAAATAATTTATATTTCTTGAACTGGTCTATGGAGAGTACAGTTATGACCACGCTGGGCAAAAAGGGGCTTTTTCATGGTTAAGTATTGAGAATTGACAACCTGAGACTAGCACTTAGTATAGCATTTTATATTATTCAGATTCTTTTTTTTTTTTTTTTTTTTTGGCTGTGCTAGGTCTTTGTTGCTGCGTGCAGGCTTTCTCTAGTTGTGGCGAGCGGGGGCTACTCTTTATTGCGGTGGCTTCTCGTTGTGGAGCACAGGATCTAGGCGCGCAGGCCTCAGCAGTTGTGGCTTGCAGGCTCTAGAGTGCAGGCTCCGTAGTTGTCGCGCACGGGCTTTGTTGCTCCGCGACATGTGGGATCCTCCCGGAGCAGGGCTTGAACCTGCGTACCCTGCCTTGGCAGGCAAATTCTTAACCACTGCGCCTCCAGGGAAGTCCTATTCAGATTCTTAACTTGTAGACTGTTGAGATTATTTATAGCTTTGTGTACCAAGATGACCCAGGAAAAAAAGCAAGCATTCTTCAGAGTTATATAAAGTGCCATTTTGAAATTTATTTACCATTTAGAAAACTGGTAGCAGAGGAAGCATTTCACTAAATAAATCTCTTGGTTGGATTTTACTTTTTAAGGTGGCATGTCTCTTGGAGTTCATTTTATTCACTTATAATTACATATTTCTGATTAAAGTTAATATTTTTTCAATAAGTTCTCTTTGTAAATGTTAATCAGTAGTTTTAGATTATAGAAACAGGCTATCATTAGACTTTAATTAAAAAGTTTAAGAATTCTAACTGAAAGGAAGTATTCTAAAACAGTTTAGAGATTATATGTTCTTTTTTTCAAAGATATAGGAAGAAGTTAATTCTGTTTTTGTTTTTGTTTTTTTGTTTTTGCGGTATGTGGGCCTCTCACTGTTGTGGCCTCTCCCGTTGCGGAGCACAGGCTACGGACGCGCAGGCTCAGCAGCCATGGCTCACGGGCCCAGCCGCTCCGCGGCATGTGGTATCTTCCCGGACCGGGGCACGAACCCGTGTCCCCTGCATCGGCAGGCGGACTCTCAACCACTGCGCCACCAGGGAAGCCCAGAAGTTAATTTTGAATTATAAAGTTATTCATCCAAAAATTTTAAAAAATTTATTTCCTTTGACTTCTAGTTGTATGACTTGAGTAAATAAACATTTAGAGCTGATTTTCTTATTTGAACAATGCCGATAATGATACTTGTATTTACCTCCCAAGGTTATGAAATCAAATAAAATAGTATGTGGAATATAAATCAGGCATGGTGTTAGGTAAGCAATAATGTAGACAGATGTAGTACCTCCCTTTAAAGCACTTACAGTGTAGTGGAGGAGAATGTCCAACCAGTCTTTTTGCAAATAATTATTTAACGTTCTGTGAGCTAAGTACTAAGAAAAAAGTACAGGGAGCCTGAGACTAGTCTTGGCTCACAGAAAGCTGCCCTGGGGAAGAGAAATTTAATGGAGACTTATCAATGGAAGGGGTTGTGGGAGACAAGTCCTAGCAAAAGAAGAATAGTATTTGCAAAGACCCTAAGTTTTGAAGAGACTTAGTAACCAAAAAAGCAGTCTGGCTGGCAAAGAGCACCTTTTAACCTTCACAATAATCCTGTGAGTTAACTCCATTTTATAGATTAAAAAACTGAAGCTCAGAGTGGTTAAGTAATTTGTATAGTGTCTTACTGTTTGTAAATGGCAGATTAATATTTTGAACCCAGGTTGGTCAGCCTGACTCCAGCGTCCTTGTTCTCTCTACTATGCCATTCTTTCTCCGAGTCACTTAGCTCAGCGGTTATTGTGCTCCTAAACACATCTTCTCTCTTGTTATTTCTCAGAGGGCTTAGCAGCTCTCCCTCTGGCTAATTGTGGAGGCAAGGATCAGGTTCTTTCCTTACACTAAGGTAATAATAAGATTTAACTTTTACAGGTTATATCTCTTGTTTGTATACTGTAGAACTCCAGAGATCCTAAAAGCTTTTTCAAGGGTAGGAATTTTGTAGATTCTGGGGCTGATACGAAACTGCAGTGTTGTTTGTAGCCTCTCATTTAAAAATAGCCTCATGGTGCTCATGGGGTGCTTTAGTAGTGCCAGCATTTCCATCAGCCTCTCTGCCCTACCCACAAGACACTCCACATAAACAAAGATCTGAGTAATAAACAGCATGCTTCTGCTGTTGCCTCTGCCTACTCCCACAAACCCCTCCTGTATAGAAATCCTAATGCCACCACTAATAATGCATTTTATTGGAAGAATGCAAATTAAAAGGGTTCCATTGCTTTAAAAATTTGAAAAACACTATCCTAGCTTGTGTGAAGTTCAAGGGAAATATTTCCTAAATGAGGAATTTTTCCGATTCTTCATATCTGTTTATGTCCTACTACACTTGCATTGACTCCCCCAAACATCTTCGTAAATTGGGGATGGATTTTTGTTTTTGTTGTTAAAGCTTGTGGAGATAGTGTAGATTGGTACATTGAAGCCCAGTATTTGAAACCTAGGGGTAAAAAAATTCCTATGCCTTCCTGTCTCCAGATACTTTTATGATAGAGAAAATAAATTAATCCAGGCTCAGTGTCGTTGTTTTATATTTTATGTCATTGTCGTTTATGTAAGAAGAGATATTATTAATGCAGATACCTAGTTAAATCTTTTATTGTTGTCAGAGTTTATTAAGCAATTATTTTTTCCTTTTAAAATCTTTTTCTAAGCAATCTGTTAACCTCAATTTTTCTTGCCCTCTTAAAAGGCACTGCATAAATTTGAGGGAGGACCATTTTTAGGCCCTGTCTCATTTTAACTATCTAACTGGTCCTGCGTGATTTTCTTGGAATTTGTGAACTTTGTTGTAAAGTAATTCATAGTTCTAGGTAGATGGAGGTTGATGCTTTATCCTAATTTTCGAAAATTTTTGTATTCTTTGTTTTCAGAGGGTTTCACTTGGTAGAGCCTGATTTACTTGAAATGCGAAGTAATAAATTGATTCCCTCCACTACCCCTCTTTGTCCTCAGTTTTATGTGAAACACTGAAGTAAATGTTTGCCCTATGAATTTCTCTCCTTTTTAAAAGCACCCAGAGATGCACATTTTAGGGACTCATGCTAGAATACTTTGTCATTATCGTTCTCCTGATCTTTCCTTTCACGTTGCCTAAACACAGCTGAGTTGGTAAGAGGAGCAAAGACAACAAGATACCGCTGCCAAGCAGACAGGAAGCTGTAGTGGACCTAGCGAGCAGGGGCGGCAGAGCGTATCCTCCATCCAATCAGCTGTGAGTGCTGTTGCTATGTGAGCTCTTAGTCTGCTGCCTTTGTGAAAAACCTTACACAGAGGGAAGCGGAATCAGCACCCACTGCTGAACATTTGTTTTAACCACTGCAGACATCTGGATCCCTCAGTTACTGACTGTATAGCTATTGACAGCCAGAAGGCAACTTATTTTACACAAGGATTCCAGTATGGTTTTCAGTGGAAACAAAGGGCTTCACAGAGAAGGTGTGTAATGAAGTGTTTTCAACGGCTTTATTTTTAAGCTTCCAATTTTCTGTAGCTGTTTACAGTTGTAGTGTTTGATTTGCGTGGATTTTTAATAAATAGGTCCAGGAAAATGATCTCAGGTTGAAAAACATTGAACTTAGGGAATTTTCTTTAGCTTCATATAGCCTGTTTTCTTTGAACAGCATTGCTTAAAAGATTTTTAAAATGCTGATCTGAACAATGAGTAGGGAGAAAAGAAACCAAAATACAATATGCTTACTTTAATGGGGAAAAAAATATAATAAAAATGAGAAAACTGGGACGAGAATGAGGTTTAGACAGAAGTATTAACTGTACTTGGGGGTAGGAGGTGTTTTTAAAATAAAAGCTGTTAAGGAGAATGTATTTAATATAAGTTACGTATTTTTAACTGAAATTCATTGTTTCTGAATTTGACAGAGATTGTCAGAATTTAGCTTAGTGAGAATTTTGACATACTTTTGACATGGTGTCTTTCTATAAAGGATTTGTGAAGATGCTACCTCAAATTGTATAACCTCTTAATTATTTGATCTGTTGGCTAGTACTTTCTCAGTTCAGATAAAGGATAGTAGTAAAATCCAACTGCAAAGGTAGTGGCATGTTCTATTAAATGTCCATATAGAAAACTGAAAAAATAAAGGATTTTGAAGACAAACCAGAAATGTTTAAGATAATATTTTAAAATTAAAGTAAACCTTAATTAAATATAATAATTCCATATCTGACTTAGTTAATACTGCAAATATAGTACAGTCTTATTAAATTGAACCTAATTCAATTTTGTAATAATTGAACAGAATATGGGTTACAGTTTATGAGATCTGGAAAAACCAGTTTATCCAACTAATTATAGGCAAGTTTTAAAATATCTTAGATATAAAGAAAAGTTTTACATAATTTCAAATACTGTGAAATTATATTTTATATAGTTGATTTAGCTAATGATTCTTTTAAATTAATTAAAGCAGAACAGAATACTAATTAGTATATTACCCATTTATGAACAATTTTCTTTTGCTTATCCAGTTTCACCCAGTTGTGTAAGTGGCTCCTTTTTAATTCACTAGGTAACTTATGTCTGAATAAAATTAATATAATATAAATTCCAAGTTAATATTCAAGCTTTATTTTTTATCTCTACATATGATATATTTTGGAATAGGATTGGTTTTGATATTGTTGTTCTCTTCAAGAAGTGCTTGTCATTAGGAAGGGGTAGCATTATTTTATAAGAGAGGAGAGATATATCTTTTCTTGAAAAGAACTCAAAATACATTTCATGCTTTTGCGCCCATTACTGATCATTTTTAAAGATACATATATATTTATAGTAATTTAAGGATTTCAAATAGGAGGTGAAAATTTACAAAATAAATTGGCCTTAAACGTTAAAAAAGTGTTTTATGTGAGCCTACATGTTGCTAAACTTTAAAAGACTGGCATTTCTTAGTTTTTTCAGTTCGTTACGTGTACCCCCAAACTTGAACTTGGTAGGAGTTACAAAAATTATGGCAAAATAAGGAAAGCTATTATAGTTTTTGGACTTGGTGGCCTTTGCAATATAAAGCACTCATTTGCAGAAGAGGAGCTATGAGAAGGGCAGGGATGGGAGGCAGAGGTATGCTGAGTAGACCCAAGATCATCAAATGTAGCTCTAACCACATGGAAGTCAATCTAGTTTCCATTTTTTTTTAGCTATCACTCTCATCAACTACTATTTTATTTTTTAATATACAACCACAAAAACCAAAATGTTGCTTGAACTGGTTTACTACTCCCTTTTCCTTGGTTTATTTCTTAAGAATTAACAGACTTTCCAAGAGCAGGGTGATTTCATTCATATGCTGCAAAAATAAAGGTACATGATATTGGCAAGAAATTTGGATCTACTGTTGTGTCACACAAAAGCTTTGCCTTGTGTTGCAGGAGGAATAGTCTTGGCAGAATCCCAGATTTTATTCCTGGGCTCAGCCCCTAAAGATGGTTCTTACACGTCTTAACACATCTGAAAGTTCCTCTGGTCAAGGCTAGTGACACTGCTAGCATATTTCAACTCTTTGAATTTATCTGTTATTTGACAATAGAATTTTAATTGTCTTATTCTGTGCCAAATCTTTAAATTAACTATACTTCTTTGTACTTGAAAATAGAAAAATACTTCAGTTCTCAAAAATAGTGATTTCTTTTTTCTCTTAGCCACTTGATACAGTAGCAAATAGAAGTTCTTATATTTATCAGATGCAGTGTGATTGCTGTAACAGATTTTATTTTAAATAAAATAATTTTTTTTGTTTATTCTTAAATAACCAGGCAATAATATGAAAATAGTATTTCATTTATAGTTCTTCAAAAAAAATTCTGTAATTTAAAATTTCAGGCTGGGAAGGGGTAACAATCTGAGTATTTCTTTCTCTTTTGGTCTTTTGTGAAAAATCATTCCTACAGCAAGTATTATCCCAAATGTTTGATTCCTACAGGTATGCTCTAAGTGCTCTATGATACAATGTTTCTTTGACTCCTTCTTGCAGAAATTCCATCACTTGTTCATGTTCTGAATCCAAAAAAGATTTGATTATTATAGTCAGCTAGGCAGGGAAGTTTTGTCTTAACAGCACTTTCTTTTTTAATGATTTTTTTTTTTTTTTACAAAAGTTTATTCTTAAATGTACAATAGGTTTCAAGACAACACTTCATTCTAGCTATAGGTGGCAACAGATGTTATGGCAGGGAATCCAGATGTTTAATCCAGATGTTTAAACAGGAACGGAATTAAGGATCATCATTGCCTCAGGCACAAGGAACAACTTACTGTTTTTTTTTGATAAGTAGACATATTTGATAATATATGGTAGCAAATCTAGATTCTCATTTCTTACCCCTGCCCCCCACCCCATAGATTGTTGTTGCTGCTGCTGTGTGCACATGTGTATGTGTGTGTGTGTTGTTCATTAACTTGCCTGGACACAATACGTGGAGTCTAGAAACAGCTTACTTTTTACCAGATTTCTTAATTCCACCTGTGCCCAGGGGGCCTTTCCTCGCGGCCTTTACTTTTAGCTCCTCGAGTTTCTTTTGCTCCTCCTTCAGTTTCTGCTTGAATGCCTTATCTTCCTCATCCATCTCCTTGGTTTGCATCTTGGGCTGCTTCAGGGGCTTCTTCTTGCCACTTTCGTGGCCCGACGTGGCGCCTGCCGCCCCTTCCCCAGACCCTGCCACCAGATGCCTCTTAACAGCATTTTATCAAGCATTTTCATGTTGCAACAGTGTTATTGCATAAACTATATTGCTTTTGCAAGAGCATAGTAAATCTTTTTTTTTTAAATCTTCAGATGCCGTTGTATCTAAAATCAAAGACCCAAGTTTTAAAAAACATAGTCGTTTACTGTACTGCTTGAATCTGATTATATAATCCTTTGTGGTGAGGCTGAGTTATAAGTGGTAGTATGATGACTGTTACTTGAGAAACTGGAAATGTTGCCTTGTTGCTCACTGGTCTCTATTTTACTCATTTAAAGACTTCTGAACATCAAAGGATTTGAATTATAAGGTTTATGATAAGCACAGGGACATTAAAATTATAAATTACAGGAAGTAGTCAAGATAGGGTAGAAAAAATAGCCAGGCCCTAAGGGTCATACATAGTTGGGCCTCAGATTTTGCTGTAGGCATCTTGTCATCCAGAGTATGAAAGGGGAACTCCGCCAGTTATTTACAATCATTGTTATTTATATAATTTTTTTTGTTAAATATTAACCATTCTCTTTTCTTTAAAATTCTTCTACATTTTTAAATTCTGAGAATTTTAAGTATAGTTTTTTATATTTTTCCCTCTAAATTTCACATATGCAGATATACTTTTATGCAGATGTCTCAATTTACTTTATGACCCAGAAAATTGTGGAAGTTTGGGGATTTGGGCAGAAGAAAGGGCAAGGCTGATAGGGAAGTATGCGACTAAACCTCTGAAGAAAGATAATAGTCAATAATGGCAAGGAAATAATGAGTAAATGGGAAGATAAATGAAGAAGAGAAGGCAGAAAAAAATTTGTTTGATGTAGTGTTATTTTTGGTGTGCGTGTGTGTGTGTGTGCACACCTGTGTGTGCATACAAGTGCCCACAAGTGCTGGGCTGACTGACTAGAGTTGGTAAATCCACTGGGGATTTGTTTACCCGGAAGTAACTCATTTCTAACTTTTCTTTTGAATTCCTCAACTAGGATTGGGCTAAGGGTGACCTTGTATTTACCACTCATTGATGACAAGGGACAAGCCAGCTGTCTGGAAGCCAGAAATTAAATATTGTCACATACGTGATGAATGTAACAGTTTTGAAATATAAGAACTTACAGAATAAAAATCTGGTGGTGTAGGGCTAAAATTTGAAAACTCAAACTTCTAAGCCAAAATGTTCAGAAAATGCTCTTTTGTCATTTTAATAAGTACACAAAATTTCAGATTCTTTTCAGCTGAGCACAGTATTTTCATTGCTTTGGGTGGTGATAATTTTAAGTTATTTTGGGAGAGAGGGTTAATCTGGGTTCCCATCCTGGTTTTCATATTTTCATCAAATGCTAAGATTTTGTGATTCTTATGTAAACTATTGTTTTTTTATAAATTTATTTATTTTATTTATTTATTTTTGGCTCTGTTGGGTTTTTGTTGCTGCACACGGGCTTTCTCTAGTTGCAGCGAGCGGGGGCTACTCTTTGTTGCGGTGCGCAAGCTTCTCATTGCGGTGGCTTCTCTTGTTGCGGAGAAACGGCTGTAGGTGCGCAACACAGGCTCTTAGTTGCTCCGCGGCATGTGGGATCTTCCCGGACCAGGACTCGAACCCATGTCCCCTGCATTAGCAGGCGGATTCTTAACCACTGCGCCACCAGGGAAGCCAACACAAACATATTTAGTCTTCCAATTTGCTGAAGATAAAGTTTAGCTTACTGAGGATTAGAGAACAAGCAAATGTAAAGAAAAGACAGTCTCTTGCAAGTGTACTCCATTTTTTCACTGTCAATGCATTCAGTGGTACTGCCCAAGTGGCTTCTGCATTGGGTCCAGAGACTATTTCACATCTAACAAAAAGGGTAGGAGAACCTTTTTAGAAATAAGTATCCTGATTTTACCTGATTGCATTGCATTGGTATATTTGTTTACCTTAAATCATTTTTTTCTGAAAAATGTCCACACAGAAAAAGAAAAAAAAGATTGCTCTATGTCATTGTTTCTCATTTAGGGTACTAACCCTTTTGAGAATCTGCTGAAAAGTATCAACCCTCTTGCTAGGAAAAAAAATGCATCTGTGTATATACATACATAATTTTGTGGAAAATATCCAGAGGTTCATAAATTCTCTTAAGTTAAGAAATCTTGTTAAACATAATTTGCCTTTAGTCAGAGAATAAAGGCATTAATTTTAGAGAACTGAGGTTTAAAACAAACTGGATAAGAACTTCAGGATATGTATACGAGCAAAGTGTTAAGTAGTGAACATGGGATGCTGTTTTGTAACTTCTGAGGAGGGGGAAAATGTTCTATCATGTACTCTGTACATTAATACTCTTGCAAATGGATTTGTCCTAGGGAGTACCCCATATTCCTGCGCTGACTCCTATATTCTGGATGGGCTTCTGGTAAAGAACCTAGTACAAAAGGACCAGGCCTGGAATGTAATATCTAGGTTCCCAGCACCTACATATCATCTCTGAGTTGCAGACTGAGATAAGAGGAGACCTAGAAGACACCTCCTATGGCCTTAGGCTTTTACCTGGATGCTCTTCCAGAAATAGCTCTGCCCTAGAGATGACAGGTCCACTGCAACAGATGTTACCTAATTCCATCTTTGTTCAAGAGAACTGAGCAGAACTGATCTTAGTGTGTATGTGCAAGTTTTCAACTCTTAACTAAAAACAACTCTCTATCCACTTTTTATTTGTGCTGGAGTTTTAGGGTTCACACATACCAACACACAGTCAGTGGAAAATATGAATGTTAAGAGTACTTAAAAGTAGGAATCATGCATGTGGTAGAGGGAAGGAGATTGAAAGGACAGGATGTATTTTTGGGGACTAGCCTATGTTGTAACCATATTCCCACGAGATAAAAATGTAAGAAAGACTAAATTAGGTTAAGCTTGAGAGTAATTTTGGAAAGTTATGTGCCAGTTATCTGGGATTAGGAAAGCTGGAACAAAACAAAACAGAACTAGAATAGTGGATTGTTGCTTTTTTAGCACAGGGTCATCTTTTGAGTGTATAGCTAAATCTAGAACTTGTGGTTTTGAGAGACAGGACTTTGTTTCCTTTTTTTTAAAAAAAATAAATTTATTTATTTTATTTTTGGCTGCGTTGGGTCTTCGTTGCTGCGTGTGGGCTTTTCTCTGGTTGCAGCGAGCAGGGGCTACTCTTCGTTGCAGTGTGCAGGCTTCTCATTGCGGTGGCTTCTGTAGTTGTGCAGCACGGGCTCTAGGCACACGGGCTTCATAGTTGTGGCACACAGGCTCAGTAGTTGTGGCACACTAGCTTAGTTGCTCAGTGGCATGTGTGATCTTCTTGGATCAGGTCTCGAACCCATGACCCCCTGCCTTGGCAGGCAGATTCCTAACCACTGCGCCACCAGGGAAGCCCAGGATTTTGTTTCCTTTTGTGGCAGTATTTTCTCAGCTTTTTTGTCCCATGGTTCTTTCTGCATGTGGTATGGAGTGATAACACCCTATATGGGAATATAGGAATATTCCTACAAAAGTGGAAAGGACAATATTTTCTACTTGAGGATTTTCAGGCCCTGAAAAAGTGGTGAATTAGGCTTAATGGTTTACACAGAGCACAGAGAAATTAAAAAATAGGGTCAGTGCAAGTAAAAAGGAAATGAATAAAATCTGTGTAGCTCTAAGTTTGTGCCTGTGCATCTATGATACGTGGCTAAAAGCACAGTTCTGGCAGCCTGAACTTAAGGAGGCAAAACAAAAGAACACCTCAGTAACACTGACTAGGTCTAATTCTTTCTTTCTTTTTTTATTTTTTGGCCGTGCCACACAGCATGCGGGATCTTAGTTCCCCCACCAGGGATCGAACCTGTGCCCCCTGCAATAGAAGCGCCGAGCCCTAACCACTGGAACACCAAGGAATTCCCTAATTCTTTCATTTTAAATATCAGGCCTTCTGGGAGCTTTTTCTGATATCTGAGATTGAGTTCCCACCTAAGCATTCTAGTAACACCTTTATTATCTATCAGGCATCACCCTGAATTAGACTATCTGAATGTGCTCCATAAGACTGTCCTCTACTTGAAGGCATTCTCCCATTGCCTTCTGGAGAAGAGCTGGATTTCACTTGAATTTTTTGACATGCAGATACCTCTTTTTTCCACTCTTACCTTATAGCCAGTCTTTAAATTACTTAAAATACAGTTTTCTTTCTAGAGCTTAAGTTGCCCCCAACTCATCACATAAGCAATCAATAGGTTGGTATGATGAATTCTCTGTTATCCCTTAAAAGACTGTTGAGGCCTAGAAATTCCAATAACCAATATGGAAATTAGAACTCAGAAAGTACTCTCTCTTTTTTATTTTATTTTATTATTATTATTTTTTGTGTGTGGTACGTGGGCCCGTCACTGCTGTGGCCTCTTCCGTCGTGGAGCACAGGCTCCGGACATGCAAGCTCAGCGGCCATGGCTTACGGGCCCAGCCTCTCCACGGCACGCGGGTTCCTCCCAGATCGGGGCACGAACCTGCATCCCCCACATCGGCAGGTGGACTCCCAACCACTGTGCCACCAGGGAAGCCCCTCTCTTTTTTATTTTTTAAAATGAAAATGTATTTGTCCTGGGCTAGAGATGTGGTGATTACCTAATGCAATTTCTTTATTTTAAAAACAAATATTTCCTTGTCCCGTTTAAGAAAATTATATAGATAAGGGCATTAAAAAAAAAACTCACAAAAACTATTTCAGTGCAAAATGTCAAATCCAAGAGAAGAATAAAATGATAATTATCTGGAAAGGGTAACAGCAAGCCTTTATCACTTTAACCAGAAATAAGCTGAAATAGGCAGAAAACAAAATATGATGGAACATTAACCATTCAGTATTTCAACAAGTGTTTGAGAGCTTCTTCATGCTAAGTGCTGTGCTGGGTAACTGTAAGAGAGTTGGTCCTTGTTCTCATGTAGCTTAGTGGGTTAGAGAAGAGAGGCAAATAGTGATTTATTTTTATCTGTGCTAAGTTTTAGGAAGGAAAAGCATAAGGTACAATGAGCTCTTCTCCTAAAAACAATAAAACATCATGGGAAGGTATAATAGGACCAGATGAGCTGAGATAAGACCTAGGGAAGAATTGTGTATTTAAGCTGAACTAGAGCTCATTGCATTATTTCATACCCTGTTCTTTTTTTTTTTTTTAAACATCTTTACTGGAGTATAATTGCTTTGCAGTAGTGTGTTAGTTTCTGCTTTATAATAAAGTGAATCAGCCATACATATACATATATCCTCATATCTCCTCTCTCTTGCGTCTCCCTCCCACCCTTCCTATCCCACCCCTCTAGGTGGTCAAAAAGCACCGAGCTGATCTTGCTGTGCTATTCGGCTGCTTCCCACTAGCTATCTGTTTTACATTTGGTAGTATTTATAAGTCCATGCCACTCTTTCACTTTGTCCCAGCTTACCCTTCCCCCTCTGCATGTCCTCAAGTCCATTCTCTCCATCTGCATCTTTATTGCTGTCCTGCCCCTACGTTCTTCAGAACCATTTTTTTTTTTTAGATTCCATCTATATGAGTTAGCATATGGTATTTGTTTTCCTCTTTCTGACTTACTTCACTCTGTATGACAGACTCTGGGTCCATCCACCTCAGTACAAATAACTCAATTTGGTTTCTTTTTATGGCTGAGTAATATTCTATTGTATATATGTGCCACATCTTCTTTAGCCATTCATCTCTCGATGGACACTTAGGTTGCTTCCGTGTCCTGGCTATTGTAAATAGAGCTGCAATGAACATTGTGGTACATGACTCTTTTTGAATTATGGTTTTCTCAGGGTATATGCTCAGTAGTGGGATTGCCGGATCATATCATACCCTGTTCTTTTAATCTGTAGAACTTTGATCAAGTGGTAAAGTTAAATTTTTAACTTCATGAGAGTAGAGATTGTTAGAAAATGTAATTTTAAAAACCCATGCACAAGTGTAACAAACAAATCTAATTTTGAATGAACTTAATAGCAAATTCTTTATGAAGAAAATTTTTAAACTCTTCCAAAGAATATTTTAGAAGGCTTGTATAAATGGTGAGATTTGAACCTTTAAAATGCAGTTTTAAAAAAGTTAGTTGAGGTCTTCCCTGGTGGCACAGTGGTTGAGGGTCCGCCTGCTGATGCAGGGGACGCGGGTTCGTGCCCCGGTCTGGGAAGATCCCACATGCCGCAGAGCAGCTGGGCCCATGAGCCATGGCTGCTGAGCCTGTGTGTCTGGAGCCTGTGCTCCGCAAAAAAAAAAAAGTTAGTTGAAGTGATTTTTGAGTCACTAGCTGTAATTTTTGGGACTCATTGGTAAATTAGTGGGGTATCAAGAATGGAAAAGCAGTAAGAGTATTAGGAGAGTTGGAGCACAAAGGATGAATCACCTCCTTACCACAAAGTTTTTCCATGGTGTGGCTTTAAGAATACTGGAATAGTTGGAGAGAATGATTAAAACAACCGAGGTGGGGCTATGAGGCTTGCCAGGAGGGGAGTGCTGGAAACAAGAAAATTATAGTGATTCAGTGGAATACGGAGGGGTGGGATATCTTGAGGTGGCTCTGGGAGAGAATAAGATCAGGTGAGCCAGACCATTGGATGCATAAAGGGCATTAATGACAGATAGCGTCCTTATTTTACCTCGTCTCTCATTCCTTCTCTTTATGCAACCAACGCTTTGGCCAAACTGGGAATGGTGAGGGATCAGATATGGGAGATTGTTAATAGAAGCAGTCAGACTTTACTTATTGGAGGCAGGAGAAAGGGAGGAGGCATAGATAATTCTAAGATTTTGAGTCACAGAAAGCAAAAACAGCTGTAGTTGGGACAAGTTTTGTACTCTGACCAGCACCCCCATGATTATTTTTAGTTTGTGGTAGGCTAGATGTACCAGGATCAGTCTGTGCTTGTGGACAAAGTGGTACTGACAGTAAATGGGATGATAGTATTTTATAACTCCAAAAATTGGCACATGTAGAATCAGATATTATTTAAATTGGAAGGGGCCATCTAGTTTCACATTCCTTCATTTTACAAGTGAGTTTGTGTTTAACTGACCTTTCCCAAAGTCTTGGAACCAGTTCATGACAAAGCTGAAATTAGAATCCAGATCTTCTGACTTCTAGTATAGCATTTTCATACTTTTTGCAAGTTATTATAAAAATTTTTTTCATTTGTCCTCTGTTTTATTGAGAGATCTGTCAATTTCAAGATCTGTTACAAGTATAAATGTTAGTGTTAAGATTTATTTAGCTATCAAAATTTAGGTAAAAGATCTAAGTTAAATATGGAATTAAAGCATGTTGGCAAGTTTATCTTCTAAACAGAGGATTTTAAAATAATATAACAATAAATAATTGCTTGATGATAATAGCTATGCTCGACTGACGATAGTTCTAATTGTGTGTATACTGGCTGAACTAAAACCAGTTTAATCTGGTTCTAGGAAATATCCTGTACTTGGCTGATTGAAGTTGACGATAATGACCACAGAGTTATCCAATAAAACGTTAATTAAAAGCATTACATTAGCATTAAATCCCCCTGCTTGATCATTATCTTTATCAAAGGATACTGTCTTTGGCAGAGTTACCCATTTTAAAGGGGAAATAGAGCAATATGAAACTGCCTTTGAGGAAAAAAATTAGAGAGAAAGAAGTATTGTTTCTTTTCTTACCAACCTTGTATATAGCAAGGTGATATCTTTACAATAGCCATTTACAGCTAAACTGCAACTTCCATTCAAAATAATTGATCTCCCCACATTTGCACAGAGGTTAATGAATGAATCCACTTGAACAAACAAATGGTTAAAAGGGTGGCATTGTCTCCCTGCTTCAACCAGTTGGATCACTGAAGGAACCAGTGGGTATTCTTTCTTGGTGCTATTACATCATCTCATTTTCTTTTTGGCAAGCTATCTTTCTCATTGACTTCTGGTCCATTGCCCCCTTTTTTTTAGAATTGGCAGTTTTCCACTTTTGTGGAACATGGTCTCTACCCTCCCTATCATTGCTCCTTCAAATGATAGACAAGCTTCTCAGGCTGATTGAAGTGGGAGCAGTAGAGAGAGAAAGAGGAAGAACCCCCAGAGAACTGTAGTTGGGCTCTTGGTTATTATTCACACAGGGCCTAAAGTCCAGTAGTTTTCAGGGTAGTAGTAGTTGGTTCCCAAAGACTGGTCCTCAGACCTGTGCTAGTCTAACATAAGCTTTTCATTTGTCCATGGCAAAGATGGCAGCCTTTCTCAAGAGAGACTCCTTTTTCTGGATCATGACTGTTAAATTTTTGTTATTTCTTTTATGAAATGATGGTGAAAGTAAAAAGATAGATAGATAGTACTGTTTTTCTTTCTAATTTTGCTTCTAAGAAGTAAAGTATTTAAAAATCTTCAGAAGCTTTAGAGAGTTTATTTTAGCAAACTTTAGCAAACTTATTATAGTTTTTTATATTGTCATTGTTTCAGATCATCTTTATATCAGTTTATACATTATTGAAAAAGGTCTTAAATATAATATTGTATGTATTGCTGTTTAACTTAATGGATTTTGAGTGCATTTTTCTAAATAATATAATTATTTTAATGGCTGTTGGATATTCCATCATGTTGACATAACATCACTCAAACCATTTTTCATAGATAATTAAAAAAATTATTTTTAACTTTACTATTATAGTAGATAAAACATGGATTTTCAACATGGTTTTAATTGGTATTTCTTTGCTAGAGAGAGTAAACATTCCTCTCTATGTGTTTACTCTTTTTATTTCACCTTATGTGAATTCTTTCTCTTTTCAACTTTTGAAATAGTAAGTTTAATTAAAATAGCATATAGAATAATATAATATAAATAGGAACACTTTGTCAACCATATAGTATAGAAATATTTTCCCTTTTTTATAAATTTATTCTATTTATTAATTTTTGGCTGCATTGGGTCTTCGTTGCTATGCACGGGCTTTCTCTGGTTGCGGCGAGTGGGGGCTACTCTTTGTTGCGGTGCGCAGCCTTCTCATTGCGGTGGCTTCTCTTGTTGCAGAGCACGCACTCTAGGTGCATGGGCTTCAGTAGTTGTGGCACGCAGCCTCAGTAGTTGTGGCACGCAGGCTCAGTAGTTGTGACTTGCGGGCTTAGTTGCTCCATGACATGTGGGATCTTCCCGGACCAGGGCTCGAACCCGTGTCCCCTGCGTTGGCAGGTGGATTCTTAACCACTGCACCACCAGGGAAGTCCCCTTCTACCTTTTACCTTTAAGAAATATAAAAAGAAATATATAAAATTTAGATTTAAAACATTTTAATCTGCCAATATTTTCCTTTGTGTGTATTTTTCTCTTGCCAAGCTGAGAAAGGTCTCATTATTCCACAGGTCAAATAAATACATATTGAATATTCTGCTAGTTTTCCCCGTTAAAATTTAGATGTGATTCTTTTTACTTGTGAGGTATTTATTTTGATGTATGATCTAAAGTGCTATTTCTCAAAGTATGATTCAGAGATCACCTGCATCAGAGGCATAGAGCTTTCTTATTAAACATGCAGACCCCCTGAGTCAGAATCTCTGGGAGTAGGACCTGGGAATATACATTTTCTGCAAGCTCCTAAGATGATACTTGTATTAGGATCCTATTTCTGCTGTAAGAAATTGCCACAACTTTATGGCTTAAAACAACATACATTCATGGTCTCACAGTTCTGGGGTCAGAAGTTTACAATGGGTCCAGAGGGCTGTCTTCCTCCTTCTGGAGGCTTTAGGGGAAAGTCTGTCTCTTTGACTTTTATAGCTTTCTAGAGGCCTCCTATTTTCCTTGGCTCATGGCCCCTTCACCAGTCTTCAGAGGTAGCAATGTAGCATCATCTTTCACCTCTACCTCCTGCCTCTTTTTTATAAGGATTTGTGATTATGTTGGGCGTACCAGGATAATCCAGGGACCCCTCCCCCACCATCTCAAGATTAACTTAATCACATCCTCAAAGTTCCTTTTCAATGTAAAGTTACATATACACAGGTTCCAGAGATTGGGACATGGACATTTTTTGGGGGGTCATTACTCTGTCTACCATAATATTTAGAAAAATTAAAATTTGAGAAACACTGGTGTATGGTAGATACTCAATATTTTTCCCTTAATCACTGTATATATATTTGAACTGTTATTAAATAATATTGTTGTGTCTTGGAAAGTTTATATAAGAGAGAGGTCTTAAAGTTTTATATATAATTAGTCATCTTAGGAGTTCTCTATTTCAGTAGTCTTTTAAAAAATATCTAGCAAAGTAAAAAGTTGGTAATGCTCTAGTTTTTATGGTAGGTATTTCTTATCTGTGATTTTAAAATCCTTTAAAGGCATGTATCTTTATTTGATTCTCACTGCCCCGTCCCCCAGTTTTGAAAAATTTGATTAAAAATTACAGTAATAGTACATGGTGTTTGAAAAAAAATTCAAACAAACAAAAAGTGTATAAGCAAATAGGGAAAACTCCTTACCTCTTCCTATGCCTACTTTCCCAGGGATAAACAGTATCTATAGTTTTGTGCTTGTATCTTTACTCTTTCTCCTGTCCTCATGTAAGTATATATAATATTAGATGTCTTAAAACTCTCGCAGGCTCAGCGGCCATGGCTCACGGGCCCAATCGCTCCACAGCATGTGGGATCTTCCCAGACCAGGGCACGAACCCATGTCCCCTGCATCGGCAGGCGGACTCTCAACCACTGCGCCACCAGGGAAGCCCTTAAAACTCTTTTTAAACAAAAATAGGATCATACTCTCTCTATATAATTGACACACAGCACTGTATAAGTTTAAGGTGTACAGCATAATAATTTGACTTACCTGCATCATGAAATGATTATCACAATAACTTTAGTGAACATCCATCATCTCAAAATTAAAGAACAGGGAAAAAAACCTTTTTTTGTGTGATGAGAACTCTTAGGATCTACTGTCTTAACAACTTTCATATGTAACATACAGCAGTGTTCATTATATTTATCATGTTGTACATTACATCCCTAGTACTTATTTATCTTATAACTGGAAGTTTGTACCTTTTGACCACCTTCTTCCAATTCCCCCTTCACCCACCCCTTGTCTCTGGTAACCACAATGATTTCTTTTTCTATGAGTGCATTAGTTTTTTGTTTTTGAAGTACAGTTGACATCCAACACTATATTAGTTCCTGTTGCACCAGCATAGTGATTTGGTATTTATACATTTCAAAATAATCACCATGATAAGTGTAGCTATGATATGTCACCATACCAAAGATATTACATAGTTACTGGCTATATTCCCCACACTGTACATTTCATACCCATGACCTATTTCTTTTCTCCCCCCACCCCCTTCCACTTTGGCAACCAACCCCCTTCCACTCTGGCAATTTGTTCTCTATATCTATGACCCTGTTTTGTTACGTTCGCTCATTTGTTTTGTATTTTAGATTCCATATGTAACAGAGATCATACAGTATTTGTCTTTCTCTGTCTGATTTATTTCATTTAGCATGATACCCTCTAGGTCCATCCATGTTGTTGCAATGGCAACATTTCATTCTTTTTTGTGAGTAATATTGCATTGTATATATAAATCATAGCTTCTTTATCCATTCATCTGGGCACTTGGGTTGCTTCCATATCTAGCCTATTGTAAATAATGCTGCAGTGAACATAGGGGTGCGTATATCTTTTCCAATTAGTGTGTTTGTTTTCTTTGGATAAATACTCAGGAGTGGAGTTGTTGGATCCTATGGTAGTTCTATTTTTAGTTTTCTGAGGAACCTCCATACTGTTTTTCATAGTGGCTGCAGCAATTTACATTCCCACCAACAGTGCCCGAGGGTCCCCTTTTCTCCATATCCTCACCAACACTTGTTATTTGTTGTCTTTTTGATAATAGCCATTCTGACAGGTGTGCCAAGTATGACTTTTTGCCAACTTCAGAATAATACCTGAGAGAGAGAAAGAGATCTTAAAGATTTTATGAAAAGTTGAAAGCCTCCTCCTTATATAATGGAACTGAGATTTGAATCCATTCAGTCTTTCTTCCAGGACTCCCCACAACTATTTAAGGGAAAAAAAATTTTTGAACCAGCTGACATAAGTTATTTTTTAATTACATTGTAGAAAACTGAACTCAGTATAATTTTCTTATAGACCTCGTACAACTATAAAACCAAAATGATTTTTAAAACCTAAATGCAGGCAGGCCATCATCAAAAAGTCTACAAACAATAAATGCTGGAGAGGATGTGGAGAAAAGGGAATCTCCCTACACTGTTGTTGGGAATGTAGATTGGTACAACCACTATGGAGAACAGTATGGAGGTTCCTTAAAAAACTTAAAATAGCTACCACGTGATCCAGCAATCCCACTCCTGGGCATATATCCGGAGAAGACCATAATCCGAAAGGATACATGCACCCCGATGTTCATTGCAGCACTTTTTACAATAGCCAAGACATGGAAGCAACCTAAATGTCCATCAACAGAGGAATGGATAAAAAAGGTGTGGTACATATATATAATGGAATATTACTTAGCCATAAAAAAGAAGGAAATAATGCCATTTGCAGCAACATAGAGATTATCATACTAAGTGTAGTAAGTCAGAGAAAGACAAATATCATACAATATCGCTCATATATGGAATTTAATTTTAAAAAGATACAAATGAACTTATTTACAAAACAGAAGCTGACTTATAGATATCGAAAACAACTTATGGTTACCAGAGGGGAAACATGGGGGAGAGGGTTAAATCAGGAGCTTGGGATGAACACACGCACACTACTATATATAAGATAGATAACCAACAAGGACTTACTGTAGAGCACAGGGAACTCTATCCAATATTCTGTGATAACCTATATGAGAAAAGAATCTAAAAAACAATGAATATATGTATCTGTATAACAGAATCACTTTGCTGTACACCTGAAACTAACACAACATTGTAAATCAACTCCAATAAAATTAAAATATTTAAAAAGTTTTTAAAAATTAAAAACTAAGTGCAAATAAAACTGTAGAACCAGTAAACTTTAAATCATTATGATGTGTTACAAAGTTACTGGTCAAAATGTGACTATCATGATTGGTATTATGGGCCAAGTCCTTCTGAGATGAACGTGCCTACCGTACAATGGCTTGATATTTGCTTGTCCCATTTGACTCATTGTCAACTTTTGTTGGTACCCCAGGCCACCATTTTGCACACAATATAAAAACATCATCTGTGTTAAGTCCACCTCTCTCACTAGCCTAGAGCTGTTAAAGTCGTGTTATTTAAACACCAGCAAAACTGTAAATGTAAATCATAATAGTACATATGAATATAGCACTGACATTATAAGGCAATCCTTGATTATCATTGTCCAGGATGTTCCAGGCTAGGTTTTTGCTCATTTTTTGAGATTTTCATTGAAAATAAATCACGTGTTAAATTTGGAGAAAGAGCTGTCAGATCCCCAGAATGTCCACAGACCCCAGTCTGAGAACCACTTCTACCTCAGTTATATATTATAAATGGATATTTGAAAATTCACAGCTATAACTGAAAATGTAACTCCAGTGTACATATGTTAAAGCGGGTCTCTTGCTTTTTGAATGTCACCACTATTTTCTCCATGTACCACCTTGCCTAATATCCTCATTTTCTCCCCTTGCTTAGCCTCAAGCTTCCAATTAGAGCAGTGGTTCTCAATCCTTGTTGCATTAAAATTACATTAGAATTACCTAGGGAGCTTTTATAAGAATATAATATCCAGTCTTGGATGTGTCCCTGGGTTTTGTTTCTGTTTTTTGTTTTGTCTTATACTTTGTTTTTAAAGCTCTCCAGTTTGTTCAATGTGCAGCTGGGATTCCAAACCACAAGATTCTAGAACTATTGAAAATTTCTCTCCAGATACTTTGGCTTATTAAGGAACAGTAAGACTATGTATTATATAAAACTGCTTACTGTATGCCATGTTGTCCAACACAACATACTGTTACCTCATGAAATCATTGATGCTATGAAATAGGTATTACCTCCATTTTTCAGGAAAGTAAAGTTTAGAGAGACTAAATAAGTTCCTTTGGGCTACATCGTTATTAGCAGCAGAACCAGGATTCAGATTGTCTGTTAATCATGATCTTAACCACGAAACTATAAATATCCAGTCTTATTTCACCCTTTTATTACAATATAGATTAACCAGTCACTGTTAAACACACACTTTGATGAAGGTGTTTTTACTTTGAATAATGAATGTACATAGTTAGACTAAAAATATATAAGCGTAAAGTATGAATGCAGTTCATATGAACACCTGCAGCTGTAGCTCTCTCTCTTTTTTCCCATTCAGTTAAGAAGTTTGTTGGCGAAATGATTTCATTCTCCAAGGTTGGATTTCTTCTCAAAAGAGGCTGAAAAACATTCAGTTAGTTAGCTCACTTTGTTTTCAGGTCTATTAAGAAATACTGCATTTAAATCAGATTCTGATTAAACTTATAATTTTAGGATTACCATATTTGGTTGATTTTAGCATGCACATTTTCTATATTTTAAATCTTTGAAATCAGAAGGAAATTTGTTTCTTACACTTTGATGCACACTGTAGTTAAATTGGCAGATTTTTCTTTCTTAATGAAAGATAAAATAGTCATGTATCTTAAAATTAATGACATCTTAGATTTGATGAATTAACAATAGTGGTTATATATGAATGACCATTCCATATATAATCAGGCTATTTTTGGAGGTAAAACAGTGTGATGTATTCCCAGTGTCGTTGTGAAGATTAAATAAGATAAAATAATCATCATAGTATCTGGCACATAGTAAGAGCTTAGGAAGTGTCAGCTGTTATTATAGCATTGTAAATACTAGTGTTATAATTGCATGATGGATCCACAACCACAGACCAGAGAAAGGTGTCCAAGCAGTCTTCAGTTTGTAAGTGAAACTTATTTAAGTTATTTCCTGTAGGTGGGTTCTTTTATAAACAAATCTGACTGGCATTAAATTGATATTTCCAAGACTGCTGTATTTATAGAATGCTGAAAGCCATCATTATACAATATACTGCACTGTACTGCTCATTAAGGACTCTTACTCTGGCATATTCTCAAAATACAGAATTTAACATAGGTATTCAATAGTCTAGTCTAGGGGAATTTTGTCCAAGAAGCTCAGCACCAGAGGTTATATGAGAAACAATATTATTGTCAGTAGACTTTGAGAATATCAGTTATAATAAGAACTGTGCTTCCCTCAGTCACTTAACTTCTTACCTGTAATACAAATTAAATAGCAAATAATGTTGCAGAACATTATTTCAGTTCTTTCAGTAACTTACACATTTTTTTCAGACCCTGAAGACTTTTAAGTATATTCATACTTATCAGGCATTAAAATGCTTTAATATAAAACATGAACTATGTTAATTTAAGTTTGTACAGAACGTCTTTTTTTTTTTTGATCCTGGGACAGTGATAGCTCATCTGAGATTTGATAATTTTCTTTTGTGCTTCTTTTGTTGCTTTCTACTATAATTATTATTATTATTATTTTTTGTGGTATGCGGGCCTCTCACTGTTGTGGCCTCTCCCATTGCGGAGCACAAGCTCCGGACGCGCAGGCTCAGTGGCCATGGCTCACGGGCCCAACCTCTCTGCGGCATGTGGGATCTTCCCCGACAGGGGCACGAACCCACGTCCCCTGCGTCAGCAGGTGGACTCTCAACCACTGCGCCACCAGGGAAGCCCCTGTAATCTTTGTTTTTGTCTTCATAATTCATGCTTCCTGAGGGAAACTTCTTAAGTACAATTTTGGGATAAGTGAATAGATTATTTTCAGTATTGATTTTTATTTTTTTAAATCTGCAGAAAGTAAAAAAAAAAAAACACCAAGAATATTTTTCTGGCATTTTATAGAAGGGAAATATTTTTTAATTAATAAACTTTTTTTTAGAGAGAAGTTCTATTTTTTTTAAATATTTATTTATTTATTTTGGCTGCCCTGGGTCTTAGTTGCGGCATGTGGGATCTTTTTTAGTTGCAGCATGTGGACTTCTTAGTGGCGGCATGCAGACTTCTTAGTTGTGGCATGCAGACTTCTTAGTTGCAGCATGCATGTGGGATCTAGTTCCCAGACCAGGGATCGAACCCAGGACCCCTGAATCGGGAGCTCGGAGTCTTACCCACTGGACCACCAGGGAAGTCCCTAGAGAGAAGTTTTAGATTCACAGCAAGACTGAGCACAAAGTACAGAGTGCCATATACACCCTGTTCCCCACACATGCACAACTTCCCCCACTATCAATACCCCATGACACAGTGGTACATTTGTTACAGTCGATGAATCTATATCGACACATCATCACCAAAAGTCTATAGTTTACATTAGGGTTCACTCTTGGTGAAATACATATATATTTTTTTATAGCATTTTACAGGAGGTATTTTTTAACATATGGCTATTTTTTAAAATTTTTTATTGAAGTATAGTTTACAATATCATATAAGTTTCAGGTGTACAGCACAGTGATTCAGTTATACGTATATATATATATGTATAGTCTTTTTCAGATTCTTTTCCCTTATAGGTTATTACATAGTATTGGGTATAGTTCCCTGTGCTGTACAGTAGGTCCTTGTTGGTTATCTATTTTATACACACTAGTGTGTAACATATGGACATTTTTTAAAGTATGTATTTTTTAACGGTTTCTTTATTTTATTTTTTTATTTATTAATTTTTTGGGGCACGCCATGCAGCATGCAGGATCTTAGTTCCCTGACCAGGGTTCTAACCCATGCTCCTTGCAATGGAAACGCAGAGTCTTAACCACTGGACCACCAGGGAAGTCCCCATATGGCCATTGGTAGTATAGGTAGGGGCCATAGAGTGAGGAAGAAAAGTGGCTAGAGCTGTTTAGGTGGTGCCGTTTATAGGACTCCATTGCCAAGTTTTTGGCTTGGGCAGTTAAGCATCGATAATGTTAGACTATATAGGGAACTCAAGAGAAAGAGCAGATTTGGGTTTGGAGATGTATAGGTAGTAGGGGGGAGTAGAATATGATGTTGTACTTAGTGAATTCTTCATTTATTTATCATTACTTTTGTTTTTCTTTTCCCCTTATTCCTCACTCTTTTCTCAGTTTTCTCCTCTTGCCCCCACCTTGACTTCATTAAGTAGCCATGCCCTCGAACAGAAGGGGTTTTTTTTCCTTTGAGTAAGATTAATTTAATGAATCAGTGTTTGGCATACCTCACTTCTGATCATCATGACAATTATGTAAGATGGTTGGATAGTTATAATTGCTAGGGATTCATAGTACTAACTACCATTTCTCCTTTCCAACTGCAAGTATATACACACATGATTGATGGTATCAATAGAATGAGAAATAGAGTATCACTTTATTAAACCAGGCATGCACCCTGTGGTTCTCCAAGTGCAAGGATTCTGGAAACCCATTTATGCCTGGTATTTTTACTCCCTCTTTTATTAATTGAGAACATGTAGGCTTTAGGCACTGGCTCCAGCATGCCTTATCTAGAAGTCTGGAACAAGGTGCAGGACTACACCCTCTGAGTTTCAGCAAAGAACAGGAAATATAGAGGCAGATTCCTGGCTTTTATCCTTGATGTATTAGTCAGGTTGGGCTGCCATAACAATATACCATAGACTGAGTGGCTTAATCAACAGAATTTCATTTTCACACAGTTAAGGAGGCTGGGAAGTATTAAGATCAAGGTGCCAGCTGATTTGGTTTCTGGTAAGTGTTCTCTTCCTGGCTTGTAGATGGATGCCTTCTTGATGTGTGGTCATATGGTCTCCCCTTTTTTTAAAATTAATTAATTTATTTATTTTTGGCTGCATTGGGTCTTTGTTGTTGCACGCAGGCTTTCTCTAGTTGCAGAGAGTGGGGGCTACCCTTCGTTGTGGTGCACGGGCTTCTCATTGTGGTGGCTTCTCTTGTTGAAGAGCATAGGCTTTAGGCGCACAGGCTTCAGTAGTTCTGGCTCTTGGGCTCTGGAGTGCAGGCTCAGTAGTTGTGCAGTGCAGGCTTAGTTGCTCCACAGCATATGGGATCTTCCCGGACCAGGGCTTGAACCCGTGTCCCCTGCATTGGCAGACGGATTCTTAACCACTGCGCCACCAGGGAAGCCCTTATGGTCTTTCCTTGGTGCATGTGCTTGGAAAGGGGGGAGGTGGGAGGGGAAGGAAGAGAGGTAGAGAGATTTCTCTTTTCCGCTTCCTGTAAGGCCACCAATCCTATTGGTTTACGGCCCCACCCTGATGACTTCATTTAACATTAATTGCCTTCTAAAAGCCGTGTCTCTTAATACAGTCACATTGGAGGTTAGGGCTTCAACATATGAGTTTGGGGGTCGGGGGAGGTGTGGTGGGACACATTTCAGTCCATAAACTTGGAAACCTCACTTCAGAGTAAAGAGGTGGTCCAGTGACTATTGAAATCACACCAGTTATTTACTTCCAAAATATTTAGAGATTTTCCAGCTATCTTTCTCTTACTGACTTCTAATTTAATTCCATTATGGTTGGAGAACACACTTTGGATGATTTAAAACTATTTAAATTTATTGAGACTTGTTTTGTGGCCCAGAATATGGTCTGTCTTGGTAAATGTTGTATGTGTACCTAGTAAAGATGTGTATTCTTCTTTTGTTGAGTGGAGTGTAATGTAAATGCCAATTAGGTCAAATTGATGGTACTGTTCAAGATTTTTATGTTCTTACTGATTTTCTGTTACTTGTTCTATTGATTATTGAAAAAGCGGGTGTTGAAATCTCAAATATAATTGTGGATGTGTCTGTTTCTTCTTACAGTTCTATCATTTTTACTTTATGCTTGTTGAAGCTATTTTCTTAGGTACGTAAATGTTTAGGGCTGTTATGCTTTCTTGATGGATTGGCCTCATTATCATTATGAAATGGCCACCATTATCACTTGCAAGTTCATTTGCTCTGGAATCTGTTTCATCTGATTACTGTAGCCACTCCAGCTTTCTTTTGGCTAGTGTTAGCACTCACTTTTAGCTTATTTGTGTCTTTATATTCAAAATGGATTTCTTATAGGTAGTATGCAGTTGTGTCTTGCTTTTTTAACCAATCTGATAATCCTTGCTTTTTTTTTTTTTTTTTTTTTTTTTTTTTTTTTGCGGTACGTGGGCCTCTCACTGCTGTGGCTTCTCCTGCTGTGGAGCACAGACTCCGGACGCGCAGGCTCAGCAGCCATGGCTCACGGGCCCAGCCACTCTGTGGCATGTGGGATCCTCTCGGACCAGGGCACGAACCCGTGTCCCCTGTATCGGCAGGCGGACTCTCAACCACTGCGCCACCAGGGAAGCCCAATCCTTGCTTTTTAATTAGACCGTTCACATTTTAGGTTATTGTTGATATGGATGGGATTAAATCTGTCATCTTATTATTTGCTTTCTATTTGTCCCATCTGGTCTTTGTTCCTTTATCCTTCTTTTTCTGTCTTCTTTTGGATTGACAGTTTGGGGGGTTTTTTTGAATAATTTCATTTTATCTCCTTTGTTAACTTATTAATTATAATTAGTTTTATGGGGGTATGTTTTGTTTGTTTTTTCAGTAGTTACTTTAAAGTATGCAATAATTAACTTGTCACAGTTTACCTTCAAATACTTTGAAGTATTTACCTTCAAATACTTCAACATTTCCTTTAAATAGTTCTATTTAAAAGCGATTTAAAAACAAATAATAAATTATTTTTTATTTACCTACATATTTATGATTTCCAGTTCTCTTTGTGTAGATCCAGATTTCCAAATGGTTTAATTTTCTTTCTGACAGAAGGATTTCCTTTACCATTTTTGGTAGTGAGGGTCTGTTGGTGATAAACTTGTTTCAGCTTTTCTGGGTCTAAGGTTTTTGTTTGTTTGTTTGTTTTTCAGGAATTCCAGGTTGACAGTTTTCTTCTTTCACTCCTTCTCTATTTCTCCTGAGCTCACCTTCTTTGTGCTACTCTCCCTTGTCTGGTACTCTGCCCTGTGACTCTAGCCACCTAACTTCCCTTTCCCTTAGTTCTTTTGTGCTTGATTCAGGGAGACTGCTGGATTCCATCTGCCTTCTCCTTCCCTGTCCTTCGGCCTGGAAACGTTCTCCAGGCATTAAAGTTGGGCAGTTTAGAGCTCACCTGTTTATTTTTCTCTCAGAGATCACTGTCTTACACTGTCTGTTGTCCAGTGTCTGGAAACAGTTGTTTGTATTTTGTTGTGGTTTAGGTGTGTGGGTAAATCAAGTCCCTGATACTCCATTTTGACTGGAAATAGCACAGTGACTACCAAAATCAAACCAGTCATGTCAGCCATCCTACTGGCCTTGTGGAAGAATTCATAAAATGGATGAATATAGAAATCATGCGTTTCTCCCCAGTATGTTCCTTGGTGGAAGATAAGAGTTGTGGCAAAGTCCTGCTCTCCCTGTGTACAGAGACCCAACCCAGGTAAAGGGAAGAAGTTCCTTTCTCCCCTGACACTTACCATTATCGTTGTATAAATGAAGAAATTAAGTGACATGCCTGAACTTGCCCAGGACTGTCCTCACTGGATCCTACTGTCTTTGTGAAAACAGTAAAATCAAATTCTGCAGTGAATGTTTTACGTATTGCAGTTACGAAATAGTTATTAAAGGTTAATTTTATTTTTAGATCTTTACATGAATTTTAATTTTCACTTTGACCATCAGTTATGTTGTATATAACCTCATTTCATTTCTGGAGATGGGAAGGTTTTATGCTTCATAGCATTCCTTGGATCAAATACATTATGAAGGAAATACAGCCCGAAATCAATAATTAATTTATATTCTGGCCCTTTGTATGAAAACTTTACTAAGAATGTCTTCTGACCATAAAGAGCAGTGAATTTATAGTGGGTTTTTAAATATTTGTCAATAAATAAATAAATATTTGTCAACTACATGAGGTTTGCTGTTTAAGGTTAAATAATAACTGAAATTTAATTTGATAATTCCTACCATAGCGGTGTATGCCAGAGATCAAAGGGCAGAGTCTTTTTTTTCTCAGAAATTTCTCAAAGAATTATTTTAATTTGCCTAGATTCACTCAGTATTTGAATTTACATCTACTTGATCATAAAGCCAATTTTTTCCTCGAAGTTAGGCCACAGTTTAGAACCATCACAGTTCTATAGAAGAACATAAAATTTTAATATTTCAGGTTTAAAATTCACAGTTATAATTTTGGCTTATTATGTGTCCTTTAGAAAAATTAATCTTTAAGATCATTTATCTAAAACCAACAGAAAAATTATTATAAGCAATATGGTTATCAAACAATAAATCATCTCTTAGTTACCAGAGAAATAATTAAGAGAGCAACTTGCCTAGGTTACAGTTAATATTTTATGCTCACTAAATTGAAGCTCTGTACCTTTTGAACACTATTGTGAACTGAAATCCAGATTGAATTGGCCTTTTCTACTTTAAAATGTTTTTAATCAATGGGTATACAACTACCTAACAAATTTGGGGCTCCTTTTAGGGGTGCTAGTAGAACATGTGTGAGAAGACAGGGAAGCCTACTTTGCAATGTTTGAAAGATGGGAGTTTAGGAAAAGAGTCTAAGGAACAATTAGAACAGAAAGTGATGGCTCCCCTGAAAAGTTTTTCCCTCCCTCATCTGTTCAGCTTCCTCTAACTCTACTCTTACTCTGTATACTTTATTTTTCCCTTTATATTCCCCCCCCCCGCCCCATCTTATTTTCTTGTTTATTCTTTCTTCTTTGTCTATTTTGTTTCTCCCTGTCCCTTTCCTCCTTTTTTTCTCTTTATTTTGATCACAATTCTTAGTTACTTATCCTTCTATTCTTTTCTGATTGTTTTCTTTAAAACTTTCCTTATCTCCAACCAAATTACTGTGGTTGAATTGGTAAGGAGCCAAGAGGGGAATGTGGATGGCACTTACATATTAGAGGCTTTGTGTAGTTGGGAATTCGGATTGTAGAGGAAAAGATGTCTGTTACGGCAGCCAATTACAGTCCTCTGGGAAGAGAGTCGCCTTGCAGAATTGTGTGAAGTACAAGCTTTACCTTCCCTGGCTTCTGGTGAACTCTATTTACTCTTCTGTGCCTAGACAATATCTATCTGCTAACAACTGGGTGAAAAATTCAGTAGTAAGTATTGCATAAATTAGATTGAATTTTTTTTAATGAACTCACCAATTGTTTTACTACTATAAAGAGTTGTTTCTTTTGTGTTATGCCTATGTAGCACTTTTAGTTAAAAATTATTTTGATGGAAGATATGTAAATACTAATCATAAATGCCATATTTCTTTGTTATGCAAGCTTTTAACCTATAATATAATCATCTGAGCAGTTTAAATGGCATAAAATATATGCCTTTTTTAAAGTTTTAATATAGTCTACGATAGTGTTTTAAAAAATTACATAGCATTGTATTTTTTGTTACTGTAATTTATTTAATAGTTGTGGTAAACAAATTCAAATTGGTAGGTGATTGCTGTTTTTTATTATGCAATATTTGCAAAGGTGGGAAAAGGGTTAGTACTTATTACTTGACTGTAAGTAATTTAGGGAACATAGGAACTCAGTATGGGCTGAGTTCTGAGTACACAGGCTTGTCATAGCTCATATCAAAGGAGCACCTTCTATGCTTCCAGAATTCTCTTATGTTCTTTTTTAGTTTTAGAACTAGAACTGTTTGTCTTTTAATGTTATTTAGATCCTTGTTTCAAGAAGTTCAAAGTGCTTTAGAAAATACTGTTAATCTTAAAATATCTAAGAATGATGGAATGAATATTTTGTATTGATTTTGTTCACAATAATTAAATTTTTGTGTATATATATGAAAATTTCAAAACACCAGTTCTGAGCCTGTTAGAATGTCTACAAACATGAGCAGTTTTAGAAAAATTTAAGAAACATTTTGGAGCATTGAAAATAATTGAAAGTCCTAATTCTCACCTGTCAGATCACTAAGCCTGCCTTCCTTTAGTCCATTTCCATTGGTTATACTAGTTGTGCTAATTGTTAACGATAGAGAATTAGTGATTAGAGAATTAGCCAAGGCTTTTCCTTTGGTTTCTCTGAGATTTAGTGTGAAGATATCTGTAAGATCTGACCCTCAAAAATTACCTGCTTTCAACATTTTAGAGAATACACTATCAGATGGCAGAACTGGCTGTCAAATTGGAATGTAGGAAACAAATTCTCTTGAGATACTGATGATTGAGGCCCAGGAACACACATGAATATAATCATTTTAGTGGTGTGTGTGTGTGTGTGTGTGTGTGTGTGTGTGTGTGTGTGTGTTTTAACAACTCTTTATTAAAATGTCAGTGTGAGTAAGTTAAATTCTGTTTTTAAAAAAACGTAGTAAAATAAAAGCTAAAAGAACTTCTTGTGCATTGCCTGATGTCCTGGCACCTTCAATCTGCCATTTGTTAGAGGGCTAATAATCTGAGGTCACTTGTCCTATAATACCTGAATTCTTCAGAGTTGGTCATACTTTAACATAGATCTCAAGTTGATCTGCAACTGAGATCTTATTAATTAGTTAAATAACTACACTTTAACCACTCTTTCATTTTGCTTATGTATTCATTGAGCATCTCCTATACGCCAGGCACTGTCCTAGGCACTGGTAATAGAATGATGGATGTGTTAGACCTGGCTCCTGCATGCCTAGAGTTTATAATCTAATTAGAGACAATCGGCCATTAGAGTAGATTAAGAATTGCAGTAGGAACACATGAAGCTTATGAGAGGATTTCCCTCTGTGTCTGCTTCCTGCCTGAGTTGAAATTTAACTGAAATCAGGGACTAGAAAAAAGTTGGCAGATTTTCAGTTTCTCCATTGGAAAATACACAGTTTGTAACAGTGTACTCCTTAGTTAAGGTTTTTAACCCGTTTCCCTTCCCCCTTTGGTTTTCCAACTCATTCACAACTCTTCTTTTGCAGCTTTCAAAGTGTCAGGTTTAGTTTGGGTAGCCATGGCATATAGGAATCCCTATCAGATATAATAGATATTGAGGAAACAGTCCTGAGATAGGTAAGCACCTCATGTCTCAGTGGTGAAAGACAGGGTTCAGAGTGGTTGCATGAGCAGAGAAACAAAGAAAATTCTGTCAAGATTGCAGAATAGTAACCGTGTAAACTGGAAAGTCCAGTTAGAATTCAAAGGAAAACAGAGATTGGGAATTAAACATCAAGATGTTTTACAGTAAGGACCAGAATCAGCATTCACAGGCTGGATAACCAATACAGAATGAGCTGTAAGAATGATCTTGATGCTAAGCCAACAAATACCTGAGGCTGAGTCTCCATCCATTATTCTTTCCTGAGCCAGAATTGGAATTGGACTAATTGGGGAGTAGAGTTTAGGTAGGCACCCTGGATGAGACTTGGAAATAAGTCCTCAGATTTTTAGCATTTTATATACATAGGAGATCTTGATTTAAGGCCTCACGTTACCATTATATTGCTCTGTGTGTCTGAGCTGTCACTTTACTCTCTGAAGTCCAATTTCTTCATCTATAGATTAATGAAAATACATACTCTTGAAGGTTCCTTTGAGTTCTTACTCCTGAATTCTATACAAAAGCCAAGACTCCCCCCACCTCGCCCCACTTTTTAACTTATCCCCTGTAGTTTTGCCCACAGAAGCTGCTTATTTTTCTTTGATGACAGAGGGACCAAGTTTGGTTTTAATTAACTCTAAGTGGTTTTGAATGCACAAAACAGAACATTGAAACATTTTATTTATAAGCAGATGTAATTGTACAGTTTTGCCAAGCATTATAAGGATAATGTTTTTAAGTGGGATATCCTCTTGCTCTTTCTGGAACTGCATGATCCAGACCTTTTCCATGATATCTAAATTGAGAAACCTTTAAACTTGGGAGACATAAGGAGAGAAAGGAATAGCTGTCCAAATTCTTTTAATACCAGGAATCCTTGAAGATATGTCTATCTGAGGAGATTTCTAGAATCTATGCCCTGAGTTGGTAGGGTAACCTCTACCCTAAAAATGAGTCTTTTTTGTGTGAAATGAAAAATAAGAATGAACTTTCATAATTGAGAATTATTAAGAACTATTGGTAGTGGAAAGTGGGCTCCTACAGATGGTTCTCTACTTACTGATACTGTTTGTGACCTTGGGCAAATGATTTTACAAATTTAGTTTTTTCATCTGTAAAATGAGAGAAAAACCTATGCCTTCGCATTTATTTTTGTTTTATTTCATTTTGTAAAATAAATTTATTTATTTATTTATTTATTTATTTATTTATTTATTTATTTATGGCTGTGTTGGGTCTTCCTTGCAGTGTGCAGGCTTTTCATTGTGGTGGCTTCTCTTGTTGTGGAGCATGGCCTCTAAGCGTGTGGGCTTCAGTAGTTGTGGCTTGCAGGCTCAGTTGATCCGCAGCAAGTGGGGTCTTCCTGGACCAGGGCTCGAACCCGTGTCCCCTGCATTGTCAGGAGGATTCTTAACCACTGCACCACCAGGGAAGTCCCTATTTTATTTTAAATTTAAGAAACGTTAGATGGAAAATAAAAGAAAAAAGAAACAGTATGGTGCTCACTATGTGCCAGGCAATATTCTAAATATTTTACAAATAACAACCTATTAACTACCCTCTGAAGGTCAATACTACTATTATTGCCATTTAATAGATTTTTTAAAAACTAAGGCAAAGAGAGGTTGTATCGCTATAACTTGTACAAAGCCAAACAACTAGCAAGTAACAGAACTGTTTGCCTGACCTCAGAGTTCATGTTCTTAACTATTACTTTATGCTAATTAATGAGAATTAAGATGAGGAAGCACTTGATAAAACACTCCACAACTCAAGATGATAATGATCATCTTTGTTTAACTGAATGTTTGTATTACGTGACAATTAAAATTTATAGCCAATTTTCAAAGAGCTAGATTATTATAAAAACATACACATGACTTTGTTTTTCAGATAGAACCTCAGAATATTCATTGTTTTAATCATAATTTTGAATTTTGGTGGTTACTGTAGATGTACAGCAGAAATACTTGGTTGAATTTAAACCACACACGTCTAGAAAGCTTTTAAAGTCAGTCCATGATAAGTTTGTTTACAGATCACTTGCCTTTTTCATAATAGAGTGCTGAGGATTTTTTTAAATTCAGTTTAAGCTTTGTTGTTGGCTAACAAAAACAGAGAATATTTTTGTGTTTGAAGGTACTCTTCTGACAGTGGAAATATTTATGTGTCACTAGTATTAATAAAATAATAGTACAGATATAAAGTTGCTTTCATTTATAGCCACAGCCACTATTTTTTGCACTTGTCATTAAAGTCAGCTTTGTCTTTTATTCTCTGCTTAAAGACTTCTCATGGTGTATAAGTCAAGTTGCACTAGGAATGAAGAAACCTGGATTTCTCCAGTATGCATACTGCATACAACTTTAAGCAAGAAAGTTAATGTCTTTTTACCTTACTCTCTTCATCTGGAAGTAAGGTAGATTAGGCCACATGATTTCTAAGGTCCTTTACAATTCTCACTTAAAACAGAAACACTCAACACATACCTATGAGATTGGAACATATAAATGAGAAACCAAAAATATTTCAATGTATGTAGAACTTAACCCATTAGGAGATAAACATCTATGAAATATTAAGAATATTTTTATAAAGAAATGGATGGGTTAGTGTAACTCTGGAAGTGCCTGCAGTTGGGAGAGGGTTGGCTAAAGTTAGCAGTACAGAAAGAAAAAGCAGTGGTACAGGGTGAGAAATGAGTAGAGCGTGGTATAGACAGCAGTTTGGGTAGAACACAGAGAGCAGTAAAAGATGAGATTAAGAACCAGAGGTGGGTGGAGTCTTAAGCAGGGTCACCTCAGTGTATAACTTCAAGAGGCAGTGTTCACATCAGAATCTGGCAATGCCCAGCCAGAGTAGCTACCTCTGTACAGTGGCGCTGGCCCTAATGTCAGGCTTAAGAGTTCACACTGGGTTTAATAGGAAGTTAGGGAGCCAGTAAAACAAACAAACAACAAACAGAAAAACTTTGAGGAATGTGATGGAATGGCTTTCGGGAAGATTGATCTGCATCAGGGTGCAAGATGAATAAAAAAGGGCCTAGAGTCCTAGACCATAGCTAGGAGACTGGTGTAGTAATTTATGTGTAAAGTAATAGGAATCTAACTTGGTAACTGTTTTGAGGTTAAAAAGGAAGGTTTAATTTCAAGAGAAATTTGAAGAACAAGTTAGTGACTTGTTCAGTCACTGGATTTTAGGACCATAAAGAGGGAGAATCTCCTGCCCCTGTACCATAGACTTAGAAGGGAACTTCTCTTATTCCCTTTTGGGATTTGGCGACAATTTTGTATGAGTGATGATTTTGCATGTGTAATACTTATATTATTGTGATACATGAATTGCCATTGTGTTAAGAGAGGACTAGGAAAGTAGGCTTTTGTATTTATCATCTGTACCCTTCAGAATAATTGACAATGTATGTCACATCTAATCTTCCATCATCACCACCTACTGAGATCGCTATTGTCAAAGTCACCAATGACTTCCTTATTGTCAAATACAGTGGTCATTTCTTTGTTTATATTTTATTAAACCTCACTAGTGTTTAAGACCATTGGCCATGCCCTCCATGAAACATTTTTTTTCTCACAGCTTCCATGATACCATACTTGACATATACCAGCTCCTTTTGCTGGTTCATCATCTTCTAACAGATCTCTACTTCTTAGAGTGCCTCTGGCCTTTGTCATGAATACCCTCTACATGCTTCTAGGTAACTCTTCACTCTAAATACCATCCAAATGCCAATGATTCCCAAAACTATATCCCCAACCCTGGAAAACAACAACCTCCTAACTAGTATACCTACTCTGATTCTTTTTCCCCTATTCTGTTATCAACATAGCAGTCAGAGCGATCATTTAAAAAAGTAAATCAGATCGTGTCACTTCTCTAGTTAAAACCCTCCAGTGACTTCCCATTGCATTTAGGATAAAATCTGAACTCCTTGCCCTAGCTTCAAAATCCTGTGTGATGTAGTCCCTGCCCACCATTCTAAACTATAGTTCTTACCACTTTCCCTCTCTGCTACTGCCATTCCAGCCTTACTCACCTTTTAGTTCCTGGGACATTACTCCTTTATTGTCACCTTAGACCCTCTGCTCAGAATGCTCTTTCCTCTGATTTTTGAATTGCTTGTTCCTTGTTCAGACCTTGGCTTAATTAAATGTTATCTGCTCAGAAAAGCCATCCCTCAACAGTTAGTATAAAGCATTTACATAATTATTCTCAATTTTTGCAATTATAGCATGGCACTTAGCACCATCTTCATACCTACATACTGGTAATATCAACTGAGAGTCCAATTCTCTGAGCATAACCTCTTCTACTAATTCTTAACACCCTTTCTCAGATTCATCCATATGTTTCTCATATTATCAGTTTGAGGTGCTAGTTCTTACCTAATTATTTTTAAAAGATTATTTATAAAGAGAAAAAAAGAAAGCAAAGCAAAGCAGAAAAGTGTTTCAAACTGCTAAGTTCTAATTTTTCAACACCAGAACCAGTGTGCTGTTACTTACGTGTGTCTTCACAAATTCCTCTACTGAGTAACCAGACTATGATCTCCTTAGCAGGGGTTTTACAAAACAATAACTCTAATTAAAATATATGACACTATGTAATTCTTTTATTTACATATTATTTTTCAGTTAATAGGCTTTATCATTTATCTAATGCCAGTCAGAGAATAGTAATTTATTTAAAATTTAGTTTATGTGTTTGTGTGTTTGCTTTATAGGACTGATAATATTTTGTTGCATGTATATCTTTCTATGCATGTGTAATTCCACAAACACATGATCATAACATTCTTTTGAGAGTTGTGTTTCACTTATGATGTAGATAATCTTTCCTTGTCAAAAGTAGATCTATATCATTATTTTAGATAAAACTGTACCACAGTATATTTAACCAGTCCCTTTTTGTTGGACATTTAGATTGATTACAATTATTTTTGACTGGTATAAACATTTTTTTTTTTTTTGGTATAAACATTTTAATAAATATCCTTCAACATTCATCTCTGTGTACTTGTTCTATTATTTCATTGGAGTAAATTCATGGAATAATTTTTAGTCGTATTATTAGATTGTCCATCATAAGTTTGAAAGGACGTTATTTTTAGAGAAACTTTGTTTTTGGCAATCCCCCAGGGGTTCTCATGCTTCTCTTGCCATTTTATTCCATATATGAGGGGGGTGCAATCTACTACCTTGGCAGGCTTTAGAAGTACATTGAACAGTATATACAGCAGCCCAATGGTAGGAAGGACCTTCTTCTGTTTCCTTGAGACAGAGCTTTGAAGTATCCTAGGTTTTTGTTTTAAATCAAGGATCCAGAGGCACCACCATTAAGTGTTTATGATGAGTTCTGATTGAGAGGGGCTCCTGGTTAGGGCCTCCCAAGAAGGAAGTGGTGGTTCTGGTCTCTCCCCTAGGTTTTTTATGAAGTACTTCTGAAGAACAGAGATTCATAGACTCTCAAGGTTGAAAGAACCACTGCAAGTCTAATTCAGTTTCCACTTGACAGCTAAATCCCTTCAACCACACCCCTGGCAATTGTTTATCAGTCTGTTTGTGCCTTGGTGATGAAGAATTTACTTCCCACGTTAGTCTGTTTCACCTATGGGTCATTCTGATTATTTAAGGTTTTCCCAGTGGCCAAATTATTAACCTCTTTTGTTGGAGAGAACAGATGAAGAACTTTAAGATGGCTGAACTCCGGAGCCAGAAGAGTGTGCCACAAAAAAGGAGCTAGTCTGGTCATGGCTTCTAGTCCGACTGTGGTGTAAGCACTATCCTCATTGAGGTTTTGGGGGCAGAGGGACTATGATTTGATTGATTAATTCCCACTGTCAATTGTCATTGATAGCCTGTGACAATTTATAACATCCTTTCTGTTCTTTTCAAAGTTATATTTCACATCAAATAATTTATCTCTTTTAAAATGTATAGCTAGTAGGTAAGCCTTAGCAGCCCGTATTTGTCTAGATTTGCAGCACTTTTTGTTTTCGTAAAGAGTAAATTGTTTTCAGAGACCCAAAAATTATACCTTATTTCTTGAGTAAGCTATGTCCTCAAAGTATCGTCGGATCTAATGAATTTTCTTTAGTATGACATAAAATTTCCCAGTTCCTTAGTCATATTCTTTATTACAGTAAACTCTGCACTATGGCAGAGGTTTTAGAGATTGAAATTATCAAAATTTTAATAATGCAACTTTTCTAATGACTACTGTGATTTAGTATTCTCATTTATTAAAATTCAGACACTCATAAATTTTTCCTGACAAGTTCCTAAAGGTTGTCATCACGTAACAGTTCTTTAAAATTTTTATTGGAGTATAGTTGCTTTACAGTGTATAACAGTTTAATTTTTATCACTTTAAACTTGGTAATTTCTAGTATATGAGTAAGCCATTTCCTGATAGGGTTGTTTTTTATTTTTTTACAGTAGCTCCTTGTTAATTATCTATTTTAAATATAACAGTGTGTACATGTCAATTCCAAACTCCCAATCTATCCCCCTCCCCACCCTTCCCCCCAGTAACCATAAATTCATTCCCCCTTCCCACCCTTCCCCCAGGTAACCATAAATTCATTCTCTAAGTCTGTTTCTGTTTTGTAAGTAAGTTCATTTGTATCATTTTTTTCCTTAGATTCCGCATATAAGTGATATCATATGATATTTGTCTTTCTCTCTCTGACTTAACTTCACTTAGTATGATATCTCCAGGTCCATCCATGTTGCTGCAGGTGGCATTATTTCTTTCTTTTTAATGGCTCAGTAATATTCCATGGTATTATATATGTACCACGTCTTCTTTATCCATTCATCTGTCAATGGATATCCTGCTAGGGTTTTGGAGATAAATTATAATTTAAAAAAAATACTGCCAAATATATATGAGACATTACTTAGGCTGTGAACCATCCTTGGTACTCACATGGAGTAACTGACATCTTGACATCATTCAGCTTTCCATAGTGTAAGAGCCACTGCTCTGCCACAATTCTTAGCTCTGCAGGATTACCCCACAGTCCGAGAGAGGGAAAAGGATGAGCCCAGAGAAATCTCCCGGGAGCTAAAATCATCCCATGTAGCCAGCCCATGGCAAGCCTGAGCTAGCCTTGAAAACCCACAGAACCATCAGAGAAAGGTCTGAATGGATTTGTTTTTATGTCTTTTGCTTCCCTCTGAAGGACACCATGGTTTAACTCAGTGAGTCCCAGGAGACCACCGGAGACCCTTGGCTTATGACCTAATTGGTTCCTGGAGGAAAGTTGAAAGTTGAGACCTCTTTTTTTCCCCCAGTTTGGCACATTATTATAAATTATGGTCCTTTTCCTGGAAACAAATCCTGTACCACAATATTCCAAAATATATTGTTAAAATATATGTTGAATACATATTATTTATATTTTTACAAATGTCTATTAAAGTATATAAAGGCAAAATTTGTAGCCACAGTGAAAGGAAGCATGTGTGGGGTAGTTAGGGACTCAGATTCTAGAACCAGACTTGTGTAGGTTCAAATTTCAACTTTGCAACTTCCTAGCTGGGTGATCTTGGGCGAGTTATTTAACCTCTCTATGCTTCGGTTATCTATAAAAATGGTGGTAATAGTCCCTTCTAGAGGTGCTTTGAGGAGTAAATGAGTTAATGTATAGAAAGTAGTGAGAACTGGCAATGCCTAACAACATTACTAAGTGCTGGCTGTTATTTTATATATTGCAAATGGTCATTTTAGGGACTGAATGGTCTTAAAATACCAGCTCAATCAAGTTGGCTCTCAAGACTCCTTCTTTTCCTGGTAAGGCCTTCCTGAGGCTAGAAATAGGCACTCGTCGTCATACTCTTCAAGGCTATTCACAATCAGGCTCCAGTCCTGCCTTTTCTACACTGTTTTTGTACAAATGCTCCGCTCAAGTTGCACTTTCTCTCTCATGGTTCAGCTTAACATCTACCTCTTTGGCAAAATTTTACCACTGTTATCTGAACTTCTTTGGAATTTATTATATGCTTCAGTGTTCTATTGTTTTAAAAAATCGTCCCTGAATCAAATCCTCTGAAACTATTAGCTATGTGCAGTACAACTTTGTGTCCCCTTGTCACCTACTACAGTGTGCTAGGCACTTAAAATATGTGTTGCTTAGCTGGCAGAGATAAGAGAAAGCAACCTTTTCAAGTTTGCACTATAAATTGAATTTCGTGTGTGCATGTACACATGCATGCATGTTCAACCTGCATAGCAGGTTAACAGTTTTAAAGACTAACCGTGCTTTTAAAATTGGAGGACTTGTGAAAAAAATTTAATTTAATATATCTAAGTGAAACATCTGCAGGTTAGATTGTTTGGAACTGCCTAGTAACCAAAAAATATCACACTTCATATATTGCAATACAGGCCTGCATCTCCTGTTGGATAATTATAAAATTTCTTCCTCTGAAACTACTACCACTGCATAGCAAGGAAAGAGAAGGACCCTGTGGCTGTGAGTGTCCACATCACAGAATTAGGGCTCTAAGAACAAGGAACTAGTTAAGGAAGGGAGAGGGAGAGAAAGGGAGAAACATACATTTGTATCTGCCTCTTTTTCTAATATTTAATAACAGTAATAAAACGTCTTAGCTGAAAATATTTATATGACCTAATAAGACATTTTGACCTTTTGGCTATTGGCGAAGTTTTGTGTGTGAAAACTATTGTATTTGGTGTCCAAAAATATCATTATCTAAAAGATTATAAATGTACTCCTAAATCTTAAACATTTTAATTGAAGTTTACATAAAAACAATTTTATGCCGTAATTTTAACCGGCTTTGTCTTAAATGAAATTTTGAATTATCCATCATCATCTGACTTCTGTACCTTGTGAATTAAGAGTTTATTGGGTTTTTTAAATAAGTTTGTTTATTTATTTATTTTGGCTGCGTTGGGTCTTCGTTTCTGCGTACGGGCTTTCTCTAGTTGCGGTGAGGGGGGGCTACTCTTCATTGCGGTGCTCGGGCTTCTCATTGCAGTGGCTTCTCTTATTGCAGAGCACGGGCTCTAGGAGCGTGGGCTTCAGTACTTGTGGCTCACGGTAGTTGTGGCACATGGGCTCTAGAGCACAGGCTCAGTAGTTGTGGCGCACGGGCTTCGTTGCTCCGTGGCATGTGGGATCTTCCCGCACCAAGGCTCGAACCCATGTCCCCTGCACTGACAGGCGGATTCTTAACCACTGCGCCACCAGGGAAGTACCAAGAGTTTATTGTATTTTAATTGCCTCACTTTTATTCTCTTTTCACTCTTTGTTAGTGAATATACTTGAATTTGGGCTATGGTATTAGTTATTTTAGACATAAAAAAGTGAGTTCTTGTAAAGCAGTTATACTCCAATACAGATGTTAAAAAAAAAAGAGTTCTTGTCAAGAATACCTTAAAGCAAGGACCCATCTTTCTTTCTTTCTTTTTTTTGATACCAGATAGTCTGGATGAATATTTTGAATATGATGCAGAGGAGTTCTTGGTCTCTCTGGCCTTGTTAATAACAGAAGGACGAACACCTGAATGTTCTGTTAAAGGTCGGACGGAAAGTTTCCATTGCCCTCCAGCACAGTCCTGTTACCCAGTAACTAGCAAACATGAATGTAGTGATAAGCTGGCCCAGGTGAGAACTGTGTTTTGAATGTTTTTTATCTTTTATATAAACCTGTTTAAATTCTGTCATTGACTTTGTTAAATCACAATTATAATGTTCACATTTAAGTATAAAATTGGTCACAACATAAAGAAAAGGTACTAATCCTGAACTGCAGCTAATAATTTTGGCTGTGAACAAGGCTCTAAAAGGCTTTTCCATCAGCAGGCAGGTGGGCAGCCAGTTTCATACCTGCCTCCACACACACCAGATTTAAGATTATCTTTGTTACTATGAATTAGCTTTTCTTTAGTTTTAGTCTCAGCCCCGGTTCATCAACTTTGTGTTCTTGTTTATTTAATAGATTGATGTTCATAATTATTTTCCCCACATTAATCACTTTCCCTCTTATATCCCTCCCCTTTTTAATGGGAGGATACTTTTTGCTATCATTAATGTTTTTGTAGAATACTGTTAAAAATATTTATTTTGATATGTAGCGTATAATTTGCTGTAAGGATTTTCCTCCCAGTCAGTCTCTTAACTGTAGTCCAAAATTTTAAACTTCTAAAAATGTTGTCTACTTTGAGTGTTTAATGAAAATGAGTTTTTAATATTTTGATCTTAGAATGAATCTTTCCTCTAATTAATGATGATGTAATTAACAAATGAGGCGAGGCTGGGCCATCTTGCGGCCTGTCAGACATTGGGCATGGCAGTTCTTTTTCCGCAAAATAGAGCAAAGATATCCTCCCCGGAGAAAATTTGCATCATAATTGTTGTTTGCTACTAATCCCCACACTCTAGAGCTCCTAGTGCTGATGCATTGTTTAATGAGGAAACCTAAATAGGCAGACAAGCCTGAGCTGAGCCCTGCAATAGGCAACTCACTTTCTTACAGATGTCTGCTTTACAATTATATTTTTCAAATTTAAATATAAAATTGGGTGGGCTCTTGAGCCATTTTGCTTATCTCCATCTTCTTCAAGTGTCGCCAAGCCCGACGAACTAGGTCTGAGGTCGCATTATTGTGGAAGAATAACCTTCCAATCATGGTGGAAGTGATGCTACTACCAGATTGCTGCTACAGTGACGATGGGCCCACCACAGAAGGGATTGATCTAAATGATCCTGCAATTAAGCAAGATGCGTTATTATTAGAAAGATGGATATTGGAGCCAGTTCCTCGACAGTAAGTTGAACTGAGTTTGAAGTTGTCCTTTGTAAATCAGGTTTTCCATTACTTTCTATAAATTATTTTAATAATATATCATATCTTTGAGTCCCTCTATTTATGTAGTAAAATTTACATATTTAGTACTTATGTGACTTCAAATGACACTGGTAAATGCACTCTTATACTCTTGAAAGCACATGTCCTGAGTGATATGTTTATTTCAGCTTTTATCTTTCTAAAATTTAGCCATTTTGTACTTGTTGACATTTAGATGATGCTTTTTTACTTCCCTTAGGAGTGGCGATCGATTTATTGAAGAGAAGACTCTCCTATTGGCTGTCCGCTCATTTGTGTTTTTTTCTCAATTAAGTGCTTGGCTGAGTGTTTCTCATGGTGCTATTCCACGAAATATTATTTACAGGTATGTCTAGGGCAGAAAAAGGACAATGTGTATTCAGCTACAGTGGTTAGCTACTGAATGACATTTTACCTTTTAGGCAGTTTATATCCTTCATTTCTAAATATAAGTGGACAAAATTTACTGAAATTAAAAATTAAAAACTTTACTTGTTTTTCAAAACAAGTTGGAGAAATTTAGATATGACTCAATATGCATTTTGCTTCTTGGGTTAAATCTGGTGTAGAATAGTTTTCAGAGAACTTTTTAGCTTACTTTACAGAACTAACAATGAGAATGTACCACCATTATAAATAAAGTGGAAAAACTTTCTGGGTTGCTGAATTTCCATAATGGTAGACTTAATTTTTAGATCCTGAAAATTATAAACACACAGGCTGCTGAACAACTGTCTTAACTGTCTCTTTAGGCAGGTGGCCGTGAGATAGAGAGTATCTCTTAATCACCATGCGCAACAGAATTAGCTGAATCCATTTATTTAGTAGTAAATGGAAAGTCCTTTTTTCTGTTTTGACAACAAATTTTAAATTATAGTATTTTTGAGCTTTAATGCTTTAATAGAATGGTGTTCTTAAAAAGAAGATGGTCTCTATTCCAGGTATAATCTATTTATGTTGGTTTTGTTAGAATGACATGCATGGTAAAGTAGGTTAAAATAAAATCTCAATAGTAATTAATGCAAACAAAGGTAAGTATATGACTGTTTAACATTTTTTAAATAACATATAATAATGATATGTTTTATAATCCACTGATTCCATTTTTTTCTGTGTGATTCTAGAATCAGTGCTGCTGATGTAGACCTACAGTGGAATTTTTCACAAACTCCAATTGAACATGTGTTTCCTGTTCCCAATGTGTCTCACAATGTGGCCTTGAAAGTCAGTGTTCAGTCCTTGCCCAGACAATCTAATTATCCAGTTTTGACCTGTAGTATTCACACTAATATTGGCCTTTTTGAGAAAAGAGTTCAAGACCATGAACTTAAAACCCATCAGCACCGAAATTCTACTGAAGCAGAGCAATGTAGTACAAACAGTTCACAGCGTCTGTGTAGCAAACAAACTTGGACCATGGCACCCGAAAGCATAATATTACATGCAAAAAATGGCACAACTCCAGAATATACTGCAACTGTCAAAAATGTCAAACTATATCCGGGCACTAGTGGTAAATCTGACTATGGAACATCTCAAGGCAATATTCTGGGCTTCAGTGGTATAGGAGATAAAAAGTCACATGAAACATCAGTGAGAACTTTAAAATCATTTTCAGTGATTGATTCTAGTGAATCTAGCCGCCAGAGTTCCTGGCAGTCAGTTGGTGAGACTAATCCTTTAATAGGCTCTTTAATTCAGGAGCGACAAGAAGTTATTGCAAGAATAGCTCAGCATTTGATTCATTGTGATCCAAGCACTTCACATGTTTCTGGACATCCACTTAATACACAAGAATCTAGTTCACTTAATTCAAAGCTTTTCCGGGTTTCACAAGAAAATGAAAATGTGAGAAAATGTAAAGAAACGTTCTCCATTTCTTTTGGTAATCCAGCGCTCACCTCCTCAGAAGACACCAATGAAGGGAAAATTCGAGTAAAACCAGAAACTCCTCGAAGTGACACTTGCATTTCTAATGGTCTTCATTCTGATCAGTCTGTTGGTGAGATTAATCCTTTGATAAGCTCTTTACTCCAGGAGCGGCAAGATGTCATTGCAAGGATTGCTCAGCACTTGGAGCACATCGATCCAACAGCACCTCACATGCCCCGGCAATCATTCAACATTCAGGACTCCAGTTCAGTTCCTTCTAAAGTGTTTAGGAGTTCCTATGAAGACAGAAATTTGTTGAAGAAGAACAAGGATGACACCTCTGTTTCCATTTCTGATACAAAATTTTCCTTGTTAGATAACATCAGTGAAGGGAAACACTTAACACCTAATAAACGTTTTAGTTCTTTTAAATGCAATAGTAATGTCAAGCCTTCTTTGAAACCTCAAACAAGAAGAAATCTGCATCAGAACAATCCTAGTGAAATCCAAAGTACATTTCAAGAGACACAGAACAAAGCCACTGGTTTAATGAATCCTTCAAATATGTCTCTTTGCAAAGAAGATAACTTAGATTTCACAATCAGATTGGAAAACACACTTTCTGAGTGTCAATTTAAGGAAAAAGAAATTGACAATGAAATCAATAAACAGTATTCAAAATGTAACAGTATTGACAAACAGATTTGCACAAATAAGTATAAGGACAAAATAATAATAAATGAAAATTATAATCCAGAATCTTTTAACAATCACCAGTTTGATCATTCAAAAAAAAATGACTCGAAAATAAATGTTACTGTGTTGGAAATGTCTGGATATTTGAACAAACATGCAAATGAGTGCTCAGATAAAGACTCAAAAAAGCCTAAGTCATGCGAACAAAATACTCAACTTAATAGTATAGAAAATTACCTCAATAAAGATAGTGAAGGTTTCAAATGCAAAAAGCCAAACCAATTAAACAATGAACAGGATAAGAAAGAAGATCCAGTTGATGAAAAATCTCAAAACTGTTCTCAGAGGAAGAATATAAAAGACTGTTTGTTTACGTGTGAACGCCTGAAAGATAAAGAGGTATTGGTAGGTAATATCTAACATTTCAAATGTAATCCTCAAACATTTGTTATGGTTTGAACTTTGTTTACAGGAGATCTAGTTAGGCCCAAGATGCCCATTATCTATAGAACTCACTGTCTGATATAATAAACATCCTTGTAAATAACCTGCCCACTTCAGAGCAAATGCTAGGTAAATTCTTCCTGTTGCCTTTTTTTGTTTATTTTAATACTGTGAACAGTTGCTGGAGAGTAAATAAGAGTCAGAAATGAAACTTGTATCATTAGCTTAAGGTATTGTTTGACAGCAGCTCTGGCCTAGTACAAGCAGTGTGCCCATTGTGTTATGCCTAGGAATACCTATAGTGAAATCACTGGGCTGTTGGTCAGAATACCCAAGTGTCAGTCCTGACAATTTGGTCCTTGAGTGAAGCTGAATAAATCACGTAACTTGTAAAACCCTCAGTCTCCTCGATTTTAAAATAAGAACGATGAATATCTTTTGCTTATAGTTGTGGTGATAATCAAATTATAGATTTTTAAACATTTTGTAAGCTTTTAATGCACTACCTAAATCAAAGATATTTAAGTTAGTTCCATTTTATTTGTCTACCAAATCACTTTTTAACTTTAGAAAATTATTACTAGGCTTAAATTTCCTTTATTTTTCCAAGAAGTATCACAAATTTATATCTCAGTTATATGGAAAACTACTTAACTGCCTCGATCCAAATCTGAATGACCTTGATTCATCTTCTTTATCATACAAATTAGTTTTGCCGGACATTAGAGTCTTAAAAGTATGCCATGTTTCCAATTAATATTTTTCAACAGACGATCTCTTTCTAACACATGGGTTTAATCAAATGACAGTTTCCAATTTCCTAAAACTATAATTGTCACAAAAACCTACCCTGGCCTTAAGAATACTAGCTTTTCACGATCCTTTCTGGTACCTAATAGGGAGACTTACTTTGACCATGGTATTTTTCAAGCCACTAAGATTTGTTTTTTCATACACTTACTTTAAATATAATTATATAGCATTTACTGGATGCCCAGGCACTCTTCTGAGTGTTTTATACATGCTGGCTTACTAAATCCTTTCACTACGCTCTGAGGTTAGGCGCTATTACTAACTCCAGTTTACAAATGAGAACTCTAGGCCCAGAGAGGTTAAGTAACTTGCCCAAGGTCATAAAGCTAGTAAATGGTAGAGCCAGGGCCCCAATTATTCTTCTCTGATTTTTATTCATGTGTTTTTATGCATTTTTTGTTTCTGGGTATAAATTTGCCATTTTAAATTCTTAAGAATTAGTCTGTTTCTTATATCACTTCAAAAACATGATACTGTGACTGTGTTAAGTATATTTTAAAATTCACATTTAAATTTTTGTATCATGCTGTACCAAATTATATTTTCTGAGAATGGCTCTTGCTACTGACATAGTTTTATATTTTAGAATATTTTACTAATTTTTTTCTGTGAGTTTTTTTTTTCCCACAGATTAAAAGAATTGAATATTAGCTTACTAGATGATAGACTGAGTTGTTTTTTTTTAAAACAAACTTATTTATTTATTTGTTTTTATTTTTGGCTGTATTGGGTCTTCATTGCTGTGCGTGAGCTTTCCCTAGCTGTGGTGAGCGGGAGCTACTCTTGGTTGAGGTGCAAGGGCTTCTTATTGCGGTGGCTTCTCTTGTTGCAGAGCACGGGCTCTAGGCGCACGGGCTTCAGTAGTTGTGGCTCGTGGGCTCTATAGCACAGGCTCAGTAGTTGTGCATGGGCTTAGTTGCTCCACAGCATGTGGGATCTTCCCGGGCCAGGGATTGAACCCCTTGTCCTCTGCATTGGCAGGCGGATTCTTAACCACTGCACCACCAGGGAAGCCCAGACTGAGTTTTGATAAATATGTTGATAAGGCAATTGTGTTTGGACATACTTTTTTTAGAATATTTGAGTTTATTCATCAACTTAGAAAAAACTCTTAAACACTGTTTTTTGATTAAAGTGTATATATATGTGTGTATAGATAGTTATATAGGTTGTTAGCTTTACCACCAAGGATGTAATACCTCAGTAGATGTTAAGAATAAATCTAGAAACAAAAAAATTTTAAATATTGCCATTAAAATCTAAATCTTTTCCTAGCAGAGAACTATACCACTTAAACACTCAAGTGTCTGGCGGAAACATAATTTTCATTCCTTGGATGGAACCTCAACCAGAGCCTTTCATCCTCGAACTGGATTGCCTCTTCTTTCCAGTCCTGTAAGTGTTTTTCTCTTATTTTATGTTTAGACTTGCAAAACATGTAAAATGTTTGCAAATCACTTTATCCAAATTTTAATTGAAAAAATTTAAATACCTTCAAAATAAATTTCTAGTGGGAAAACATTTTATTTTTTGATACATTTAATAGCTAAATGTTAATATGGAAAAAGGCAGAAAAAATGAATAAAAATGAATTTATTGTATTAGGATTATAAAATTTCTCTGAAATTCTTTTGTCCAGCGTATTAATTCTCACTAATGTAAAGAAAATACTTAGTGTAAAGTGGATTTTCTCTAAATAGATTTGTATCATAGTACTGTGGCTGGTTGACACCACCAGCTGAATCATCTGGGAATCAAATTTGTGGCTGTCTTTGACTTGCAACCTGTACAGTTAATCGTCTTATTTTGAGACGTTTCCCCACTCTACATTTACTAATAAATTTATAGATCTGAGTGTGATGGTTAAGAACCTCGCTTTGGCATCACGCTGACTTCACCCTAGCTGTGTGACATTAGGTGAGGAATATTGTCTCTCTGAGCCTCAGTTTCCTCATCTGAAAAATGGGTGATAATGTCTCTTAGTGTTGGGAAGATGATTAGTATCATTCCTGGTAAGCATTTGATAGTCGCTAAAGCTGCCATTTCGGTTAAACCAGAGGTAAGCAGTCAATATCCTAGTAAACTAAAAACATGTTTATTTTTGCTATTGACATAATTTTTGTTTTTATGTGAGTTTTTTTTAAGTAAACTCAAAGCATACAATATCTAGCATATTTTCAAAAATTAATTCTTGAATAAGAGATTTAGTTTTAAATTTGTAACTTGGACCTTAGGTGTTTATTTTAGGGAAGTTGAATTCTAAGCAATTTAAAATAACCCCAAATGTTTGACCTACGTATGAGGTGCTTTCAAAATGCCCAAATGATGAGGAAAAAACTTACAGCATCATGCTGGTGTAAAAAGCACTACAGACTTCTGTTCAATGTGGTGGACTGAGTTAATACAAGAAGATCCTTCCTCCTTCCCAAACACAAAAATCCTGGACAAAATATAACACAACTTTTAAATACATAATATAGTGTAAGTGCAAGAAAGGTAAATCTCCGAAACTAACTTGGGGCAAATTATGACCTTCTAGGATATCTAAATCTAATATAGTGCTAGGGTTTAATGCTCCTGCTGGATCAGGAGTCAGGTCTATACCGGTCGTAGCTGGGACCTAAAACCAAACTCCATAAAGCCAGAAACAGGTGAGGACTGCCATTCTAGAAATGGGAGAAGAGAAAAGAAATCACCTATTTACTTAAGGGGTGCAATAGGAGGGATAGAGTAGATGGGAAAAGAAGCCCCCAAAAGAATTTGGACCTAAGCCTAAGTCACCCATGGTTAGGGGGTTCTGAATTTGTGCTGTCTATGAGAAAACATGAAACTATCCCACATCTATCACCCATGGCACCAAGGATTTATTTTCATGGAAGATAACTCTTACTGAGGATGATCTCAGGGGAATTAAAATTACAAAGCACCTTAAAAGAATCAGCAAGAAGAAGTGGGAAAATTCATATTTAGGAATCCTGTTATCAGAGCAACTTGAAAGAGAATCAGAAATAATTCTTTTTAAAATGTTTCAAGACAGGGAGATCATCTTGGTGCTTTGTGTCCATCTAGAGGGGTGGGATAGGGAGGGTGGGAGGGAGGGAGATACAAGAGGGAGGAGATACGGGCTTATATGTTTATGTATAGCTGATTCACTTTGTTATACAGCAAAAACTAACACAGCATTGTAAAGCAATTACTCCAATAAAGATTTTAACATAAATAAATGAATGAATGAGTGAATGTATGTTCCAAGAGATAAATGAAGATAAAGACAGGGAACTGAGATAAGAGAACATGTGGGATTGGAAAAATAGAAATCAAAAATATGAAAAATATAATTGAAGTGTACACACACGTGCGCATACACATACACATGGATTAAATGGTGGACTGGAATCAGCTGAATAGAGATTTAGTCAATGGATAGACACGTATTAAGAAAGCACCTAGAATAAAGTGCAGAAGGGAAGAGAAATGGTAAAATATGAAAGAGCCCTGGAGGATAAAATGAGATGTTCAGTATAAGCCTAGTAGAAATTCCAAAAGGAAGGCTAGATGGAATGAGGAAAATGCAGTATTGGAAGAAATGAAAGTAGAAAACTTTCCTGAATTGAAGACATGAGAATTTGGATTGAAGATTTCACATTAAGTTCTAACTCCAAAATATAGAATGGTGCGCTTGTACAACTCTCAAAAATATTGAGGTTTTTTAGACTTTCAGTATCATCTGTTTCTTAGTCACAAATTAGACCAATCACTCAGATACTTTATACATATTTAACATTAATTCTAGAGACAAATCTGTCTAACTTGTATGTTGTATGTGATTTTACCTTTAATTTACACTTGGGTCTTTCATTTTTAGATCATTTTTAGCTAGTTGGTGGTTTGTCTTAAATGTAATTTGTTATACAATAGTGGTTAAAAATCCACAGTAGTATTTTTCAAACCTATTCTCTGTGAAGCCCCAGCCAGGGTTCTGGGAAATGTGCAGTCGGGTAGGGATGGTTAAAAGAACAGTAGAGTTGTCAGGACCCCAGACTCCCATCGCCATTTAATTCTTTTTTTCCCCCTTTTATTGTAAAGCTATTAATCATTTATTCCTACCCCCTCAATACAGAAGTATATAAAGTAAAAAAGTAAAAGTCTTATTATATTGTATGTTGGGATTACATGTAAGATTTGGTTTTAGAAAAAACTGGTTCTGGTTCTTAAAAAATCAAAACCGAGGGAATTCCATGGCAGTCCAGTGATTTAGACTCAGCGCTTTCACTGCTGTGGCCAGGGTTCAATCCCTGGTTGGGGAACTAAGATTCTGAAGTGCGGTTGGCCAAAAAAAGAAAAAAATAAAAACCTAGTAAAAGTGCTTTTATTAATCATCTTTTTTTCCAAACTAGTTAATAAAATGAGGACATAGGGACAATATGTAATAAAGAGCATGATTTTAATAAGCTGTTAGGAGAGAAGTTTTATTATTTTTTAAGATATGCTTAGCTTTCATTTGAAAATTGTCCTGTCAATTCAAGAAAAAAATTATAGTCTTCTGAAATTCTTTTGAAACCTAACAAGTGATTATTTTAACCTTAGGTTCCTCAAAGAAAGGCACAATCAGGTTGCTTTAATCTGGATTCTTCATTACTGCATCTGAAAAGCTTATCATCTAGAAGGTATTTATCTTAAAATTCATTAGTGTATATGAAATAATCTTGCACAAAATTCTAGCCTTTCACAGTAAATAATGTTGACTCTGAAAATCAAACTTTGAACAGGAATCCCATTTTTCAGTTTATCATTTTCAAGATGATTTCACACATACAGTTATTAAGGATGAGTGAGGGAGAAATTAAGATGATGAGTAACTAACTATACAGTGGTCATTATGATAAACAAAACACTTACATTGGTTTTAACATTTAAGTGGGTTTGTCTGTTTCTGGTCATTCACCTCCTCCTTTGTCTTATACTCCTTTGCAAAAAAGCCTTGGCAATTTGTTCCATGTTGACAAATAATACTCTCATTATATTCCTTAGTCACATAAGTTTGCCTTTGTATTCTAATTTTTAACTTAAAATGAAGATTGATATAGAAGACTGCATTACAATATTATATATTTCCAGTAGATGCTGCTATGTGATATGTTATAAATTCCACCTTGAAACCTAGGATGTTATTTATATTCTTTATCAAATATTATAACAAAGATTATAAAATCTAATCAGGAATTTAAAATGAGATATTTCATATCTTAAAATTTGGTTACATTAATTTTTTATTATGATAGTTGAAGTAAAATTGATCAGATCCTCCTAATTTAATTTGTACAAAAGTGAATTAGAAAATACTGTTGTTAATATGTCCATTTGCTGATTTGTTCTTTTTTTAAATAGTCCTCGACCATGTTTAAACATTGAAGATGATCCAGATATTCATGAAAAACCATTTCTGAGTTCTAGTGCTCCACCTATAACAAGTCTTAGTCTCTTAGGAAATTTTGAGGTAATGTTTTTTGAAACTATTTTAAGAGTTGAAGTTTCCTAACCTAGACCCATGGTGTCATTTATGTCATTTGTTCTTAAAAAGGAAATAAGTGGATTATATTTTTCTAAAGCCTTGAAATCACCTCCTTTCCTTTCCCTTTTTCTTTTTTCCTTATCCCTTTTTCCTTTTTTGATTTCCCTTTTTCCTTTCCTTTTCATGAGAAGTAAAGTTGGGAGAATTGTTGGCAGTGACATTTTAGAATTGGGTAGCTGGTGGAGGAGATGCAGGACTTAGGTGAAATCAGGTTGGATGGAGGTATCCGTTACTCGAGCTGGAAAGTAGACTTGACCGCACCTTCTTACCTGGTAAAACTGGCTCTGGGACCCAGGAAGGATGATGGTGAGCTGATAGCAGCTGATTCATGATCAAGGAGGCTGATTTTCAAAATCAAATAGTGCTTTGTACTATATTTGCAACTCCTCTGTAAATCTAAATTTATTATAAAATAAGATTATTTTTAAAAAATCAAATGGTTAAAGGTCTCTGATACATGTGCTGCTTTATTTAATGACTCTTCTACTTGGGATCAAGTATATCAAGGGTTTAGTTTTCTTCAATTAGAAAACAATCTTAAACATGAACCTGTAAGTGACATTTTAAAAAAAATTTTATTGGAGTATAGTTGATTTACAATGTTGTGTTAGTTGCAGGTGTACAGCAAAATGAATCAGTTATATATATATACATATATGCACTCTTTTTTAGATACTTTTCCCATATAGGCCATTACAGAGTATTGAGTAGAATTCCCTCTGTTACACAGTAGGTCCTAATTAGTTATCTGTTTTATCTCTTTTATATATAGTAGTGTGTATATGTCAATCCCAGTCTCCCAATTTATCCCTCCCCCCTTTACCCCCCAGTAACCATGTTTGTTTTCTACATCTGTAACTCTACTTCTGTTTTGTAGATAAGTTCATTTGTACCCTTTTTTTAGAATCCACACATAAGCGATATCACATGATATTTATCTTTCTCTGTCTGACTTACTTCACTCAGTGTGACAATCTCTAGGTCCATCCATGTCACTGCAAATGGCATTATTTCATTCTTTTTAATGGCTGAGTAATAGTCCATTGTACATATGTACCACATCTTTTTTATCCATTCCCCTGTCAGTGGACATTTAGGTTGCTTCCATGTCCTGGCTATTGTAAATGGTGCTGCAATGAACATTGGGGTGCACTTATCTTTTTGAATTATGGTTTTCTCTGGGTGTATGCCTAGGAGTAGGATTGCTGGGGCATATGGTACTTCTAATTTTTGTTTTTTAAGGAACCTCCATACTGTTCTCCATAGCGGTTGTACCAATTTACATTCCCAACAGTGATTTTAGGGAATTCCGTGGCAGCCCAGTGGTTAGGACTCCATGCTTCCACTGTAGGGGGCATGGGTTGGATCCCTGGTTGGGGAACTAAGATCTTGCATGCTGAGAGTTGGGGCTAAAAATATATATATATATATATATATATAAGTGTTTTTATATGTATGTGTGTGTGTGTGTGTGTATATATATATATGTATGTATGTATGTATGTGTGTATAAACATATATAATCACCTATGACCTTGCTCAACTTGCTTATTAATTTTATTGATTTGGAGGGGGCGGATTTTTGTATGTAGATTCCCACATCATCTACAAATAGGGACAGTTTTATTTCTTACTTTGTAATTTGTATGCCTTTTATTTCCTTTTCTTGTAGTTTTGCACTCAGTAGGGCCTAACATGCATGCTAGTACAATATATTCGTTTAAAGTCACAAAAATCTGAATAAAGTCGTAGACTACATTGGATCATTGGCCTTATCCATTAGCATTTTTGTGCTCTTTTTCTGAAATTTTCATACATCCTTAGAACATGTTTCTTATTTAAGAAACATTTATTGAGTACCTACTATGTGTCATGTTATATGCTAGGAATATAAAGCTAAATAATAAACTGCCTGCCTTAGAGAAGTTTACAGTCTGCTGGAGAAGTTGGACATATAAATAATCTATAAACCAAAGTAATTAGCACTGTAATAGAAATTTTCTCAGTCTCCATATATTTGTTCTCTCTGCTAAGGGACTGGGAAAGTTTTACTAAGGAGCTGTCATTTGAGCTTAGTTACAAAAGTTGAGTAGGAATTTGCCAAGTAAATTGTGTGAGAAGTGTCAAGGGATTCTAGACAAAGGGAGCTACATGTGCAAAGGCATATGTGTAAAAGTAGTAAAAGAGCATGGTGATATTGAAAAGCATCATCCAGAACTGGAGTATAAGACTGCGTGCAAGTGAGGAGAGCTGTGGTAAGAGATGTAGGGTGGGCCTTACGTACCATGCTGTGAGTATTTGACTTCATCCTGTGGACATCAAGAAACACAAAGTTTTTAACCTGGTGGGTAACGTAAGACTTTTTTTTTTTTTAAAGAAAAACTCTGGCAGTAATACAGATGATACACTAAAGATGGAATAACTAATTAGAGAGTATTGCATTTGTTCAGAGGAGAGGTTATGAGGGTCTGAGCTAGGTTACTGGTGTTGAGAGAGCTGAGGCTGTGAGACTGAGAGGTCCCATCAGCAGGGTATGGATTGGATTGATTGCAGGGCAGGAGGGAGATATAGAAGGCTCGTTGTAACATAGGTCTCTTGGTCTGGTCTTTTTGACACGGGACTTGAGAATTGCTGATGCCACTTTCAAATTTAGACTCATGAGGGCTTGGAGTGTTTCTTTTCAAAGAATTACTGAATCAAAGAAATGTTACTCACATTTCTTGATGTATGCATATATATGTTGATATATGTATAGGAAAGAGAGCTTGTGAAAGGTTTAACATGTTTCTCATACCTGGAAAGATAAACACTAAATTGTTAAAAGTGGTTTCCTCAGCAAATGAGCTTGGGAGAGATGGATAAGGAGCTTCTCTGTTGTTTGTATTTATGTACTTTTAAATTTTTCCCAATGTGTATTTACTGTTTTTTAAATTAAACTAAACAATAAAACATATGTCACATCCAACAACAATTTTTAAGAGGCAGTTGTTTTTCAGTTAAAGTTATGAGTACTTGGCTTTCTGTTTTGATGGAACTTCTGTATATGACCTGTTAACAAGTTTTCAAGTGCTTCTCTGTGGCTAACAGTAGAAATATACTCTGAGGAATAAGAAAATTTCTGATATTATACCTGCTCTGGTAGAGCATACTTTCTTTACAGAGATAAGAATAACTCATTAAACGATTATATCAAAATAATGGTGAAAAAAAAATAATGGTGAAGTTCAAAGATAGTTCAGTGTGGGGTTGGAATAGTAAGGAGGCCAAACTTTGTAAGGTGGTAGAAGATTGATTTGGGAGGGGGTTGATTTCAGGTCAGATGAACATTTGAAATGAGGGCATGGCAATGGCAGTGACCACTTTTCTAGTGCCAGAAAGCATACTAACATATTTCTTTAAATAGAAAGAAGGAATGAATGTGTTAACTTTTAAATTTTATTTCTTAAAAATTCTTTTATTTTGCCTTCCAGGAGTCTGTCTTGAACTATCGTTTGGATCCTCTCGGCATTGTTGATGGCTTTACTGCCGAGGTAGGGGCAAGTGGTGTTTTCTGCCCCACTCATTTGACTCTTCCAGTTGAAGTGTCATTCTACAGTGTTTCTGATGATAATGCTCCCTCTCCTTATATGGCAAGTATTTTTAATTGTCTTCTTCTGCTAAAATCAACCATCTTAATGACAAATACCTTTAAGTTTAAAGAGATTTAGTACTACTTTGGTGCCATGCTTGAAAATATAAAGCATTTCCTAAGAGGGGATTGAAGGCTGCATAGAGATGAATATGCCAAAATAACACCTCACAACTTCTTTCTGAGCAAGCTCTAATAACAGATATCCTCTATTACATTTGAGGATTGTGCTGAAAATTTACTTGTTTCTATGTAATATGAAAAAATGATAAAATTTTGATTAGTGACACTGTGATTCCATATCTTGCTGAGTTCACGCAGATTCTCAAGTGCTTACTGGGCACTCTAGTCCTAACAGTGTTGCCTTCACTATGATCCTCATCTCAGTAGAGTTTAGGTAAAGATTTGGTGACATACGGCTTTTGTGATGCCCTTTCACCCCCTTTCTCCTGTTTGGTTTATCTTTGGACCATTCGTTTTCCAATCCTAGGGTTCTTTAGAATACTAGCTATTTCTGACTCCATGCCAATGTTTTAGTGGAGAGTAAAATAGCTAAGAGGAATAAGAGCACTGTCTTGAGCCTTAGGATCCTATAATTTTATCTTTCCCATCTTTTATTCCAGTGGATTTGAGGATGAAATAAGCCCTCAACTGCAAAAATGATACCAAGTCCTGGTGTGTGATTACTATCAGCCCTTTTCCAAAAGACAAGTTAGTGGCTAGCAGTGCAAGTCTGTAAGAAGTTTACATTGATGGTATAAAATATGGAGTCAGATCTGGGTTTTTATGTTAGGTCTTACTTTGAGAAATACAAATTGCAGTAGGCATAGAAATATACAGCTCTGGTCTTGCTACTTGAATTTCCTAACTTACCTCCTGACCCAATTGCTTCCTTTCTAATATCCCTCTCCCCCACCTTCTAGGTTCCTCAAGGACATTAGCAGCAATGTCTTTTGTTATTAATAAAAACTATGAAAAGCAAATTCTGCATAATTGAGAAACAACAGAGGAAGGGAAGTTACAGTTTTTTAGGGACCTAAATGCAGTCTACTCATTATTGATGTAGTTTGTTCACGGAAGGTTGTTAAGCCTTATTCCATTCTAAGGGTGAAATTTTAATCAAGACTCTGATTGGTGTTTCATACTTTGATCTAAAAAGCACAGTGGTGTCATTTATTCAAAGTTTTCTTTTTTCAATAATAATAACACTTGTGGGTCATAATTGTAAAGATGCATAACAGTGGTTGTTATAAAAAACAGAGGCCCAGTTCTTCACAAGCCTACCCAGTTATCACATATACCACTTGTTACTCATTTACCATAGTAAGATGTATCCACTTTCCAGTATAATTTTGAAAAAATAACTGTTAATTTTAAATAATTAATAAAATGGAAAATATCATTGAGATAAGCTCAATACCAGAAAAAATGTGTATCTTACTGGAATGCTTACAATATTAGAATATAGCTATAGGGCTTCCCTGGTGGCGCAGTGGTTGAGAGTCTGCCTGCCGATGCAGGGGACATGGGTTCGCGCCCCGGTCCGGGAAGATCCCACATGCCACGGAGCGGCTGGGCCCGTGAGCCATGGCCGCTGAGCCTGCGCGTCCAGAGCCTGCGCTCCGCAACGGGAGAGGCCACAACAGTGAGAGGCCCGTGTACCGCAAAAAAAAAAAAAAAGAATATAGCTATAAAGATGGCCATTCTGCTTTACTGGGACATCAAGAAGTCTCATTAGTTTCAGGTATTCTATTGGCACATGGTAATAAAGAATGGAAAGATAAGATCTGAGGTCATTAGTGTACAGAGTCCCTGATGACCATTAGGATGAGTTAGAAACAAGTAAAAGAGTGAATTGGCTGAAAGTCAGCTCAAAAAACTATCTTTGAGTGAAATTCATGAGCAAGAGGTAATTTGAACTATGCTTTAAAAAAGCAAAATAACATTAATTCTTGACCTTGGTTGACCTCTAAAAAAATAAGGATTAAGAGATAAAGGATTTAGGGGGAAAGTGGGGGTCGGGGGTGGGATGAACTAGGAGATTGGGATTGACATATATACACTAATATATACAAAATAGATAACTAATAAGAACCTGCTGTATAAAAAATAAATTAATTAAATTAAATTTTAAAAAGAGAGAGATAAAGGATTTTATCACTCTGTCTCCAGAAAGCACACACAAATGATCACAGATTTTGAATAAATATTGAAAAGAGTCTAAATTAGGTTAAGTTAGTCTATCCTTTAAGAATCTTTTTCTTACTTTTCTCTGATAATATTCTTTAATAAATTTTCCAATATGTAATTGTTTTTACTCATTAGGTATGGGTTCCCTTTACAAATGACCCAGTCCAAATTTTAGACCACGGATCTTTCCTACTGTAAATTAATCAAATTAATCTTATTCGGTAGGGAGTGTTATTTGTATTTTGGTAGTTTAGTCTGTTTTCAAAGGTCTGATCATGTTTTGATAAGATAGTACATATCACAGACCAGTGGAGCTGAGACACCAAACTCCTATTTGTTACTCTAATAATAACCTTGGGACCTCTCATGACAAATTATACAAATGACTTGCAAGGGTGAAATTTTAGCACAGAGAATTCTGTCTTTGTGGAGTAGAGATAGTACAGGGCTTTTCATTAAATAATTCCTTTTAGACTAGCTCAAAGCCATACAAATGTCTCTCTCCAATCCTATGTCAGTAGTAAAAATGTTCTCCAAGTGTTACGTAATATGGCAACATTTCACTGTTTAGAAACTATTGCACGGTGGAACCAGGCAGAAAGGTCTAAAGCAGTTTTGCCAGTGGCAAATTCATGGTATGACTTGCTTTATGATCATATTAACAGCACTATATATTTTATATATTTTCTTCTATTTATAATTAACGAAATTAAGATATACCTCCTTCAGTTTTACTTAGCTTTGCATATTCTCTATTCCCCAGTCACTTGAGAATTTTTTGTGTAAGATTTTGACCAAATTTAGTTCATCTTAATCTACCTATTCCATCCTAAAATGCCAGAAGAAAATGTATTTTTCTTCTTTATGTTAAATACGGTAACTTTCTAGGTGGAAATATTAATATGCCAACCAATTAAAATAATGAAATTTAAAAAAATAATAAATTTAATAATAATACAAATAAAATTCCAAATACTTTCCCAATCCCTTCAAAATTCCTAACTTGCCATTGCCAATGCTAGTCTTATATTGCTTAGAAATCATTGTTGTAAAGTGTTGCCTTAAACTTTGAGGGGTTTTATCCATATTCTTTCTTTATAAATTGATTTAGTTACTGTTATTATGTTCTAAAATCTATTAGAGTTGTATTGTGTTAAAGGAAGTAAGTGTAGGCTTGGTAGTAGATTTTCCCTCACCAGTTTTCTTATATATATTTAGCGGAGGATGGCAAGGAAAAACAGTAATATATTGCCTGGAGCAATGTGATTAGAAAGGTAGCTATTATTTAGATATATTCTGCTTTTTCTTTCTGGAACTAGGAAGAAGAGGAGCATTATATACCATAGCATTTTTTCATGTAGAGAAGATTGTAAGAGAAAAATTATTAAAACTTCATTACTGTGTTGGTTAGGGATGCAGTTTGTTGATATGCTGTTTTCATGCTTTAAATGACCATGTAATCATATTTGTTAAGAACCACATATGTCTTTTCAGTGCCCATTTCCATGAACATTTCCCATTATTAACGTATTAATTTAATATTCTGATTGTCAATTGCTGTTCACTTGGAGATTAGGTATTCACATATTAGAGTCTGGCCTTCCCTTTTACCTTTGTCCACTGCTTTCTACCCCCCACCGCCTCCCCTGGTCTGTCTTTCAAACCCAACAAATGTTGCCTGATGGGACAGTCCTGTTTTATATTTACTTTTACATCAGGTTGACACATTTTGGCAGGTACAGTGTAAAATGATGGGATATGAGTTGTAGAGCATGCAATTATTCTACTTAACTACTCAAAAGAAAACTATTCACCCAGTTAAATGAATCAGCATTTGTTTCTTAAAGCCACCTAAGAATTAAGTATCACAGTCACCACCTGTAGTAATTTGGTCATCCTGGTTATCTAGAAACTTTCACACATTCAGTCTTAGCTTCCCGTGTTTTAATTTATACTGTTCGTCATTGTTTCAACTTCTGCAGTGATTACAGCATCTTTCTCAGAAAACTATTTTATATAATATGGCAGTGACTCTCAAACTTTAATGTACATATGATATCATCTGGGGAATCTTGTTAAAATGCAGATTTGATTTGGTAGGTCTGGGGAGAAGCCAGAAATTATGCATTTCTAACAAGTTCACAGGTGATGCTGATGATACTGGTCTGTCTCTAGTCAGAAGTCCATATGTGTATATAACAACTCAACTTTCTGACTGAAGAATTGACTTCATTTTTGGGAAAGACTTAGGATCAGTCCTCATTCCTGAGTTTCTGTATGTCCAAAGACCAATAAATTGTTTTGCTTCATTTCCCTGCTCCCACATGGTACAAGAGAATAATCCTGTCATCTCCCTTTATTTCCTTTTTAGTTAAAGAACTTCTCACTTCTATATCTTATATCTTAATATTAATTTCAAGCAGTATGGTCATTGATGTTATGTATTGTTTATTGAAGCATCTCTTGGAAGAACAGTAAATTGTTTCCTAGTGAGGTGGGATCCTCACTATTTCATATTCATAGAATGTATCTCTATTAATTCAATGTGAATGTTTTTCCATACAAATACAATTCTGAAATGTTATTAATTACATGATTTATTATTCTTATTTTAGTCTTTTATGTATATATATGCATCAGTTTGTACTCAGTTTGTCTTCTTTTATTTCAAGGGTGTGATTACTTTAGAGTCCCTTGGTAAAAGGGGTTATCGAGTACCTCCTTCAGGAACAATACAAGTGGTATGTGTTTTATAGCCTACAATTGCAATAATCATTCTCTCACATACATATAGAACTTAGCCCTTTCTCCTGCTACTGCTGCTGCAACAACTTTGGTAAGTAACAGTGGGGCTGCAGCTTTGTTTGGAGCTTCCCTGCTCTGCCTCAGGAATGACCATTTGGGGACCTCCATAAAAGGAAAGCATTAATAAGCTAATCAAGGTGAATGCTTTAGAAAAATAGTGTATGACAGTTAACATAATTTAAATAGAGCTATTTTCAGTATAATTAGAATTTAGATTACCAGTACCTTCTACTTAATATAATAAGCCGGACTGAGATTGACCTATGTAAAAGGAGACCCCAAATATTAGTATTGCTTTGTCAGGGAAACATGGGAAGCAAAATTATATTATCCCTACTGTAATAATTTCTAAAATTGATTTAATGAGACGGTTACACAAAGCAGAAATGCAGTCCGACAGATGTCAGGGCAAAGAATGCCTCTTTCCTTTTGGTCTAGGTGTAGATCTAGTTTTGGCTTAGGAGAACTCTTCTAGCCCAGAGCAGTAATCCTTCATCATCCTTGATCTAGGGTTCTCAGAAGAGTAATTTTATATCGAGGCCAGTTTGTGATTGAGTTCATCTCCAAGTCAGACCCAGGATAATCCTGTAAGCGCGCAAGTCTATTACAGTGTTGGCTCTTGCAACTCTTGGAAGGAGTCTAGCTGAGATTTGTCAACTGTACCTCAATAAAGCTGAAATTAAAAAAAAAAAAAAAGAGTCTAGTTGAGTTCCTCACACTAAGGATCTGGTCTAATCCAGCAAGCCTTTTGATGACCTTTGGCTTCAGTGTGATCAGTGCTTCGAAGGACCACTTTTACTCATCTTCGTTGTTCCAGTATAGCGAAGAGTCTGTACATTTGTTTATTTCGTATCACACAGGAATGAAACATAGTACTAGGCAATATATATGCATGTATGTATTGCAGTATGTACATACGTATAAATTTTACCAAGGAAAAATCACTGCATTTTAAAGTAAGATTTTTATGTTGAATGTATTTCTTGAACTAAAAGAGTGATCATCTTCTGATCTCTTGCCTCTGGCTCTGTAGTGCTTGTGAAAGTGTGGGTCACTGGAAAGCTAGCTATCAGGTGTCATAATAATGAGGCAGAAACCCAGAGGCAGCACATTTACCCCTTGTTTGAAGACTACCAACTCTACTGGCTATTTTAAATCTGAAATTTGGATATGTCTTTCATTCCTTGTATAAATTTAATTATGTATAAACATGGCTTGAACTCCTGGCTTGCTAGTTGTTGTGGTTGTTAAATGTATTATTAGCCTTAATCTTAAGACTCACTAGATTTCAAAAATTGGATCATAATATTGATATATTTCTCATTTTGATTCAGTGAGTGATGTCCAGTGCCACGGATGAGCTTCTGAAAGCATGGGCACCAAGTTACCTATTGATGTGTTGGTAATTTGGTTAAAGTCAAATCAGCAGCTTGGAATTTTGTTTAAAAATTAGTACTTTAAAAAATAATATTCCTTCAGTTATTAATGGCCAAGTAGCAACTGAATTTAATTTCAGTCTATTATGATATTGATGATGATTAAAAAAAAAGTCTAGTATCACTGCAGTGTTTGAAATGAATCCAACTGTGAGAACATGAAGTATTACGTAGCCTACTTTGTAACTAATAATAATGAACTTTATTTTCTAAACCTGGAAAAATTTCCAAACAAGAAAAATTCTCTTTTTTGAGAATATATTTTAAATTTTATAATAACCATATGTACCTGAAACATCATATCAAAGTCTAGTTTTACCAAGATTTTATTTTTTTATTTAAAAAAATTCTATTTATTCACTATTAAAATGTGAGGAAAACTAAAATTCTATTTTGAGCATTTTTCAGTTGACTTATTTTAATAAAGCTAGTGTTTGAAGTAGTTGAACTGGAATGCTTTAATTCAGTGAAGGTGTATTTTGCTTAATCTAATGGAACCATTTCTTAAAATATGAACAAGAGTAAATGTTATGTATTATCTATTATTAATATGACATTTGTGACTAAAGATTTTGATTTGTTACAGGAGTTTTTATTTCTTTTATTTCTGTAAATAAAAAATCTAATTGAACCATTAAAAAATATTGAATATCATTTCATAAACTTCTGAAATTTTATTAACTTTATTCCCCCAAACTGAATTATATCCACTGGGATTAATTTATTATTGAAAAGCCTATTTTATTATTGGCACAATCATTTTGAATCAAATGAACAAATCACTGTTTTTAAAGAATAATTTCTATATTGTTTCTTCAGACCTTATTTAATCCTAATAAGACTGTGGTGAAGATGTTTGTTGTGATATATGACTTACGAGATATGCCAGCCAATCATCAGACATTCCTACGACAAAGAACTTTTTCTGTACCTGTTAAACAAGAAATGAAGAGAAGTGTTAATAAAGAGAACATCCGACATACAGAAGAACGGTTATTACGCTACCTCATACATCTGAGGTAATGTTTCAAATGAATATGAAAATACGTTACTTTAGAAGAAAACTCTAAAATTTTTAGTTTATTTTTAAAAACTGTCATTCTAACTAGACGAGTACCCCTTGGAATTTGCTTAACTTCGACACTCTTTATGATAGGCCAGGATGCAGAAAACACATGGCATATCTTCCTTCAGTCATTACTACTTGTTGAATTAGGGGAGTTTTCATTTATAGCTGTGTAATGGAAACTATGTTATAGCAAAACAATGCTAATATATCTGGGGGAAATGAAACACAGTTGTCTAAACCCATGCTGTCCAATAGAATTGTAATATGAGCCATATTATATAGTTCTATATTTTCTAGTAGCCACATTAAAAAAAGTAATAAGAAGCAGAGGTTTAATATATTTTATTTAACCTAACATATTCAAGTGTTATAATTGGAATATGTAATCTATATAAAAAGTATTAATGAGATATTTACATTCCTTTGCTGTACTCAGTTTGAACTAGCCACATTTCAGGTGCTCAGTAGCCACATGTGGCTTGTGGCTGCTGAGTTGGACAGGGAAATTCTTAACTTTCATTTATTCATTCATTTATTCAACAAACATTGATGTGTCCGGCATGCTTCTAGACTCTTGGAAACAGCAGGGACAAAATCTCTGTTCTTATACAGCTTATATTCTGGTGATTCCATTAGAAATATATTTTCCTCAGACTTTTACTACCCAGCTAATAGCTCTAGGTTGTGAGAAACCATTTGTTTGCTCTTGAGGTCCATGCTTCCAGCATCATAGGGTAAGGTTTTTAGCCCTGAAATCCTAGTGTAGTTCTTAAGATCAATGAGCAAGTGTATTGCTTAGAAGAGAACTCAGTAGCCCTTTGCCTGTAACTCTATTCCTAATAATAATTTTCTGATGTTGTTCATAAGAAGTCCTCAATCACATCAGTGACAGTAATTCATCTTAGCTTAACTGCTTACTCCAAGGAGCCCTATTCATCAGGAGGAGGTAACTTCAATCTGTTACAACAGCCTTAGCCATATATAACCAACATTCGCCAAAAAGTCAACTATCCCAGCTTTTGTCATCTCCACATAATGATTAGATACCTTAAATGCTGTGAAGAAACTGCTTTAGAAGGCATGGCATAATTCCCAAAGCTCACCATGTTCTTCTTCAGATTGAGAAGGTGAAAAACTGCAGAAAGAATCAAAGAGTGAGCCAGTCTGAGGTCTGCTTTAATATATACAACTGACCACCAGATTTTTCAGCTAATTTGGGAATAAAATCCACAAACCCAGATATTTCTGCTATGCAAAGGGAAAACTAGAGAAATTAACACTAAAGGGTATGTTTGACTATCTGCCAGTTACGTTTATGTGATTAAAGCCTCCAACCCCCTGTATTATGCTGTAAGCTGTTAGCAGAGGATAGAAACAGTTCCATACACAGCTTTGGTAACCATTTTCATTTCACTGCTAACTTTCCTCTTGGTTTCTAATGATGATTAAGTTTTATTTAGCTAGCCACTACTGGTGGTAGCAGTCCTTTCTCATCCTGTGATTGTCTCAAGACTTGATAGTTTTCTGTGGTGACTTTCCAAGTGTGGAATCCATTTTAATGTACTCAAAATTGTAGGAGGGCAAGTTGTGTGAAATGGGTCATTCTTTGTAGCTAGAAGATGCCCAAATGTAGTGTAATTGGCTGACGTGAACTGAAAGTGCATACTACAGGTAAGGAAAGGTGCATGTGCTGTGGTGTCAGGGATGTAGAGTCAGATTGCATGTGAAACCCAGATTTACAAAAAGAAGCACCTCTGTCATTGTAAGAGGGGAAAGGGAGTATGGAATGTTTAGGGATAGTGAGGGAGAGGCACTGAAATAGCAGCAAGTGCTTTGGCAATATAAGACTTTAAATATCTTGTTAAAGAGGCACTGTTAATGTTGTAGCAAGACTAATCCTTCCTGCTTTCAAAATTTAATTACTCAGGTTTGTTTGTTTTAAACACTAATTCCCTGAAATGAAGCATCATTTTGTTGTTTCTTTGTTTAGGTTCCAGAGTTCTAAATCTGGAAAGATCTACCTCCATAGAGATGTACGGCTCCTGTTCTCTAGAAAGTCGATGGAAGTTGATAGCGGTGCTGCATATGAACTCAAATCTTACACTGAATCGCCAACAAACCCTCAGTTTTCACCAAGATGTTGATAAAGAGTGACAATTTAAAGTATTTGCTCAGTACCCAAGTTTGAAAGTAAAAAATAGCGTAGAAGGGAGTGTACCAAATTAACAAGCAGGAGAGTGGGTCCTCTCCTGTTATCCTGGACCAGTTTTTATGAAAGGATTCCTGGGATGAGATCCACATATTCCAAGGAGACTGGAAACACTCATGTCCTAACCCTTTTTGTACTGTCGAAACCACTTCACTGGACTTGTTGCAAGAGCAAACCACCCCCCATCCCCCCACCCCCGCCACAGTTAGATTAGCGTTTACACGTTTCGTTTCTCAGTTATTTAATATTTAATGTTTTCCTTACTACTCAAGTGATGTTTGTCTTTAGTGTTCTAATGTAGCACAAATCCTATGTAAAATCATACTATGTATTTTTGACATTAATGTTGAAATCTGAAATATATGCACAAGTCTTTTAATTTTGTGTGATGTGTTTTAAGTACTATTCATTTAAGTTATTGAAAATGAGAATGAAATGTTGAGCTTCTTTCAAGATTAACGCACTATGCAAGCATGTGTACTTTTTATATCTCCCAGGTTTAGTTTTTACAACACCCCATCCCGGTTGCTGTCTCACACAATAGTCCTTTAACATGCTGTATCGGCAGTGCAACGCGGAGTAAGCTGCTTCACATTCCCTTAGCAAGTTCAGATCATCATGCCCATTCATATTCCTTCTAGAATCCCTTATCCCCAAAACAGTTCTATTTTTTCCTTAATCACTACTACAAAGGCTTTACGTTAAATTGCTGTCCCATTCTAGAAAACTTTTGCAAATTGTTAAAAGAATATGTACTTTGAAAACAAATTAGTATTTATATTGTAAATATATGCAAGAAACAAAGAAATGTGTATTTGGCTTTTATTTTTAGATGAGACATTTATATGATTGAGTGAATTTCTGGTACCGATCAGACAGTTTCTATTCTAGCTTTACAGCTGATAAGAGGGGAGAGATATCTTGAGCCTTGTACCAATTTATCACTTTCTCATTCACAGTCACATGGAAGGCATTTGGCAACTGGGAAAACACTGAGTAAAGGAACATGATTGAGCGCATCAAAAGTCTTCCCATCCATCCCCCTCAGAAAGAGGAGTGGTTTTAGATCTTTGTACAGGGACAGTGGGCAACAGCAGATCAGTTAACAAGGCACAAATACTGGGAATGCTCACACAAAGCTGTGAACGCAGGTTAGAAAATACACACAGTTCAAGTAGGCCAGACCCAGGAGACCTGGGAGTCTAGAACCAAGTGAGCAGTCTGGAATTTGGGAGATGGGAAGGTCTTTACTTTGGCACTCAGCTAATGGGTAGACTATACAAGGCATATAAGAGTGTATACCTGCAGGCTGTGGGGTGCTCAGCAAGAAGCCTCTTATAAAGTCCTTTTGAAACACCAGCTTAAAGAGAAAAGTCTATTTACACTCCACGAAAAAAAAGTTTTCAGTGACACAAATTTATAAAGGTTTGTTTTTAATCTTTAGGTGTGTGGTATCAACATGGAATTAGGACCCATAAGGTTTGGATTATAGTCCTAGCTCTAATGGTATCTGATGGAACTGACCTTTCTGGCTCTGTGTGATTGAGAAAATGGGGTGAGAGTATCATTAACGTGTCTTCTCTTCTTAAAGTGTCATCTAATTATTGGAATATGTATTTCAATACATGTATCTAGACTTTTAAAAAAAATTTTATTGGCGTACGGTTGATTTACAATGTTAGTTTGAGGTGTACAGCAAAGTGATTCAGTTATACATACACATATATCTACTCTTTTTAGATTCTTTTCCTATACAGGCCATTACAGAGTATGGCAGAGTTCCCTGTGCTATACAGTAAGTCCTTATTAGTTATTTTGTATATAGTAGTGTGTATATGTCAATCCCAATAGACTTTTTATATATATTTGACAAAAGTCAATATTGATAATTTTATATAAAACTCAGAAAATACCAAGTATTTAAAACATCAAAATGCCTTTATTTAATTTAAAAAAATGTTATTGCTGCTTTGACCTCTCTAGTACTCCAAAAATTAATGATGTATGTGTATGCAGGTGTCTTTTTATGTGGATACGACACTGCAATCTTTCTAGAATTATTTCTAGTACCTGGTTTTCCACGTTTCTGGGCATTTTAAAGAAAATTTCCAGAAAATGAGTGAAGCAGCTGGATGCATCTTGTGCTTTTCCTAGCAAGTTTGTGCAAGGGAAACAAGTGCTGACATTTTGTCCATCTACTTCTTAAGGCCTTTTTTGTCTGTGTTCTTTTTCCCAGTGAGGTATGGTGACCCAGCATCTGTCTGCTCTCACTTGCCCTGGCACTATCTCTATCATAATGGTTCTTTTTCTACCCTTCTTTTGTCATAGGCCGAGACTTTACCACACTTCCTGTGTGGCTCCTCTTCGTACTCACAGATTATGTCACTACACTGAGAGTTGGCTTGCAGGTAAAGACAACCAACACTGCTACCTGTGACAGATAATAGAGATCTCACTTACTGCAGGCTCACTTGGCAGTTTTGCAGACTAACAAAATGAGTGATAACTTCTTTTTAAAAGGAACCCCAGGACACAAGTAACCTCCGGAAAGTCCTTGGAGATTTTCTTGTCAGAAGAGAATGAAAAATATTAATAAGAAGTGGTGACAATGGGGACTGGCTGCAAGGCACCCAACAGAAGGTTCCCTCTCCTGTCATTTTACCCCACCAGTTCTCTCTCATTCCCAGAGGGTTAGAGAAAGGAAGCAATTTCTCCTTCAAAAACTTCATCCTTGGGATCCCCACTCTCCCTAGTCAGTTCGTGAGTGAAGCAATGATTTGTTTTTAAATTTAATTTTTTTAATTTATGCAATACATGTTTACTATAAAAATTTTTTACAGTACATAGTTATGTAAAGTAAATGTGAAAGTCCCTCCTTCAATCCACCTTTCTAGCTATCACTTTACAGATGTGGTGGCTCTTAAAATTTTAGTATATGACACTCCACATGATCTACTAGACCTGGGAACACAGTATCAGTCTAGATGGGAAGTAGGCTTTTCATCATGGTAGGAATTCACTCTCAATCCCTAAGACTGTCTCTGTGTGACATTGGAATCAGCTTATTGTAGTCCACCATGGATTATCTGTGAGAGATATATGTCTTAAACTTGAACACTGTTGGAAGAGGCGGGGAACATATGAATGCCTACTGTGTGCCAGGCATTGTAAACAATTTATATGTTATTTAATACTTAAAGCCATGATTCAGAGAGAGTATGGATATAGTCTACAATGAAAGAAAAAGGACACTTGAAGTACTTGCCCAAGGTCCCATGGTCAGTAAGTTGAAGAGCCAGGATTCAAATCTAGGTTAGATCTTCTCTTTTCCACTCTACTACACTGGCATTTCACCCCTTTTTCCTTTTTTCTTTTTTCTACTACTAATTGTGGCCTGGCATCAAAATATACTTTTCATCAATATTCTTGGCAAAAAGTTAATTTGCTGTGTAATGAGATTATATAATAAGGCAATGCCTATTAATCATTAGGGGGGAAAATATTTTGATTAAAAAATAAAAGACTTTAGGAAGGAATGTCCTAAAGCAACTCAGAGGCCCTTCAACTTAGTATACTGTCAGGAGGCATGCAAATACAGTTGTGAGAAGTTTTAGAAACATATTGTGGCAAATATTTTATGAGATTTAAATGTTTAAAGTTTTAAATATCTCTTCCAGACCCCACCGTTCATCATTCTTTTTAATTCATTCAAAAATTTCCTATTCCAGCCTTTCCAGTTCGTATAACGTTCTCTTGTCTCACTAAGTCCCTAGAGAAGTGGCATCCTCCACTTCCAACACTCAAGTTGTTAAAACTTTTTTTTTGTTTTTTTACAGTTCTCTGACTTACTTATTCAGGTAATGTTCCCTGAGTTTTCTCACAGACATCACCATTTATACTCAGGGTTTTTTGGCACTCTGTTATCTAACTTGGTTTCTCTGCATTGATCTTCCAGTCTCTCCCTTTCATCAAAAATGTATTCTGTTTTTAGAAAGACAAATATCATATGATATCACTTATATGTGGAATCTAAAAAAAAAATGATACAAATGAACTTATTTACAAAACAGAAACAGACTCACAGAATTAGAAAACAAACTTGTTACCAAAGGGGAAAGGGAATAGGGATAAATTAGGAGTTTGGGATTAATAGATACAAGCTACTATATATAAAGTAGATAAACAACAAGGACCTACTGTATACCACAGGGAACTATATTCAATATCTTATAATAACCTATAATGGAAAAGAATCTGAAAAAGAACATATTTATATATATATATATATAAAAGAACATATATAAAAAATATATATATATATGCATCACTTTGCTGTACACCTGAAACTAACACAACATTGTAACTCAACTATACTTCAATTAAAAAAAGGTATTCAGTTCTTGATATTTGCTACAATATCAGCAATGATGCAGGTAGACTTCCTCACTCAGCTGTTTGAGGAATGGATGGGGTGTGACTTCTCATCTCCTTTACTCACTCCTACAAACCCTTGAGCTAGGGCACCTAAACCTCAAAAAGACCCCTGATCTTTTTAAAACTTTTATATACCTACCTAGTTCCAAGCCTGAAAAATCTTGTGTGTGTGTATGCACCAGAATCACCAGGGGGAGCTTTGGCTAAACATCAGTTCTTTGACTTTGCCCCAGACTTAATGCGAATCTCTGTCACTAGGGTTTCTCAGTGATTCTAATCCTTGTAGCTAATTTAATTTAATTAAATAAAATTGAAAATTCACTTAGTTGTGCCAGTCACATTTCAGATGCTCATTATTCATATATGGCTACTGGCTACTGTATTGGCTAGCACAGATACAGAATATTTCCATCATCACAGAAAGTTCTCTTGGACAGCACTGATCTAGAATATATAAATGGCAGTTGAAACTATGAGGATGGAAATGATTTCTCAGAAAGTATAAAACTGGAAGAGAAGGGGATCCAAGGACAGAATTGTTAAAATCCTCCCATTAAGAGGCAGGTAAAGACTCAGCGAAGCAATGACCAGAGAAGTAAGAGAGAATAAGGGAGTGGTATCCTAAACATCAAGGGAAGAAAGTTTTGAGAAACAGGGAATTGGTGATCGCTGTGTAATTTTAAACATTAAGGTACATGGTTGATGATGCAAAAAGGAATATTACTTGGGGAAGGATGGCTTCTCAGACAGTCCCCACAGTGGGACATTGGCCTTTGTGGATTCTCCATTGACCAAAATCTGCCTCCCAGAAATCCAAACTTTCCCTCATGTGAGTGTCAGTATCTTTCAGGAACAGATTCTCTCTATCTAAGGTTACATATACTGATTTTCTATATATGTGCATCTATCAGATTTTAGCTCACAAATACATTGATGTAGGATATATACCAGAATGTCAACTCAATAAAAATAAAACTGTTAGATGCTTAAGTTAGCCTGACTAGTGCATTCTGCCTTCTCCCTGTAGGTCTGCATAAAAGAAAGGCAAATTTTCAGTAGGTTACTCTGTGAGTATGAAATGAGAACAAATATTTAGTTGATCTTATGAAGTTTCTCAGCTGGCCCAGCTTAAGTCACTCCCAAGGCATATACTTGTCAAAGAAAGAGCTCAGTCTCTTGAACCCTTGTATTTTAAATGCTCCCTTGCCTGACAAACCCCTTCTTTTCTTTCTCCAAAAGGAGTGTACTTTTTGTTTTTCAAGTTGCAATCCCAGTGCAATTTTTCCTGCCTGAGAGTCTACGTAGGACAACCTGGTTGAGTTTTTATGGTTTCCAAATTCCCACAGAACTGCATTCATCATCTGTTGCTTTTTACTAGTTTAACTTTTAGAGGGCAATCTTATTTCCAAGTTTCTGAGAGATGCTTCATTGGAACCACCACATATTGCCTGTATCTATTCAGATGTCAAGTAGAATAAGGATTCAATGTAAAGCCAACGGATTTGGCAATTAAGAAAGTCATTGAGGGACCTCCCCGGTGGCACAGTGGTTAAGAATCCACCTGCCAATGCGGGGACCATGGGTTCGAGCCCTGGTCCAGGAAGATCCCACATGCCACGGAGCAACTAAGCCCGTGTGCCACAACTACGGAGCCTGCACTCTAGAGCCCGTGTGCCACAACTGCTGAAGCTCACGTGCCTAGAGCCTGTGCTCCCCAACAAGAGAAGCCACTGCAATGAGAAGCCTGTGCACCGCAGCAAAGAGTAGCCCCCGCTCACTGCAACTAGAGAAAGCCTGTGTGCAGCAATGAAGACCCAACGCAGCCAAAACTAAAATAAATAAATTTATTTTAAAAAATCATTGGAGGAGTTTGGTGCCAGCAGTTTGAGTAAATTTGTGGGAGTGGACCCCTGGGAGTTGACAAATGAGTAGAAGCTGAATTCCTTCATCAGATATTTATTAACTATCTAGGAATTTCTGGGCTCTGGGAACAAAACATAAGCAAATATGGACGAGGTCCCTGCCCTGATGTGGCTTATCTAAACAGGAAAGGTGACATAAAGTAATCACAACAAATACTGTCTAATGATAAAGCGTGCATTGTCGAACTATGCAGAGATGTGACAGCATTTAAGAGGTGGATCTGACCTAGTAGGGTCTCAGTAAAAGCCCGAGGCGATGACGTAGTATTGAAGATGTGAAAAATAGGGTTAAGAAGGCGAAGCAGAGTGGGGAGAGACTTGTGGAGCACAGAGCTATGGGGCGCCCAAAAGAAAGTATGTATGGCCGCAGCGCGGAGAGCCAGGAGGAGAGCGGAACCAGGCGAGCCTGGGGAAGTGAAAATAGGAACGCTCCTGGAACCGAAGGGACCAGACTAGGTAGGTAAGGGCGGGGAGAAGCGGCTCCACTCATAAACTACAATTCCCAGGAAGCGTTCGGCGGACGGATGTGAGGTGAGGCGCGAGCCGCGACCTTTGAAGGAAAGAAGGAAGTGCTTGGGCGTCGCAGAGCGGGAGAAGCGGGCTAAGGTAGGCGAGGGCGCGGCGGGGAAGGGGCGGCGGGCCGAAGGGGCGGCGGGCCGGCGGCGGGCCGTAGTGGTGGCCGCCCTCCGGGCGCGGCGGGGCTGCGTGTCGTCATAAGGCGGCGGCCATTTTTGCGGGCAGAGACGGCCCGGGCGGGCGCTCGGGGAGCGGGGTGGGCTTGAGGCTGCGCGGCGGGCGGGCGGCCTTGGCCACCCGGTAATTGCTTCTCTTCCCGGCGTTTTGTCCGCAGAGGGAGCAGTATGTCCGCGGAAGTCCCCGAGGCAGCCTCCGCGGAGGAGCAGAAGGTGAGTGTGCCCGTGGAGCGGGCCGGGGAGCCCGCAAGGCCCGGGGCCGTCGCTGCCGGGGGCCGGGCCTGGCGGCGGCCTGGTCCCACCGCGGGCGAAGGGGCGCAGCCGGAGCCAGCCCGGCGCCGGTGCAGAGCCGGTGTGCCGCTCTTCCTCACCTGGCAAGGCCACACACTCCGGAACCGGCCGCCCGCAGGAGCTCGGGTAGTTAGCGCCGGCGTGGTGCGAGTTGGAGGTTCTCAGCGTCCTGGCTGAAACGTTCCTTTAGCGCCTGGGTGTGTCGGGGTTTCCCTTAATACTCAACTGTACACAAGAGCCCGTGACTTGGTCCCTATGCGTGGAGCCTAAGTTTTTCCGTGGGCTACACTTGGCTCATGAACCTTTATTTTTCTCTCGAAGAACTAACTGTCCAACTGCTTGTATTGTCTGCGTGTTCTTAGCTCTAAAGGCGGTATCTCGTGTTGGGGCGGTGACTTAGACCTGGGTTGGAATTTCAGGTCCAGTCATTGTTAGCCGTGTAACTTTGTTCAGTTACTAAACTGTTCAAGCTTCAGTCTTCTCATCTGTAGAATAAGAATAATAGTCCTTGCTGGATACAGTTGTTGTGAAGCTTAAATGTGGTGGATAACTTAGCGCTTTGGCGCAGCGTGTGCTCCGAAATGTGTGCCAGTGGGATTCGCCTGTGGTGCTTGACTAAAACTCGAAAGGTTGGAATTTAAATTTTTTTTTTTGCCAGCTGACTTGATCACGTGTTTCGTGGAAACATGGGAACATTTTGTGAACTCACTTGGTAATACCTTGCTGATGTAGGGAAATAGGCCACGGATCGGTGTGATTCAGATTATGGATATAAAGGCTTTATATTTGTCTAGGTTAGTGCTTGCTTCTAAATAACCATAATTATTTAAAGAGTCAGAGGGCATTGTCATAAATGAGATTTGGTCTAATACTTGGATTTTGTAAGGGCTTCTGCTTTAGGTTACAACCATGCTCCTAATCAGGCTGAAAATTTGATTAGTGTTTTAAACCCATTCCATGTGTTGTTTACCATGTTAACTTTCCCTGAATTGGATGGTTCTGTTATGATATTACTTGTAAAGTAACTGGAGAAAAAAGCAATAACAAATAATAGGCCAAGTCACTACCTTATTCGAGAATATTCCGATGTAAACTATGTTGGGTATTTTTCACACTTTGCTAAAAATCGAACTTGGGGGCAAAAAAAAAAGTATATATGCTATATATAATTTGAGGATTACAGTCATAATAGTAATATTAAATATTTATTGTAAAATATTTATCGTGATGTTCATTATTGCTTAGGATTTAGGAGCCCAGATAAAACAGCAAACCCATGTCTGTGCTGTCTTGTCCTAAACACTAAAATCAAGCTCAGTTTTGACTTCTGACGCACAATAATGTGCTATGTGATTTTCTTTTATGAGATTTGTTAATATGTTGCCAAAGCGTGGAGTGTTGATTTCTGCATTGTAAATGCTTTCACTTGGGAGAGCCTAATATTTATGTCTCTTAACAAGTTTAAGGCTGTCTTCAATGTGTTCTTTTTGTGTCTACATTAAAATTTTAATTCAGGTCTTTTAGTTTTAGGGCTGCTGTGTGAGGTTAGTAATATAATGTCCCTTCTTGAATTAAGGTTTGGCTGTAGATGTTAAGTGCCCGTAGCATGGATACCATCCCTAAACATGAGGAAAATGTGCAGAGTCACTTCTGTGTTCCTGTGAGCCAAATCACCTGTTTCTTGTATTTGGAAGAATAGTTAGATGACCTAAAAAAATTGGATTATTGTTTTTGTACTCAATTGACCTTTGAATTAAAGCCAAAGTAGTCAACTAAAATACCTTTATAGTTTTATGGTACGTCAGCCTATTGCTTCCGAAAAACTAAGGTAAAGAGATGATGAGCCTGGCATAGAGTAAGAGCTAAGTCACTATTTATCTACCTGAGTAGTATGTGCACCCTTGTTAAGAGAAGAAAACTATAGGCCACTATTTTTTATTGCGATACTAATTAAATATTACAAACGTAAAAATAAGTATAAACTCTTATCTCTCTTACACCACTCTAAATCTAAAACAAACTAAATACAGACAAAAACATTCTAAATTATTAATTCACTGTCACATGGTGTTTTGCTGAAACTGAATTTCCAGTGTATTGAGACTATGGTAGCAATTGTTAAAGTACAGGAGCCTTTTGAGTTTGGCAAGTTAACACTCCCTTAGACCATATGATCCCTCAGTTCTCCCTTTTTTAAGAGTTAGCTGTATGGTCATTTAACTGTAGTCTTAGGTAGATCATTTACATTTTAAATTCAGCTCTGTAGTTTTCTCATTATTTGGACAAATGGAGTAGTAAATGAAAGCTCAGACACCCAAGCACCATAGGACTGCTTAAATATAAGATGACAATTCAGATGCCCTAAGATACGCTTATATTTTTCTTTAGATTATCACCGAAGTGAAAAGTAAACATTATTTTAGCAGAGACCTCGTGGATCCATCATCCACTTTGAATAATACTTAGCTGAGACAGGCATGCAGTCTGATCCTGGGGGTGAAAAGGGACATGTGGAGCCTTAAAACACATAGTTCTGTTTTCATTGTGAGCATCTTAAACTCAGGACTCTCCTTTATTTATCTTTTCTCCCATGGCACCTAGGATAGTGCCTGGCATTGTTCTGAAAATGTTGGTTGAATGAATTTTTCTCCAAACTTTTCAGTTGAAACTATTGCCAAAGCACTATGTCAATACAAATGACGATACTAGTACTGCAGTTAAAAAAAGAGAGGGATAAACCATGGTAATATAAAAAACCTTAGCTTAGACCCACTTAAGAAATCTGAATGAAAGTAGAAGGATGTTTATATGTATTTTTTCATATATATGGCTTTTAACTTTTTCTTAGAGAAGATCTTAATAGCAGGTTCTCTAGAAAACAGGTTTTCTAGAGATTTTATTACAAAATTCATCAAATTAAGTTAGTAAGGTGTCTTGGGAAAGGCTAACTCAAGTAGAGCTTTCAACTTAAATATCTTTGTCAGTTTAAAAGGTATGCTTGGTGCTTTTATGACTGGTGGAGGAGGAAGAGAACTGCTGTTTAAATTACTTCATTATGTCATCAGTAAAGAGTGGATATAAATTGCTGTCCCATTTTCCCAGTTTTTAAAAAATCGTGGTTAATATTGGCCTTTTCTGGGACTGTTTTGACAGTACTTTTGGTAACCAAAAGGCTTAAGATATATTCAGTTTGGACCACAACCTGCTCCTCTGGTTTGTTGTGCAACCATTGATTCTTAACAATCTAGAAGTAAACCTCAGAAAAGTTTTAAAATGTCTTTCAAAAAAAAAGGCTCTTTCATTTGTTGTATAGTAAATTGCTGAGATAGCAACAGTGTTTAGGCTTGCCTGTTGTTTGTGCAAGACTTCAATACTTAACAACTTCTATTCCTGAACTTATAGTGTCTACTAAACATGAAATATTCCAAAGATAAGCTGTTGGTGAAACTATCACGCGTTTAGAAAGTTTCTTAACTTTTAAAAAACAGTTGGAGTACATTGTATTTGTTCATTCAGTAGACTTTTATTGAACACCAATTAAATGCCGGGGACTGGGCAAGCAGCAAGGACTTAATAGAACTACGGAATTTTTCCACAGAGGTTGATAACAGTATTGGTCCCTTCCTGACACTATACCAAAGGATTTGTTGGCTTTCATTAATCTTATTCATCAATCAGTGCATCAATGAACATATTGCTGAGCAGATTGAGAATTTACTTAGAGCGGTCAGATTTTTATTTGCTGATGTAGTTGTGTAACTTCCCTGCTGAAGAGCAAAAAGTGGTATTAATCATTCAAACTTACTATCAATTCCATGACAGACTACAAAATAATCCTTAATTATTTGAATATATGTATGTTTATATATGTGTATATATATGCTTTTATACCTTATACTCCTCCTACTTACAGAAAGCTTAGCTAGTATATTTCAATAGACTGATTCACAAAAATGCAAGTGCCTAACGTTAATAAATATTAGGCCCTGTGCTAATTGTAGAGTATACAACGAAGATTATTTTGGGGCATATGTTATTGCCAAGAGAATAAGTATCACTTAAAATATTGTTTTTAAGTTTTTGTTTTTTGTACATCATAAGCATACATCTCTGTTGCAGTATCCTGGATTTCTGCTTTCCTAGTTTGTAGCCTAGAGTAAAAGTTCCAGAATACTAATGATGCTTTTTCCCCCCTCCTCCCAAAGCTATTATCAGCATAGAAACCACTTAGCTAAATGAAGTCACTCATATTCCAGCATCTATTTCTAAAAACTAGTAAAATTTCAGTGTAACACAAAGGCCTCTTGGAGAGTAAAGATTCAAAACCAGATTTGAATTTTTAAAAATACTTTCTTCTTGGTTAAGCATGTCATTTCCCATCTTTGTTGATCCTTTCTATTGTATCTTTCTTTTTTATTTCATTAATTTCTGCTTTTTGTTTTCTCCTGTTTTCTTTGGGTTCCGTTCTTTGTCTAACTTCTCAAGTTGGATGCATAGCTCATTGAGTTTTAGTTTTCTTTAATATAAGCCCTTAAGGGACACTTGTATCCCACAAATTTGGTATGTGTAGAATTTTTATTATTAGTGAGTTCCAAGTAATTTTTTTTATTCCTATGATTCCTTTTTTAACCATGAATTATTTAGTAATGTACTTTAATTTCCAAATGGCAGGGATATATACAGTTTGAAATAATTGACTTTTAACTTTCTGAATTGCAGTCATAGATTGTGGCCTGGATGGAAATGGTTAAGACTCGCTTTATGGCCTAATATTTAGTCAGTTTTTCCATTTGTCCTTGAGAAGAATATGTATTTCCTAATTGTTGGATGCAGAATTAAAATCAAGTATGTTGACTACTTTGTCTTTTTCACATACCAATATGAGGAAGGTCTGTTGAACTCTCCTATGCTGATAGACCTATCAGTTGCTCCCTATAATTTTGTTGATTTATTTATTTTGAGGCTTTCTTACTAGAGGCATAAACATTAGATCTTCTGCTTTCCTAATAAAGCTTTTTGGTCTTTTTTTTTTCCATTTCTTGTCCTCCTCCCCCCCTCCCCCCCCCCCTTGTTTTTTTCAATTGACTGATTTTCTTCTTCCATTTTACCCCCACTATTAGTTTGGAAGTTATATACTTTATTTTGTTATTAAATTGATTCCCCCTGAAATTTTATCAAGCCTCTTCAACTAAGCAAAGTGTAAAATTAATATCATAAATCTTTTTGTAAATGAGACAGAAACATAGAACACTTAAACTTTAAAAAACTGTTGTATATTTTTGTTCTGTCCTTTTTTAACCTCACATATTAAGACATTAAAATTAGGAAAGTGTGTCAATTATATTTCAATAAAGCTGGGGAAAAAATTAGAAAAGTGACTTGTTCAGTATACATACATACATACCAATTTCTTGTTTGCTTTTTCCTTCTTTATCTCAGACCTTTTGAGGGATGTATTTTCATTCTAGCTGGAATAAATGTTCAGAAATTCCTTTGAAGGATGTTCAGAAACATGCAATCACACCAAATTTTGTGTGCTTCTTTGCATTTTTTAACATGACCGTAGGGATAAATTGCCTTTTTAAAAAAAAAATTTCTATTGCAGCTTTTTATTTTAAATCACTGTGAAATGAAATTCTCACAACATAAGACCTCTTCAAACTCCAAAGTCAGGCATCTGGAGTAGACTCTCAGGTCACTTCTCCCTCTTAGCCCTGTGTCCACCCCAGTCACCCCAAATCCTGCCAGGACCATCCTGGTGATCTCTTTTTATTTGTAATAGTTCTAGCAAAAGTTATACAACAGTTTATTCCTTTAATTTTAATTGGCAGTTTACATATATACATACTGCTATACATATTATCTCCTTTCTTTTAAATTACACAAATACTTTCTAGGAACTATTTCAGTAAATTGCTTATTTTACCTGATTTTGTCAGTTAATGTCCTGCTCTGGAGAACAGAAATCAATTTGGGTATTTCAGACAGAAAGGGATATGATTTAGGGGGTTAGGTTACAAATTATTTGAAAGGATAGAGTAGCAGAAAGGGGAAGATGATGTTTCCAGAGGTGAGGGATTAGAAAAAAACCTTTGACACTGCAAGAGTGAGCACTATTCTGAGCCCAGCATCCTCTGCCCTATCTCATGTAGCTGCTACAATAGACCCTAATCATGAGCTTGATGCCCTTCTGCAGGAACACACAGGAGCTACTGCTGTCTGCACATTGTGTGGCATCACCAGGAATAAAATGGATTCTTTTTCCCATGCCTTTTAATTTGTTGTAGGTACCATTGGCAGAACCTTATAGGAATTCAGTCTGAGAAATGTGCTTTCAGGCTTATTCTAACTGTGGTGATTCAGAGGAGTGTTTAGAGAAGGGTGAGTGTGGGCTGAATGCCCATGGACACAGTCCACCACCTGACATGTTATTAATACTCCACAAGCAAACTGTACCTGCGTCAGATCATTGGTGAACATCCAGGCATTTGAACTTGCTTATCAATAAGCCCTAGAACTGTATACATTTGCAGAAGGTTTAAGAATGTTTCTGTATGATCCATTAAAAGTATTGTATGTGTCTTGATGGTACTGACTACATTTAAAAAATGTAGCTTAGGTCATATTTTCCACCCTTTTGGTGTTAAATGTAGCTGAAATCCTGAATCCAACTGCCAAGTTACACCTAGCAGGGACTTGCCATTGTGCTGTGTATTTGGCCAGGAAGTCCAAGAATTGGTTTGTTTTTCTAGGACATATTACAGATTTATTGTAAATCTAAATAATATTTTCAGCTGTAGGTGCTGTTTTGCTCAAAATATTTTTTGATAGTAAACTGTTTCAATTTAATTAAACTGTTTCATTTAATTCAATATTATATGTAAATATATACATAAATGTGTTCCTTATTAAGAAAATAGGGGAGTGCCAGATAAGATGGCATATTGTGCACAACTTTTTTCCCCTCGTATATAAAATGGACAAATCTCCAGAAACGCTGGAAATTAGGGAAAGTTGCTACCCCATACTAGAAATTTTAAGGAATCTTTCTTAGATACAGAGAACTGATAATTCAAATCAAAGAAGTAGAGTGCTCTCATTTCCCAAGCCTAAGAAAGCTGGATGGTTTTAGTGGAAATGTAGGACTCTGTTAACATCCTTTAATTTGAAGGTGCTGGGACTGAAAGGCTATAATTGGGTTGGAGTCCTTTTCAACCAGTGTCCAAATTTAACGTCAGCCAATTTAAAAAACAATTGTATAGTGGAACCCAAGAGGAGGTCCCTCCCAAGTCCACTTATAAATTAACCACTATGGATACCCTGGGGCTGTAGTAGCGAAGTGAAGCCTCTGTGGTGACCCAGCGCACTGTCTTATACTAAACTGGGAACCTTAAATTTATATTATTTCTCCAGCTTATCTGATTAATACAATGTAGTCATATCTTGTATAGGGGTTAGGTTCTAAAGTTAGTGAGGCAAAAAATCACATACAACTGAAATCACCCTTGAAAAACCCAGTGAAGTCATGATCACATTAGAGACTGCCCCGTCAATTCTCAGTAGGTCAAGTGGTAGTCACTTTTTTGTCTAGCGTTTGAACAGATGGCCGAGCTGGTTCTTCAGTTGATTGCCAGCTGAGGTAGTTGACTCCTGTTACAGGGGCCGAGTTTTTAAACACTGGAATGATAAACAGCATGTTGATACACTTACACTCTGAAAGAGACATACTCTGGGATTGAGACTCTCCTGGGAATGCAGGGTTGCGTCATAAACCTCACACTTGAGCCACCCTTTTTGAATGGAATGACTGGCAGAATCACCGATACTATTTAGAGTCTCTATCTCTGGCTGGGCACACATAGTTGAGTTTTTTGTACATCGAGTGAATGATGCAGCCACTGTAAAAAGAATGAAAATCAAAATATGTAGACGCATGAAACTGCAGCATAAGAAGAGAGTAGAACACTTGAAGCAGAAGGAAGCATACACATAAAAGAAGCCCCATAGAAAGGGTATATTTGACAGCAGCAGCAGCTTTTTTCTCAAAATCCTCTAAGACTAAAAATGAGAAAAGGTAACAACACATGAGGAAGCTTTTGAAGATGGAAAAAAATATTGACAATCTATAGGGTGAATAAAGTTGATTATAAAACATGTATGAAAATACTTTTGAGGAAGATATATGCAAAAATTATATGAAGTTTCTTGAGTTCCTAGATTAATAAATGATTACTTGCTGCTGTGTAAGAACAGTAGGCTTGACATTTATGGATAACATTTCTGCTTTTTGACTATTCATAAATAACCTGGAAGAATCAAGATATGCAGAGGTGTGTAATTTTGCTGAGCTGGTGTGCAGAAGTGAGTCCATTAGCTAAAAAGTATGCCTTGCCATTGCCCAGCCTCCCCTATCAAGGCAGCTCTATTTTTCTTGATTCATTCTTTCTTCTGCACTACTTGCCATGAAGTGGTAAACACTGCTTCCCTATAAAATATTACTCTTGGGGACTTCCCCGCAGTCCAGTGGTTAAGACTCCCCGCTTCCACTGCAGGGGGCACAGGTTCCATCCCTGGTTGGGGAACTAAGATCCCACGTGCCGTGTGGCACAGCCTATATATATATATATATATATATATATATATGGAAGAAAGTAAGCTATATCAAGACTGTGTTAAAAGTGAATAGGCTTAAGATATTGATAGTCCTTGGTCAGAAAACATATTTTTGATGCATTAAAGATGGGATCTTTGGCATGAAAACTGTTTTCCATTAAATATGGGTAGAAATTAGGCAATAAAATATACAGATGTAAAGATTGGCAGAGATGATGTTTCTCTCCTTTAAAAATAACAAGGTCTTCTGCATTATTCAAGGAAAATATGATGGTAAGTAAGCTGCTGTTAATTTCTATTAAAGATTCTCAGAGCTTTCAATTAAATATGATTTTGAATAAACAGGAGGTCAAAAAGCTCTTTTTTATTTTAACAGTATTAAGATGGTTCTCTAAATATGGGCAAAGAGCTGATGAGTTCCATAGAAGGTGACTAACTATAAATGTATTATACATGACTGGAAAGTAATGGCAAGCAAGACTTCAGAGCTGAGCTATCTTGATATTTTTATCCAGTGTGTGGGGTGTTATACATGCATCACAGCTATAATAGAGCTGTCACATGGATCATTTGAAAAACAAGACAGAGATGTTTTAAAAGCCTCTGTGCTTGATTTCTTAGTCTGTTGCTGCATTATTTGGTATTTGACAACTAAAACCAGAATCCAGATATTTAAAAGGTGGAATTATCTAAAATAACTGAATTGTGATAGACAAGTAATTTATTTAAAATTATTTCAGGAAATGGAAGACAAAGTGACTAGTCCAGAGAAAGCTGAAGAAGCAAAATTAAAAGCAAGGTATCCTCATCTGGGACAAAAGCCTGGAGGTTCAGATTTTTTAAGGAAACGATTGCAGAAAGGGGTAAGTTCTCATGTGTAAATCTTCATATGTTTTAAGTCCTGTGAACTCATTGTGCCGAAAGAGATTGTGAAATGGGTGTCTGTGTATATAGCTCTTTACCACCAGATGTGTGTGCATTGATAAGTATATATGTTGGCTATAGTTATATGTGGATTATTTTCTCAAATAAACCAAATTGCAAGGGAATTTTTTTTCAGCTTTATTGAGTTATAACTGATGTAAAATATTATGTAACTTTAAGGTGTACAGTGTGATGATTTGATACATGTACATATTGCTAAATGCTTACCATAATAAGGTTAGCTAACACATCTTTTACCTCACATAATTACCATTTTCTTCTTGTTATGGTGAGAACGTTAAAGCCTGACTCTCATAGCAACTTCCAAATATACAGTCCAATATTGTTAACTGCAGTTAACACCATGTTGTCCATTTATTAGATCCCTGGAACTTACTTATCTTAGAATTGAAAGTTTGCACCCATTCACCAGCATCTCCCCATTTCCCCCACCACTCAGCCCCTGGCAACCACTGTTCTACTCTGTTTTCTATGAGTTTGATGATTTTAGATTCCACATATAAGTGATGTCATACACTAATTGTCTTTCTACCAAAAGAATATTTTAACATTAATTTTAGTTTAACAGATTACTTTTAAAAGTGGCAAAATATAGAATGGTGTTTTTATACAGCATGAAAGAATGACATTCACAGCTTTGAAATAATAGAATGACAAAGAAGGATTATACCAAAACATAAAAATAAAATCCTTGATCCATGAAAAGTAATATGGTGGGGAAATTATTATAAAAATGTTAGTTAATATTTGTAATACATAAAATGGTTTTTCAAATACACAAGGAAAACATTAAGGTGCCCTAGATAAAGGATTTTAGCAGAGGAAATATTGTTATGAAACACAAAAAAATGTTTATCCAGGATAGAAATCAATGGAGTATGAATTAGAACAATTATTTCTTTGTAGCTTTAACTATAATAAAAAGCAGCATCATTATTCAACAGCAGAGATATAGTAAATAAATTGTGATAAGTCAACAAAGTAGAACATTATGTGGTCATTTGAAAAGCAAAGACCATAATATACAGGGTAAATAGAAGAAAGCAGCATTGAGAAACATGTTATGCATTCTGTGTAAAATGTATCTGTACCAAGTCTCATTTTGAAATCATTCCATCAGATGTGGTTTTAGTATGGAATTATGTAATTTTCTTTGATTATTATTTGGATTTGGGATTTGACTGTTAGTGTTTAGGAAACTTTTTTTCCTTTGCTAATCTTCAGTATAACTTATGCTAACAGCCTTTCCTCCAACATTTGGGCTGTTGACTTCGTCATTTTTCTAGCTTCAACGATTTATGACTTTAAGTATCTTCAAGTTAGAATTTATATACATTGTATCTTGGCGTTGGTGTTATAGATGTAAATAGTTGTCAATAAGAAAATGCCACTTGAATCAAGAAACTTATATAGAATTTGAGATGGGAGCTCTTGAATGATTCTGTATTTTACCAAAATGTCAGTGAATAAGCACTTTTATATTAGGGAAATGAAATGTTATATTCAACTATATAATTTCTTACTATGTTAAAAGAGTTTTTTTTAAAAAAAATGTCTGGATCACAGGGTTTTAGTTTTCCTCTGTCGTAATAGCAAACTGACAAGTTATCTTAGTATCTTTAAACAGTTTCTTGTTCATTTGAGAGGGTTGGTTAGATATCATGTATTTTAGGTCCCTTTCTGTTTTATTGTACTTGTTAATGTTATTTATTCGGGTACCTATTTTTAGGCTTTTAACAATATGATGTGTGAGGGATATCAAGCAGCAGTCTGGCCCATGTTTTTTCGTATTTGTGGAGTTTGTGAAGTCCCAAGAAAACTGAGGGTCCAGTTTTAAGAAACATGACCTTAAAATTAAGTATTGTCACTTTGGTGATCCATTAGTGTCAGTGCAATTATAAATATGGATGTAAGTGTGGCCCTTAAATTGAAGTGGGAAAAGGCTCTTATAAGAGTGTCATCTAGATGGTACAGAATATGTTAATTTTTAAAATTTTCACTTATACAAAATTTAAAAATTGTTAAAGACAAGTAATATTGCCTTCTTGAACTGTATCTTTTCCAACATGAGAAACATTGATCTAGTTCATTCCTCTACCTAGAGCAGTTATAATTATTAAGCATTGAGTTTAGTTTTTCTCTCACCACACTAAATAAATTTAATTCCTTTTCCTCAAGCAAAGTAGCCTAATCTACAGATAAGTGTGATCCCCTTGTGATGAACCTTTGTTTACTATAAAATAGGTAACATTAGAAACAGACTTTATTACGTTGGGGAAACTCTGCCTAAAATTTGCACTATGTGTTAAAGTTCTCATTTTGTGCTTTTGACTCTAAGAAATTTGGCAGTCTACTTTCTCTTTTAGAGGCTACTAAACTTCAGAAGTAGCTCTCTAATATAATATAGTACATCAGAAGTTCTGAGGTTTTTTTTTTCACTACACTTATTTTAAAACATGCAGAAATGAAGCTGCAGCAAGTCTTAGAAAGGCCTGGTCCAAGTTTCCTACTCTATGTGTAGTGACACATGAAAAGCAATTTCTAACTTTAGACTCTGGCCTAAGGCCAGATGCTTATAAAAGAATAGTCACTGGAGGGAGGCAGCCAGTGAGACCTTTTTTTTCAGGCCATTCAGCAATCTTAAACTAAGCTGTGAGTTCCTAGCTCCTTGATTTACCACTTGAGTTACCCCTGAAGTCTCAAAGAGAATATTTATATTTCCTCCCCTTCATCGTTTGTCCAAGCCCTCATCTCGTATCTGGATTCTTGTCTATGCTATAGGCAAAGGTTAGGTTCCCCTCCTTTGAGTAACCATAGCACCTCATGTATTTAAAACTGTAACAGTGGATTTACTTGACTGTTGTCCATCTTTATATCTCTCTTCATGATTCACACAGTGCCTCATGTAGTATTGCAGGCACTCACTAAAGGTAGGCTAAACATGATAGGTGAAAGTCATAACCCAGGCAAATTCATCTGTTTTTACCTCGGAACAGACTAACTCATTAGGTTATCTATATTAAGGTTGATCTTTAGCTCCACAATTTATATTTCAGTGATAAATGGTGTGGTTGTTACCGCATCCATCTCCAACTAATAAGAGCGATTGTTGTACTTAGTGTCTTAGGTGAAAAATGGTGGTATAGGATAGGGTTGTGTATTTTAAGTGATAATTAATTTCTAATGAGTTCATTTCTTTTATTACCCTAAGCATTTATATTTTAACCTTAATTTTTATGTTAGTGAACTGCTGTAATTCAAATAAATGGTTTAAATCCTTACAGAACAGTTCATCTTAGATGACAGAGTACCAGCAACTATAAATAATAGTTTTAATAATTGTAAGCTTGATTGGAGGTGGGTGACATCCCAAATGCAAGTTGGTGGATTGTGTGTTTTTATTTTCAAAATCATTTAAACAAGAAATTCATGCTGGTTTTTCCATTAGTAAGTGAAAGGCTTGTGTCCCACTCTTTAAGTCCAGGGCTATTAGCTCCCAGATAGATTGATATGGAAGTTGATGTCAATATTGAGGGTTCCATACTGGAACTAGAATGATATATGTAAGCCTGAAGAAAGGGTTCTTGCCTGACTTCTCAGCTGTTGACTTGTGATAGAACTCACTGTAGAGTCATAGCTATTTCGTGTAGTTGATGTTTTTGTTTAAAAACTTTTAGGTTTATTTTATTTTGACAGTACAGGGTCACATCTATATCTTAAACCAGTGTAATTGCATATGAAAGCTTTTTAAACTCTAGTCTGAATTTTTTTTTTCTTGTAGCAAAAATATTTTGATTCTGGGGATTACAACATGGCTAAAGCAAAAATGAAGAACAAGCAACTTCCTACTGCAGCTCCGGATAAGACAGACGTCACTGGTGACCACATTCCCACTCCACAGGACCTTCCTCAACGGAAACCATCTCTTGTTGCTAGCAAGCTGGCTGGCTGATTAAAAGAGCTGAACTGCATGAATCTTCTAATTCCCATTATTTCTCCTTAATATGTTACTTCTCCACTTTTTATTTCCTTTCACTCACTAAGTCGTTTGAGAGTTATGGCTTTGCAGGTAGTGGTAGTGTGTGTGTAAGGGAATATACATGTGTAGAGTTTTGATTAGTTTAACAGTGCACTGATGAAAAGAACATGTTAGAGCAATGTAAAGTAATCTACTTGAAAATAATTGTATATATTACCTAACTCCTAGTGTAGGACTGGTTCCAACAAGTAACAAGCAAGTTTTACAATTTTAATGTTTTGGCTTTCTTTAATTCATCTTAATTATAGCTTTGTATGTTACTCTTATTTAATGTAACCTTTATTGTATTGATTTCTTCTGTATTTTCCTTTTGAATTTTGTAAAACAGAAGTTTAAGACCACAAGTTAGAAGAAAGGTCACATATTTCAGACATGAATAGATGGGGCTTCAAAAGATTTGTATCCTGTGCTTGAACTTGAATGGCCTTAAATCTGTTTCAGCTTTAACAATAGAATTTTACTTGGGCAATATTTGCCCATTCTGGTGTAACTTATGTGACTCTAGTGCTTAACAGCTGCTGTTGAAGAGTATTCTTATTCAGTTCTGTAGTGTTAGAATACCTTTTGTTGTTGAAGATGTGAATGAAGTGTGCATGTGCATCGACTGTTGAATTCACTTTTGTGCCATTTTTGTAAATACAGTAGTTTTGCACAACCTCTCACAACTGTCTGTATTAATTTCACATATTAAAGAGTAGATGATGTGCCAACCAGAAGCACAAGAGTTCCTACACAAAACCCTGTGTGTCATTAGAGCTTTTGCATAGTAAGAGTAGTTTACAGTCTTGGGGTTATAGAATACCAAACTGAAATCTTTGCTCAGTCTGCCATAGACTTAAGCTTTTTCATTTGTTCCTCATATCCATGACATTCAGTGGCCTTGTGCAAATATGATATGTTGCTTAGGCATATCTTTTGTCCTATGCAGAACATTTCATTTTGACTTTTATGAAAATTACAATTCATGTAATTTATATAAACTTTTTTAATGTAGAAACTTTTTACTTCCATAGTCAATTTTGGGGACACTAGAATAAAATACTTTGCCTCCTGTGGCCCCTCCCTTCTTTTTTTCTTGCTTCTTTGACTCAAATTGTGTTGGGCTGTGCCGTTCAGTCTCTTCAGAAACATAGGTGTCTATATCTTTACTCTTGAAATTTGCTCTATTGAATGCTGTATATTCTAACACAATAATGATATTTTCCTTATAATATTTCTCAGTTGTTAATTAACCACTCTTAATCCTGTATTGTTAAGAATTGACAATTGTTTAAATAAAAGGAAATTTATAATGAAACAAATATTTGAGAAGATTGGCCCAGGAACCTAGTCAGGATGAGCTGAATTTTAAGTAATATAATGAGCTAGGTGAATTAGGCTTGTGACAATTAGAGGAATTTACATGATAGGTGGAACATATTCATAATAAATACTTAGATATTTTGTTTCTATAGATGTCACTTTTATAAAATACAATACTTATGGTTTATCTAGTTAGTAAGAACTTTAATTAACAGACTTAACTGGGACAAATTTGCTGGTCTTTTAGGAGCTCTTCCCATGATGCTGAGGATATGTAGCCTGAGATGACAGTATGTTTTTCTTCATCTTTGACTTGTGCAGGGCCTTCCCCTCTTTTGGATCCAGGCATCTTTTCTGGATCTTGGCTCCATTTGTATACCTGCTTTCCTATGACCGCAAATCACCATAGATGGTGCCTTGAGCATAGTACCTGCACTTAAAGGCTGCCTAGCTCTCTGAGGAAAACTTGCTGATTATCTTCGTGCTTCACCCACCCCAAAAGGCAGAAAACAACAAAATCGATAATGTGTTAATTTGTTATAAGGATTAGTTATATATAAATAGATTTCTAACAGGAGTATGTAGGTTATTCCAAAGTATGTATAATCATTGTAGGATTATTTAAGAATTACAAAATAGCCCAACGTAGAATATCTAGTGGTTTTGTTTTGTTTTTATGACTATTTGCAAGCTATCACCATTAAATTCACACACACACATCAGAGATTAATCTCAAAGATCAGACCATGTTACTGATTATGGTAGGACTCCTGCTATGGTTTGTGACAAGTGATGTAATCTCTGCCTGAGTTTTCATTTGTAAAATACAATGCTAATATTAACCTACCTCAAAACTTGTTGAGGATCTGTGAAATACTGAGTAAGTGCCCAAAATAAAACATTGTTGATTGTCTTTTTATTAAAAGTAAATTTCCTCATTAAACCAACCTGCCTTCTGTAAAGTCACAGTAATAGAAATCTCAGGATTTTCCATCAGAAAAGACCTGTCATTTAGGACTTGTAGGTATAATTGCTTAGCCTCCATTATTGGTGCTTGGGATAGAGGTTTTACATTTTTCTGTTTTTGTTCTGCTTCAAAGCTCAGTTAATTGAAGACATATTTGCAGGCTGTTTCACCATTGCTTGAATGAAGATTTTTGACCAAGGTGGGCTTAATCAAACATTTCTGTGATTTCGGAATTGTGGTTTGAGAAATGGCCAGTTTTAATCATTGTCCTTCTTATTATAAATGAATGTTGGAGTAAACAAGTTGGAGATAAATACTTCATGAAAACTAGCTAATGTCTGAACTCAGTTATCTGTTTTATGTCCAGTAGCTCCTATTCGATAATACAGTTCTGAGAAACATTTCATTTTTAAAGGCTACATCTGACTAAAACAATTATTGGCATGTTGGGATAGTAAGGACTGTTGGATTGTTTTGAGGAACTGAAAGGAGCATTTTTGCAGTCTATTTACAAGTTATTCAATATTCCTTTGCTGCTCACCTAAAAATAAGTCTTAACTATTCATCAAGCCCTCTACTTGTTGTTACTTCACTTGGAATTTGTTGCTGTTTTTACTTAATGTAACAAAACTATACCTCTGAATGTTTATTGATACTTTTTACTAAATCAGACATGTATTCTTTCTCAATCCAAATTAGTGAAGTTTTATCAGTGCTGAAATATGATCTCTACTTGAATTGTGCTCTAAACTTGGTGTTTGGTGATCCAGGGGCAAGTATTCAATAGGAAGAGCATGTCTGAATGGCAACTTAAGCAGTTTCTGTGGTGGCCTTTTTACATTCCCCAACATTCAGACACATTTCTTCCATTTTTCATTTTCCTTTTTCACCTCATTTTACTTCACTTCTCCCCCCTCCCATCCCTGCTTATTTCTTAAGCCGCCTGATGGCATCTGTTAAATGGTATTTAGGACTGATGAATGATCAATCCTTTAATACCCTTCTCAATATAACACAATTAAGGACCCATTTAAAATTTTCTAAAACACTGTCCTCATCTGGATAATGACAAGTTTGAGCCACCGTCCCAACTCTGCAATTCAGCATGCACTGCCAGTCTTCCCCCATATCCCTTCTCCCCCTGACATCACACCACACCTTGTAAAATTGGGATCAAAGAAGTCTCATTCTGGGATTGTTAATCTAAGGATAAAAACACTGATTTTAATACTGTTTTACTAGTTTCTGCCTTTTAAAGCAGGTAGGCCTATAGGTTTTATTCTGGAAATCACTGATGGTCACGACAGCCATTAATTATGTTTGTATTTTGTTATTTATCAACTAAACAGCATTTGAAAGAAAAATCTAATTTCTTTAATATACCCTCAGATCTGTTACTGCATCTTTTATTTGTGATGCAGTAGGACACTTGCCTGTATTAAAAGGGCCAAGAGTAAATGCCTTTTTTGTTGAACATGTCTATAGAGTTGGCAGTTAATGCTGAAATTTGTTAAATAGCCCTTCCAAAATTATACTTGTGAAATACACAAAAATAAATTGATCTACTTAATTTCTATTGATTCGATTTGCAGTTTTTGTCTCATTTAAGTGTTATATTGTTTTTCGGTGTATTTTCTGAAGTTGATCCCTTTAGATTTCAGCTACTACAATATGCAGAAAGAATTTGACTATTGTAGTCTTAAATTTTGTTTTAATTTACAGTGTTTGTTTATGAGGTCTTAGCAGCCTAACTTACATTTGTAAAGGCTTTGTAATTTAGGTAACATGAAATGCTTGCAGATTGTGAGTCTTTTCCATCTCAGGTATAAAACACTCTAGTACAATACTGTCAGAAATAGAAAGATTGGATGAGACATTCTGAGAAATTTTATATACATACAGTTGACCCTTGAACAATATGGGGGGTTAGGGGTGCCAACCCTGGGTGCAGCTGAAATTTTGTGTATAACTTACAGTCTGCCCCCCTTATCCGTGGTTCTGCATCCACGGATTCGGCCAGTCACAGATCGTGTAATATTGTAGTGTGTATTTAGTGAAAAATTCCACCTCTAAGTGGTCCCGCACAATTCAAACCCGTGTTGTTTAAGGGTCAACTGTATGTGTGTGTGTGCATTTAGATAGATGGATAGATAAAACTTAATGCAAGGTGGAAGTATTACATTCCTTAAGAGAAATAGGAATAATAAAGTTCCAGGAAGTCTAGAGGAATGCATTATTAAATTTAGGGGATAAATGGGATGAGTGGTAAATTAGGGAAATTTTAGAGGTAGTTTTGAGAGATGGGTTGCTGTAGGCATTGGTGGAGGGAAAGGGAGAAAGAAGCATTTTAGGTGGAGGGCTGTTATTTTCAAATAGGCAAGGAGTTGGGAAAATGTGGCTCTGTATAAGGAAGTTTGGTTGGAGATCAGGGCATGCGAAGGAACTTGATTTTCCTGCATAACACTGTCCTTTCCTCCAGCCTTCAACTCAGTAAATACACCTCTGTGCACTTGCCCACTTGAGTACTTGAGCCAACGTTAGAAGTTATCCTTTATTCCTCAGAGGCTGTGACCAACACCCACCAAAATACACTGAATTTGTCCATTTCTCTTCCCTGCTGGCACCATACCCAAAGCCACTATTTCTTAACCTGGACAACTGCTATAGTTCTAACACGTAACTTTCTTTCTTTTTCGTTTTTTTGCGGTACGCGGGCCTCCCACTGTTGCGGCCTCTCCCGTTGTGGAGCACAGGCTCCGGACGCACAGGCTCAGCGGCCATGGCTCACGGGCCCAGCCGCTCCGCGGCATGTGGGATCTTCCCGGACCGGGGCATGAACCCGTGTCCCCTGCATCGGCAGGCGGACTCTCGACCACTGCACCACCAGGGAAGCCCTAACACATAACTTTCTACTCCTGCTCCCTTGTGCGTGCTGCAGTCCCACCCATTCCCACTGCCCCATCCCATTTCCATTCTGAAATCATACATCCAAGATCCTTTTGCCCCTGTTGAACATGTTTCTTTTCCATTAAACACTTCCCCTGTTTCATAGTTTGGCTAGCTCTTTTTCATTCTGAAGTCGGATCAAATTTAACTTCCTTAGATGAAGTCTGATTCGTTATTGCATCCCTAGCACCTAGAAACAGCTTATACATACTACATGCTTGTTGAATGAATAAAGTGAAATGGAATATTGGGTTGGAAATTAAGTGAGAAACCAGATTAAGGTTATGGATGCAGAGAGATGATGATTCTCCATTCAGTCACGTCTAACCTTTCCTTCGTTGCAGTAGGCCTTTATACTCTGTTTCTCTGCATGAGGAGAAATGTCAAGGAGCTTTGCTCTCATAAACCTCACATCACTGAAATTGGTGCGCCTGATTTTCCATGGCAAGGATGTATTAAATGTTCACTGCTTCTCTACTCTTGCTTGTGATCACAACCTTGCAAACATTCTGCATCTGGTTTCTGAGGCTCTTTATTGCCCCATTACCAATAACTTGGGCTGGTTAGTGTCTCACTTTCCTGCAACTATACAAGCTAACATTCCTAATGACTTTGTCTATAGATGTAAGGTGCCAGTTGCTTGAGTTACTGCAAAAATGATCACTATAGGGCAGCCATATTTTTAGGATAAAGATCAGAAGCAGACACACCAGTGCGCAGCTTTCTGTCACACCACACTTAACAAGTTACAGAACACAAACCTTTCACTTCTTCAGTAGAATATCCTGGGTATATTCTGTTACAGTATTGCCAGCTGTTTGCAGTATATTCACATTCCTATGGGAGATTGGTTCTACAGAAGCAAAGGGAGGAAGAACTTCAATAAGAGGATGGTCGTCTACAGAGTAGAGTGCAGCAGAATGAAGAGTGGCACCTGAGAAAAGGCCACTGGAAGTTGGTATCACTGATCATTTGGAGAGAGCAGTTTCAGTAGAGGTGTGCATGGGCCTGGGACAGAGGGACAGAAAAAGAACAATAAGTGATTAAAGGTGAGTTAGTGGAGAGGATGTGATTTTTTGAGAATTTCTGAGGTACATAAAAGAAGGTACAGTCTTTGGCTTTGCTTTTAAATGTAGGAAAGATTTGATTTTGGTTACAGATAGGCAAAACAAAAGCATGGGAGAAAAACCAAAGATATAGAAGAGGCAAGAGGGCAAGAGCTGGGGTTGAGAGCATGCTTGAGGAGATTAGCCTTGGCATGTCTTCTAAACAGAGGATGAATGACTAGAGTGCAGGTGGGGGAAAGAGATACTAGAGGAGAGTGGTCACTGAATGACCTTAGTCTTACTTGTAAGAGGGGGGTTGAGGTCATTTTCCTGGAGGGTATGAAGAGAAGAGGGTAGAGCTTTGAAACCCAGGGACTCTTTATAGCTTTGTAAAAGCATGTATGTACTTAACAGATCCAGAAAGGATCTAGAAATTTAAAAGTGGTTTCGTTGGGATCATTGTTTGAATTCACAACGTTTTTTAAAATTTAAATTTTTTTAAGGAGAACTGAATGGAGCAAATGCCTTCTGTGGGGCATCAGTCGTTGGGGTAAAAATGTGGAAAAGAATGGTAGAACCAAAACCTGGTTCTAAATTAAATTATTAGATTTCTTTTCCTGCTCCTCTTCACTTTTTTAAAAGGTAGAAGTATACTTGTAATGATTCTAAAGTCAAGTAGTACAGAAGGACATGGTGAAAAGCTAAGAATCACAAAATATGCCTCTACCACCAAGTTTAGCTCCTCTACCACTGGAGACGTTCAAGCTGTTTTGTGTTTCTTCTGGTAGTTGCCTCCATGCCTCTCAATAGTATGTTTATACCACTGTTGCTTAATTTCTTAATTTTAAACATAAATTAATAGTTTTCAAGACTGATAAATGAGGATTAAGCTTATATTTCCCACCTCCCTTCCCTCCTACCCTCTTTCTAGGATCATATCACTACTTTTGATTCCTCTATAGGCTTCCTTTACAATGTCTAATATATTTTCACCATTATTTCTTATCCCATTGGCTGTCAACAGTATTTCTTGTCTCTCTAGTGTGTAATATGACAATATGAACACCACTGTCCTTCCTTTTGACTCTCCTCCCTTCTCTTGGCCTTTGTCATCTGTGTTCTTACCTTATTAAGGTTGATAACACTTGCATTCTATTTTATAATCATTATTAATAGTCCTCTTAGCTTTATAGGTTGATATAGTTCACTGCAGATCACAGTGTATACTATGATTTCATTTTTTAAATCGCTTTTTGTTTTTCTTGGTGTTTCTGATTATTTTTTCTCTTCATCCTTTTGGCCTCTATCATAACCACAATTATTTTAATGTCTCCCATCACATGAAGTATTCTATAGAGTCATCCTTTTACTCCAGAAAACTCCCCTGTAGGCAGGTCTCCTTGCTTCAGTCCGACCTTGTTGATTTCTTATCCTAATGCATAGTCGTCACCTTGGGACTCAGCTGCTCCTCCTGATCTGAATCCATTATTTTCTAGATTGCATATGGCAACTATTGCCTTTTGCCAGTGTCTTATGTCATATTCCCCAGAAGTGGGAACTTCCCTAGAAGTGGAAGTTCTTTATTTTTTAAAAATTTCATGGATAGTTTTATGTGTCATGAACATCTTTCTCCAGTCTGTGGCTTGCTTTGTCTTAGTTCGTGATATCTATTGATACATTCCTAGTTATATTTTAGAACTTAATTCAAACATACCTTTGTGAAAACTGAATATTAATTGTTAATATTATTAATTAACAATTAATAATTGTTAATTATTCCATTTTCTGAGACACAATAACCATTTCCATATAACACTGTTTTAGCACTTAATCACAATACATTCTAATTGAGTTCATTTATCCTTTCTTACAGGAAAATTATCTTATTTTGCTCCAGCACTTAGCCTAGTGCCTGGCCGTTTTAAGTGCCCAATAAATATTTTCTGAAAGAAACTATACCCTTGAGATATAGCCATTCCCATTCACCACATTCATCCCATATACCACTCTATAATGGTCAGGGTTCTTAATCACAAATTCATAACTGGCTCATTTAGGCGAAAATGGATTCACTGAAAGATATCAGGTCACTTACAAAATTGTTAGAAAGGCTGGAGAAACAGTCTTGATGTAAATCTAGGAACAACCCCAGAAACGTGCTACAGCAATGGCCTGATGTGGATGCTGCTGCTGCTACCGCTGCTGCTGCTACCACTCCTGCCACCAACCACTGAAAGCCAGGAGCCCGACTTTGATGTGACCACTGTTGTCCTACAAACTTGGCTACCTCTGCTACTACCTTCATTGGCAAATGGAAGTTCTGGGCAGAGCCTGTTTCTCCATGTTTCTCACTTCTGTAACCTAAGTCTTGTGCAGATGAATCTGATCTTTGTGGCTTAGGTCATATGACTGCATCCAAGCTGCAAAAGAGGAGGGAATTTGCAACTATCAGGAGGCAGGACTAGTGTAGAAAATTCCCCCAAATAGAGAAAAGATGACAGATAGGCACAAATATGATAGAGACCATTATACCTTCCCGTGTGCTTCTGCAATACAGCATTGCAATGTTGTCTACTTGAGGGTGCAAGAACTTCATGGAGCTTATGATTTCCTTACTCATTTTGATTTGACATGCCTGGAAGCATTAAAAGAGGATCTTAAACTATACAGCGGTATTATACCCAAGTAAGTCAATAAATTGACACAGTGCTAATCTTTGAACTATTCATCATTTCTGGCTGACCCATCAAAATGCTCTTTTAGAAGTCACTCAGTTTTTATTCAGCTTCCATTGGATCCTGCAACATGGCACAACCAGGCAGTCAAAGGCAGGGAGTGAATATGTGAGGAGAGATAGGACTGAGAATTTGATTAATAATATCTTAAAATTGTAGAGCACTGTCGAGTTTCCAGTACACTTTCTCATTTATCTGATTTGAACCCCTCAACAATACACATATAAGTTGTCTGGTTTTTGCTTGTTTTTAAAAAAAAAAAAGGCTCAGGTTTCTCACACTGGTTGAGTTTACAGGTGAGCTAGGGGACAAGGCAAGAAATCTATGTGGTAATAGATACAGAGTTGGAGACATCAGTATGAACTCTTGTTTGATTTAATATAGAGAGCTACATCAGAAATATTTTTAGATATGTGTACATACACAGGTTAGTGTACACATAATTGCTTGCTCTGTGGCGGAGAGGGCCTAGAAGCAATGATACCCCAGTAGCAACAAGGCCCAGATCATAGCTTCTAATATTGTTCTCCAATGAAATGAACCAGGACTCCCTGGAGAAATGGCTGATTCTAGGACTGTGGCAAGGAATAGACAAGATAGAATCTTGTAGTGCTAAAAAGAAAGTGCTTAAAAAATAAAAAAACAAAACACACAAAATGATGGGGCAGTATGTCAAACGGACACAGGTATCAACTGAAATCTCCCAATGGCCAGAGCTTGAACAATTTGAGCAGCAAAATAAAGCAGTATTAGATTATAATGCAGGGACTTCCCTAGTGGTCCAGTGGTTAAGAATCGCCTTCCAATGCAGGGGACATGAGTTCGATCCCCAGTCGGGAAACTAGGATCCCACGTGCTGCATGGTGCAGCCCCCCAAAAAAAGTCAGTTATAATGCAAAGTGTAAAATAAATATCCATGAGTCTATACTGATATAAATGAATGAATGAATAAGTGGGGGAGATGAGACAAATTGCCCACATAGAAGAATTCCAGGTTTATGGAGGTACTCTCCTCAAGGAGTTGGAGAACAACTCTCCACTCCTTAAGTGTGGGCTGCATATGGTGACTGTGTTCAAGTGTATGGAAAGGGGCCCGAATTAGTTTGCTAGGGCTGCCGTGACAAAATACCATAGACTGGGTGGCTTAAACAACAGAAATTTATTTTCTCACAATTCTGGAGGCTAGAAGTCCAAAACCAAGGTGTCATCTATTTTGGTTTCTTCTGAGGTCTCTCTCCTTGGCTGACAGTTGGCTAACTTCTCCCTGTGTCCTCACACAGTCTTCCCCTTGTATACATGTCTGTATCCTAATCTATTTTCCTAAGGAAACCAGTCATATTGAATTAAGGTCCAATTGACCTCATTTTAACTTAACTACCTCTTTAAAGACACTATCTTAAAATACAGTTATGTTCTGAGTTATTGGGGGTTAGAACTTCAACATACGAATTTTGAGGGGACACAATTTAGCCTACGACAGGGGAAAAGAATTGCTGTACAGTGAAAAAAACTTGACACTTCCTGAGCCAGATGATCGAGGTCGATATCAATCATGATGTTACGTCAACGGTGTTGTCATGTTGATACTATGACCCTTGATATAATGTGGTGAAAATAGCATTTTACCTCTGTGGTCTTCCTCACAAAAACCTATAACCCCAGTCTAATCAAGACAAATCCCAACTGAGGGACATTCTACAAAATACATGACTGGTACTACTCAAAATTCATGAAAAATATCCTTGTCATCAAAAACTAGGAAAGGGAGAAACTGTCAGCCAAGAAGATCTGAATGAGACATAATGACTAAATGTAATGTGGCATCCTGGAGGGATCCTGGAACAAAAAAGGACATGAGGTAAAAACTAAAGAAAACTAAGGAAACCTGAATAAACATAGGTTTTAGTTAATGATACTCTATCAACATCAGTTCAGTAATTGTAACAAACCTACCATACGAATGTAAGAAGCCAATAAGGCAAACTGATTTCTGGGTGTTTTAATCTGTTCAGGCTGCTGTAAAAAAATACCATAAACTACCGGGTGGCTTATAAACAATAGAAATGTATTTCTTACAGTTGTGGAGGCTAGGAAGCCCAAGATTAAGGTGCCAACACATTCAGTGTCTGGTGAGAGCTGACTTCCTCATACATGACTGTTTTCTCACTGTATCGTTACATGGCAGAGGGGTGTGAGATCTTTGGGGGGTCTCTTTTATAAAAGGCACTAATCTCATTCATGAGGGCTCCACCCTCATGACTTAATCACCTCCCAAAGGCCCCACCTCCTACTATCATTCCCTTAGGGTTAGGGTTTCAACGTATGAATTTGGGGGTGGCGGCATAAACATTCAGGCCATTGCACAGGGTATATGGAAACTCTGTAATATCTTTGCAGTTTTTCTATAAATCTAAAACTGTCTAAAACAAAATTTATTAAAAGACAAAACAGGGAGTTCCCTGGTGGCCTAAGTTAGGATTCCAGGTTTTCACTGCTGTGGCCCAGATTCAATCCCTGGTCGGGGAACTGAGATCCAACAAGCCCTGTGGCGTGGCCAAAAGAAAAAAAAAAACAAAAAGCAAGGCTCATATTGGCTAAGAGGCTTGCCCCAGGTTAGCACTGGGACTAGCATCTAGGTCATTTGATTCTAAGTCATTTTCACTACCGAGGGGCTTCCACCACTACCTCACGGAAGGGAGCTGTGTGTCAGTGGTTGCGGGAGGTACGGGATGAGAGTAGCTAATAAGTACTTACAATCCAGTAATTCTGGAAGATCGAGGCAGTATAAAGCACATGAGTGCTATGGATTCGAGCAGAAAGTATTTCACGATCTAGAACAAACAATCAACTGATAGAAGGAGCTAGGTGCAGAGGCTGCTCCAATAGCAGGTGGTCAGCACACAAGCTAGAAAACTGGGAACAAAGGGCCAGAGATGAGAGATATTTTAGGAAACCCAAGATTAGAATCTAGAATTAGAGTAATAGGTACTGGGAATAAAAATAATTGCACCGTTTGAATTAAGTACTGTCCTTTTTATCCTCCTTGCCTGGGGAGACATAAAGTGTGGCTAGGCCTAAGCTCCCAAGTGAGAGGGAGTGAGGATAACTGGCTGGAGCTAGGGAATTGAAGGGGTGGGGATCCGGGAGTACCTGTCTGCCTTCCAAATTTCAAGTATTTTAGGTCAGTCTTCCTCTCTTCTTCACTCTGCTTTTTCTGCTTCAGAGCCTAGGTCCCTCTGGCTGTTCCTTTATATATCTTGCAATGATAAATGACCCCTCCTCAACTCCATATCATCATTTGGATCTCCTGATGAGCTATTTGGGGTTCCCACCCAAATGTCGCCTATGCCCATGGCTAGTCCTCCGAAACGTTAAATATTGGGATACGCAAATGCCAATGAATGTACTATAACCAGTAACACAGTACTTTGCCTCTGGCCTCTAGAATTACGCCAGTCTTACAGAATTAGAATTACTACTTTATATGACCATGCAGCATGGACTGCCCCTTCTCCTACCCTTGCAGCCACTCCTTGCAGTGAGCTCCCCCAGGCCAAGGACCATATTTCATTCATCTCCATCTTTACTCTCTTCAGTGCTACCACATGATAGACCCTCAATAGATTTTTTCTTCAATTTGAATAAAGCAATGACCACCCTACTAAAAATTGCTTTTTAGTTTTTCTCTCTCTTCCCTATTTAGTTTTTCTCCATTGTACATTGTTATGTGTTGAATTGTGTCCCCCTAAAACATGTTGAAGTCCTAACCTCCACTACCTGTGAATGAGACTTTATTTGGAAATAGGGTCTGTGTAGATGATCAAGTTAAGATCAAGGCACTAGGGTGGACCCTAATCCAATATGACTGTGTCCTTAGAAAAAGGGGAAATTTGGACACAGAAGCACACATGCACACAGGGAGAACACCACGTGAAGATGAAGACAGAGATTGGGGTGATGCAGCCGAAGCCAAGGAACGCCAAAGATTGCTAGCAAACCTTTAGGATGTAGGAGAGAGGCATGGAGCAGATTCCCCCTTCCAGCTCCCAAAAGGAACTAACCCTCCCAACACCTTGTTCTGGGACTTCTAGCCTCCAGATCACCTAGTACATTACTGTCTAAAACACCCAGGTCATGGTACTTTATTGTGGCCCTAGCAAATTAATACACTTATCACCTTCACCTTCTAACTTTATAATTGTCTATCTTCCAGACTAAAATGTAAGCTTCGTGGGGTCAGGGATTTTATCTGTTTTGTTTACTCTCGAATCCTCAACATGTAGAAGAGTTTCTGGTACAATGTAGCTCTCAATATTTGTTGGAAAAAGTAATATCCATGAACACTTTAGAGGAAAGGGATTGTTCACAATAACTTGGACACTGTTTTTATTTGGAAAACAACCTACATGAAAATATTCCCACTTATAAAGCAATAATTGAAAACATTATCAATTTAAAATAATATACAATATACTCTGGCTACTTTTTCAGAGGGGGAAATCTTAAACCCTCAGAAGTTGGTCCTATTGCTGGTTTCCCCAGTTTACCAATGACAGAGTGCTTGGGACTGTGAATATACATGGTTAAGGTAGGGAGGTCAGCCATCAGGGCTTCCTAGTTGTTTCTTCCAGCTTTTTTTTTTTGCTGTACGCGGGCCTCTCACTGCTGTGGCCTCTCCTGTTGCACAGCACAGGCTCCGGCTCCGGACGCGCAGGCACAGCGGCCATGGCTCACGGGCCCAGCCGCTCTGCGGCATGTGGGATCCTCCCCGACCAGGGCACGAACCCACGTCCCCTGCATCGGCAAGCGGACTCCCAACCACTGCGCCACCAGGGAAGCCCTCTTCCAGCTTTTAAGTCTGCTCTTCTGAAGGAGATAACGTAAGGTCCAGGGCAGAAAACCCTTCTCCCTTTCCTCATCCTTATTACCTTCCTCCTACCATGGGCCAATTATTTGAGTGGTTGAATGCATGTGTTCAGGTATTAGAAGAGAATAATTCTAGTGTCTTTTCTTCCCTCTGTCACTAGGGAAAACAAAACAAAACAAACCAAAAAACTTCGCTGACACCTGTAACACAACACCATTTTAATTTTTTAGTTTTTTCTCAGTTTAGGGGAAGAAAATGTTTTCCTCCACCCTCCTAGGGTCCCTGGTTGGGCCTAAAAATTAAACTGACAAAAATAGATTAATGCAAGAAAAGCATACTAATTCATATTGTTTTACATGATACAGGAGCCTTCATAAGGAAATGAAGACCCAAATAAATGGCAAAACTTATTAGCTTTTATATTGGGTTGAACAAAGAGAAGCAATTGTGGACAAGTGACTTAACAATGTGGGGAGGCTAAAGGAAGATAAGAACTATTTTAACAAGGTCTGTTTGTTTAGAATTCTCTTGGTCTTAACTTCTCCCCTTGATGATAAGAACAGTACTTTCCTTCTGATATTAGGGAGGACATCTTTCATATAGGAATTTCATCTTCTGCTTTTAAGAAAAAGAAGGAAGGTCATTATTTTTCTTGTATTTGATGTTTTGCAAGTGCCCCCAACTCAAGATAGTCAATATACCAAAGCAGCGTCCCCTGGGGTGATACACCCTGCACCGCTTCATCGGCATACTCAGCATTTCTCAACAGTCCTAGGAGGTAGGTACTAGCTGGAGGGTGAGAAAACAGAGTGGTTACCACCTTACACAAGGCACAAAGAAACTCTTAAATCTCAATCCAGTGCCTTTTCTGGTGTACTGCTGATAGCTGCACAGGTTTTCTCTTTTAAAGAAAGGGTGGTATCCAAAAAGATGAAAGAGATTTACTTTCAGAATTGGAAGGTACAGAGCATTATGCAGGACTCTGTAGCTATTACCTCTGGCATGTCTGAGGAGACTGTGGGCAGTGAGCAAGGGGAGGAGAGGCCTGAGTTCCAGGGAGTGAGGACTGGCCTCAAATGTCCCCCTCATCAATGATCTTCCTTCAAATATACACGCAGGATACACACACTACCAAGGGGGCCAGCCTTGAGAGATAGTTTTGATAAAAACCATCCCAGAGTCCCATGACTGGCACTGGGCACCACTTAGAGTTCAAAGAAATAAGGAAAGATGAGCACACTAAAGAGGCTGGGATGAAAAAATGGAGATTAGCTAAACTGGAATGAAAGCGTGGGTGGGGAAGAGGTAGAGGGTGAAGACGGCATCAGGGTGGGGTGGAAAGATCACATTCTTGGGCTTGAAGTGCAAGGATAACAGCGATTAGATAGAGAAAGAGGGCTGGGGCAGAAGGTGAGTGGCACCGTTACGAAGGCGCAGGCCTAGGATAGAAGGAGGCTCTAGGGCCGCCCCCTGGGGGCATCTTGTTACCAGGTGCACTTAAATTTCTGTAGCTTAAAACAGGCCCCTACGCTCTGGCTTCACGAAACGACCCTACGGCAGATGCCGAGGTGTTCAGGGTGACCTTGGTGATTCTTTCAGATTATCCGTCCTCGCTCACTCCCAGACGTGTACTGCTAATAAGGCTCTTCTGGAATTCTAGGTTATTCCATGGCCTTCCAAGAAACTTCTCCCCCTATCCTTTCCCTACCAATGTTTGGAAGCACAGGAAAAGCAGCCTGCAGACTCCCATTTACCTGGACACCCTGAGTGACACAGCTATCGCTGCCCCTCTCGGAGGCTGGGCTATTCTGCACGGTCCAGGGCTCGCTTGGGGCCTGGGGCATCCCGGGGGCGGTGTGCGGCCAGTGGGTGTCCTGGGGCGGGCTTCTGGGTCTCGGCAGCGCGGGAGGAGGCAGCGGCGACGCTGGCTGACAGGCTGATGATGCCCCGTGCCCGCAGCCGATGGGAGGCAGCGTGAGCCCGAGAGAACCCGGAGCAGCCGCGGTGGCAGCGCTGGAGCGCAGCCTCCTCCCGCTCCCACAATGCACAGGGCGAGGGCGGAGGCGGCGGCGGCGGCAGCAGCATCACCGGCTGTAGGGTTGGCAGCGGCGGCGACCCCGAGGACCCCGGGCACGCCGAGCGCGCGACACAGCTCGCGGCGAGCCCGGGAGTGATGGCGAGGCCCCCGCTGGCCGCCCGCGGCTGAGACGCCCCACCCCACCCCACCCCGCCCCGCCCGGAGCGGCCCGCGCTGCCTGGCCCTGCCCTGCTCCCTGCCGGCTGCAGCCCCGGCGTTTCCTAGTCGGCGCGGGCAGCCGCCCAGAAGAGGTGCGGCCTCCGCACAGGCGGGGGGCGTCGGCGCCGCGGGGCCCGCCATGGCCGCGTCGGAGCTCTACACAAAGGTAAGGCGCCCCATGAGCCGCGCCTTGGGGAGGGGGCCGCGCGGCCCGGCGCCGCCAGCTGTCAGGCCGGGGAGGGGCCGGGGCGTGGGGACCCAGTCCGGCCCCTCCGGCACCACCCCCTTTCCGAGCATTTTGAAATCCTCTGCCTTGCCCGCCGGTCGCCCGCAGAGGCACCTTCCTTGTTCGGGCGTTGATGGTTAAGGCGGCGGAGGGAGGCCTGCCTCGGGGTGCCTCTGTGGCCCCTGCCACCCTTCTTGGCCTGGGAGCAGTGCGGGTTTCTAAGTGGAAAGCGGGTCTGTGTGGCTTTAGTAGGGCGAGCCTGGGGCAGGATTGCTCAGCCCTCCGTCTTGCTTTAGGAAAAATCCTGGCTGGTGGGAGATCCTAGATCTGACAGATTAGATGGTCGGTCCCTCCCCTGGGGACACGCGCTTAAAATAACGTCTGGTGTTGGTATGCGGTGCCACTTCTACCGCCACCCAACCTTTCTGTGAGGTATGGAATCTTGCAAAAGGTCGCCAGTCGATTTTCACCTTTAGGTGCCCGGTTTCAGATTGCTACCCTGGGGTGGAGAGCCCCTGGGGAAGATGCAGACGAATAAATGCGAGCTGATTCACTGGGGTGGTCGATACTCATTTGTCGCTGGGAGTTTGCAATCTGCATGTAATCCCTTAGAGCCTTGTTAGGCTCCATGTCTTCACCATCCTCTGGGGTGAGCCTTTTCCTTCTGGGTTTTGTTTAAGGGAAGTGGCAGCCTTTCCTTCTTATACTGACAGCAGTATTCTCTGGGGCTGGTAATCTCTGAATGGCATATTTTGGAGAACTGTCCCTTCAAGACAGTGTGTGGTGCCCTTTGTGACTGTGTGTAGTCATGGCATTTTATACTATCACTCCTGTGTAGGTAGATGTTTTGCCAGCTATTAATTACCTCTAATTCCAGTTAACAGAATTAACCTTAACTTTTTGAGTTTGCATCTGAGGCCAAGTCTACATTTATGGTCTCAGAATCACTGCTTCCAAATATGACCCAAGTAAGCCCAGGGCTCAAGTTGCAGCATGTTATAGAAGGAAGAGGTCTGGACCCGCCATCAAGAGAACTGGATTCTAGCCCTTGATTCTAGCCGGGGCCTTTTCACTTACTGTGTGACCTTGGGCAAATCACTTAACCTCTCTGTGCTTTAGTTTCCTCATCTGTAAATGGAGTTAATTATACCTGCCCTACATCTCTTACAAGGTTGTTGTTGTGAGGATCAAACAATAATACATGGGAATGCTTTTCGTAACCTGTGAATTTCTCTACAAATATGAGGTATATTTCTTCAACCATGAAATGAGTTTGCATGAAACATTTCCTGGGACCTCTCTCTTTCCAGCTTCAGATTTGAGGACTGCACAATGAAACTTCTCTCTAAACCTGGTAATTCTTTAGGCATTGTAGATACCTAATGTATGATTGAATGCAATTGGAAATTGATCCAAAGTTACTTTATAAACAAACATTTATATAAAGCTAACTATGTGCCAGGTACAGTTTTAAGTGCTTTACAAATATTAGCTCATTTAATCCTCATAATAAACATATGAGGTGGGTACTAAGAAATATCAGAGTCATTTTCACAAGAAGAGATATGGTCTGTAAATATTCCTTAGTTACTTTGTATAGACCCCATTCTTCACTGCCTGAGGAGTCCATCCTTCAGCTGCCTGACTAATTGTAGGCTGCTTAACTAGACACTGGTTGGATAATACGTTGCTCTTGGGTTTTGGGTCTGCTTTTTTCTCCCAAAATAATTGGCAAGAAAAAATTTAAAAGATCCTGTGATTTTTAAAATTGTAAGGTTTGGGGTGGGTTTTGGTCATAATCACAATCTGTTTTAAAATTCACCTTCTAGTCATTGTAAAGACAAACTGGTTTAGACATCAGTAGGGAAGTTGAGCTTAAGTTGCCTTCTCCTAAATGCATTTATACCTAAGGATAATCTGGTTACTTGGTTTGTTTGTTGGCTCATTCTTTTTGTGAATGGACCTTAGCTTAATGGCGGACAAAAATATTTATTGAGCACCTCCTGGGTGCCAGGTACTCTGCTTAATGTTGAGAGGTTCTAATATAAACAAGACACAGTCCTTTCCCTCGAAGGGTTTACAGCCTGCTTCTTATATTCTTGGCCCACTTTGAATCTTCAAGGGCATAAATAACCTGCTGTTACCTCAGCAGCAGGCAGACAGCTGGTATGGTATTTATTTGTAGAAGTTAGGGAAGAGGTTGGGACATGAGAAGGTTGGAATGATTCTAGAGATAAAAGCTTGGGTAGTGATTTTTAGAGGACGAGGGAAATCATTAGAGGTAATATAAATGGATATTAAACACAAGGATTAGACTTCCCTGGTGGTACAGTGGTTAAGAATCCGCCTACCAATGTAAGGGACACAGGTTTGAGCCCTGGTCTAGGAAGATCCCACATGGTGGAGCAACTAAGCCCGTGTGCCACAACTACTGAGCCCACGTGCCACAACTACTGAACCCGTGTGCCACAACTACTGAAGCCCGTGCACCTAGAGCCCGTGCTCCGCAACAAGAGAAGCCACCGCAATGAGAAGCCCACGCACTGCAATGAAGAGTAGTCCCCGCTCACCACAACTAGAGAAAGCCCGCATGCAGCAACGAAGACTCAGTGCAGCCAAAAATAAAATAAATAAATAAAATTAAAAAAAATTGTATATAAACACAAGGATTTTCCCCTTGCAGAGGATTATAGGGAAGGAAGTTCTGGGGGTAGACTACAAGGAAAGATATAATAGTGACATGCCATGATTATGGTATTCAACATAGTGGTTAAATTTGAAAAGTGCCCTTTTCAAAATGTCATTCAGAGCTTAAAGGCAGATTTTGATGTGTGATAGAAATCAGCTCCTATTACAGTGAAAGACAAAAGACCATTCAGTTTATTCTTTTTAGCTAAAATGATAATGGTTTTGTCACAGCAGTTTAGCAGGGCTTCTCTTTTGTAAATTTTTCAAGCAGTATAAACATTTTAAAGGCAATAGCTGGGTTACTAGGATATAACATTTCTGGAAACTAACATTTTGGTTAAAACATGTTTGTTGATTGTTAAAATAACAGCTTTATTGAGGTATAATTCACATAATGTACAATTCACCAATTTAAAATGTACAATTCAAAGGTTTTTAGTATAATCACAGAGTTGTGTGTTGATTTATTTTTAGATCCACCTGACTCGTTCCTGAAAGAATTGAAGGTGGTTGTGACATCTTATTGTTTCTGGTTTTGAAAATATTTGCTGGTCTTGACTTTCCAGTGGGTGTCTGAATGATGACATCACTTGTAGCTACTTTCAGCACCTTCAAAGGATTCAGCATTTGTGGAGCAGGGTTTATTAATTAGACCTGGATGGATCACCAATAGCAATAAAATGGCATCCTACTCATCCTCACATGAAGTTCCCAGACACCATGGGTACCACATAAATGCTGTAGAATGGCCAAGATTACCTGAAGTTTAATTAGGAGTCCCATAGTATGTCAGGATGCTGAATTTTCTAACAGTACAGAAACAGTCTAAAACCCTCACTCCAGAAGCCAAGTACACTTTCCTTAGATGAAACAACTATTAGGCCAGTAGATTGTATATCTGTAATCTTCCTTTCCCACCATATTTCCTCATACCTACTGAAGCTGCATGGACTAGATTTTTTCTGAGATAGTCCCAATTTTATATTCTATGCCATTGTCCCTTTAAATCATCAATCCTGGAAATTCTAATATTTTGGTGTTGAAATTGCATTTCTTAGACTGCTTCCAGCCTCTTAAAGCAGAACAGAAATCTCTGATCATGTTCCCTGATTTGGGCTTTGGCAAGTACATTCACTTTTCTTAAATCTCCTGTCATGCTCCTTCTATCTGTATTTCTTCTGATGTCCTTTGGCCTGTTAATGGCTCTGCTATTTTCCTAGTCCCTCATGCTGGAAACCTCTGTAGCTTTTTCTTTGTCTCATATTCTACTTCTTCTTTACCAATTCTGATTTTACTTGACATCCAGCTGACAGTTCTCTGTCTTAATGACCTGTACACATTTCTATCTTATTATAGTTATCTGTATATATGTAAGCCACTCCCACAATACTGTAAGCCCCCTGAGATGCTGGTCAGGGTTTGTTTACCTCCTGTAGAGCCTATCACAATGTCTTCCACATAGTAGGTGTTCATTAAATATTTGTTGGATGGATTAAAAAATATTTAAACAGGAGAGAAACAGAAAATAATGGTTTGGGATGATTAGTCCACTTGTGGGAATGAAGCAGGGTGTAATGGAGTGGTTAAACAAGTAAGCACATTTTCAGGCATGATGAACAGGGTGAGTAATAGAGAAGAGAGCTGGGAGCCAGGGAGACCAAGGAAAATGTTGTAGGAAACAAAATGGAAAGTGATGGAAGTCTGGTAGATTGAAGTGCAGGCAGAAAGTGTGAGAGACAGGTCTCTGTGATGGAGTAGATACAGGAAGAGAAGGAGAGGGAATAGTGTAAGTTAACACCAGTGGCTCTAGCTTTGGAAACTGGAAGTTAATTCTCATTATATCATGAATTTTTGCTGACTCTGGAATTTGTAAGTGGCTCAGAAATACTTCTTTAGACTGTTTGAGCAAAGCAGAATGGTTGTGATCTCCTCTTGAAATTTGTTACTGTTTCTTGAAGTGTGACAGTTCGGTGTATTGCCCAGTGGCTAAAAGATTACAAAAAAGTTATAATTTTAATGAGAGTTGCTACTGCCACATAAACAGGTTAATTCTTCCTGGTGCTTTTAGCTTTTTGAAGTAAGGGGATACTGGAGGAAGGTCTGAATGGGGTTCCGGGGATTTAACTTAAACCTCCAAAAGGTTGAGGTGGAGTGGGGGGGATAACTTTCCTATAGGAGACTGTGGGAGAGGAGGGTAATTTAGCTTTTGTGTTCTTCACTTTATCATGACTTTTGCCTCCATCAGGAGAATCTAGGGGCACATGGCCCACTAGAGGATGGATTGGATTTATCTGTCTCCACTTTAGGTAATTCCTAATGAACTATGAGGTATTATCAGAAGTATAAACTCCTGGCTGATCTATGGAATGAGGTCTGGCCCTAGGTGAAATATTGTGTGGGCGACACCACTCCACCCCACCAGGCGTGTCCTGTCCTACAGTAGTTTTCGCAGACTTTCTCCATTTGTCTACCTGGGGAGGTTGTCCTCTCCCTTCCCTCTGGCTCCTGCCTCTGTATCTCTCTAATCAACTTTATTGAGGTATAATTTACATTTAATAAAATTCACTCATTTTGGGACTTCCCTGGTGGTCCAGTGGTTAAGACTCCATGCTCCCAATGCAGGGGGCCTGGGTTCGATCCCTGGTCAGGGAACTAGATCCCGTGTACCACAACCAAAATCCCATATGCCACAACTAAGACCTGGCGCAGCCAAATAAATAAATATTTTTAAAAATCACTAATTTTAAGTGCACAGTTTAATGAATTTTGATAAATATATTCTGTCATGTAATCACCATCACAAACAAGATATAGAACATTTCTATCACCCTCAAAAGTTCGTTGGTGCTTAGCTCCTTCTCTTCCCCAGCTTATTCAGAGAGTTTACTGGAGTTGGCTTGCCCGCTGGGGCAGAGGAAAGAGTTGTTTGTTTTCAAAAGTGTATGTTATGATTCCACCTTAGCTCAACGAATATTGATAACTGAATATAGAGACTTGACCTTGGGTGTGACTCCCATGGAGTTTCACTGACAGTGGGAAGTGAGAATAGTTGGAAAGGAGTTTAAGTGATTTATTTAATCTTTTCTTCACATACTTACCACCTTACCTTTACTAATGGTGTCTGCTTTTGATGCCTTGTTTCCTTAGGTCCTTAGTGTGCTAAAATGCCCTTTAGTCAATTCTGCCCTTTAACAGTTCTCCTGCCTCATCTACCTTGGTAGTAATGTCCATCTGGGTTCGTGCTGATAGAGATTTTAAAACTTTGCAGAAACTTATCCCCGGCTTCTTCATGCCTCAGACAGTCTCCACTTCGCTTCAAAGCCCTTCTCAGTTGAAAGTCTCCTTAACCAGCTGCCATTTGCCTTAAACATCTCCATGTACCACAGAGGCTTTTTGCCAATTATAGAACTTAGGGATGATATAATTATGCTTTAGTTTCAAAATAATGGCTGCAAACTTGGTTGAAATCAAGGAAAAAGTGCGTTATCCACTCCTAAGTGTTCATGGAAATCGTCTATCTACCTCCTTTGGCCCGATGTCATGCCGTGTTCAAAAATGTGAGCACAGGGACTTCCCTGGCGGTCCAGTGATTATGATTAAGACTCTGCCCTTCCACTGCAGGGAGCAGGGGTTCGATCCCTGGTCGGGGAACTAAGATCCCACATGCCACACGGCATGGCCAAAAAGTTAAAAAAAAAAAAAAGTGAGCACAGTGCTGGACTGGAGGGAGATGGGACATAAAAAAAAGACAAGTTTTGTCTCTCTTTAGTCACTCACACAAAAACGTGCATTGTCCTGGCCAGGAATCCTGTGTATGTGGTTGGAGTTTCCTCTTTTTTTTTTTTTGTATATTTATTTTTGTCTGCTTTGGGTCTTCGTTGCGGCACGTGGGCTTTCTCTAGTTGCGACTAGTGGGGGCTACTCTTCGTTGTGGTGCGTGGGCTTCTCACTCTGGTGGCTTCTCTTGTTGTGGAGCACGGGCTCTAGCCACACGGGTAGTAGTTGTGGCACATGAGCTCAGTAGTTGTGGCACATGGGCTCAGTAGTTGTGGCTCGCGGGCTCTAGAGCGCAGGCTCAGTAGTTGTGGCGCATGGGCTTAGTTGCTCCACGGCATGTGGGATCTTCCCGGACCAGGGCTCGAACCCGTGTCCCCTGCATTGGCAGGCAGATTCTTAACCACTGCGCCACCAGAGAAGTCCTGGGTTTCCTCTTGATAAATACATTCTGAAGGAATTTCAGAATGGGAGAAATAAAATGATCAGGGCAGTGAAGAGGCTAGACAGATTAAAAGGACAGACCCTTCAGAAAGATGAAGGTGAAGTGGGAAAATGGCGAAGTATTTATTTAACACCAAGATTAGAAGTTTATAACATCAAATCCCAGTTTAGTAAGGATACTTGTTCTTTAAATAAATAAATATGTCATTTAAAATGAATTTCTACTCTAGCCGTTGTTTTACACATATGAAACTCATTATCTCAAGTTATGATATCAGCTAAGATGTGGTAGATAAACAGAAAGGGTCTGGCTAATTCATGGATCATAGTTCTGATACACCGACTTTCCGAACCTCTCTTTGACAGTGTTAAACAATTTACCAGCCAGAGCTGTTTTAGTTGGAAGTGATGGAAACCCAACTCAAAGCCAAAAAGCATTTTATTTGCTTAGATGCCCTGAAAGTCCAGGCATGGCTAGATTCAAGACTCTGACATGGTACCTCTGGGGCTCTCTGTCACTGGCTTTCGTGTCAGACTGCTATTTAATATTGCTTTCATCCTCAGGACAGCTCTTTTCAGGGTCAGTGGCACCTGCAGACCACATGATCTAGCTCTGGGCCTGGAGGAAGAGAGCCTGGTAGAGGAATTCTGGTTGTCCTTGCTTGTGGTTGTGTGCCGAGTAGGTGGTGGGAGGGAGACCGTGAGCAGTCCAGTCTTGCTCATCTCAGAGGCCAGAGGGAGGATGGGGCATCCTGACTGATAGTCCTACTCAGACCTGGTAGGGTGGCTGAAAGCTGTTCCCCATCAGAAGGAATAGTGCTAGAGAGACAGAACAAAACAGCTACCCTCAAACAATGTCCACTATGAATCAGTCACCAAAAGTGACAAAGTGACTGAGTTCTGCCTCTCCTTTGCTGATTTTTGAGAAGATGAATAGGAGGGTTTTGACTAGGAGGACATTGGATATCTTTCCCCTAGAGAATCATTTTTAATTAAAAAAAAAAAGGCCATGGAGAATCAAGTGCAAATGTTGATAAAAGCATATGAGGGGCAGATAAATTAGGAGTATGGGATTAACAGATACACACTACTATATATAAAATAGGTAAGCAGCAAGGATTTATTGCATAGCACGGGAATTATATTTATAACAACCTATAATGGAAAATAATCTGGAAAAAAAATAGAACTGAATCACTTTGCTGTACACCTGAAACTAGCACAATATTGTAAATCAACTGTACTTCAACTAAAACAAAAAAAGCATATCAGAGATAGATGATTTAAAAAGTATTTTTTATTCAGTCTTATTTAGGGGGCTCTGAACCCTATGTAACCTTTCCTTCTGATCTCTTTCTGCCATATTTCCTCAGCATTTTATTTTCCTTTATTTTCTTCACATCCTTGTATGCAAACATTATTCTCTTACCCCATTTTCACCCAAGGATAAGTTGCAAAATTTCTTATTTCCCCCTTTTGACTGTTCAGATCATCCATTATTCATCTACAGTGTTCTAATCTTTTTTTTGCTCTCTTCCTTTCCACCATGTCATCTACTTCTTGATCCTGTACTACTGGCTGTAGTTCATGTACCCACTCCTAATGCTCTCTTGTGCTTTGTTATAACCAAATTTCTTATGGAGTGAATTATTTAGCAATTTAGACTGAGGAGGGTACTTCATTTCCTCAAAGCTTTGTATTCTTGCTTTGTTACCATTCCCTGAATCTGACATCACCAAATAGAAGTAATTTTGTGTGAGTTTACATAAATCATTTTCTGTGTATGTGAGTGTGTATGTGTTTCAAACAAACACTTTTGTGTTAGACTGGTTTTGACTAGTTAGACTAGACTAGTTAGAACTTAGTTTTTCATCTTATCATACTGGAGTGATTACAATAGATAATCAGCTATTCCCTCAAGGATATGAGCTCACTTTAAAACATTTTTATAGCAGTACTTAAAACACGTTTAAACAGATTTGGTCTCTCTATGCTCAAGCTGAAAAAAATCTTCTAGTTCGATAAGCATCATGCTCAGTTTGGGAGCAGAACTGCTAGAGATATTTTCCATAAAATTAGGAAAAGTATATCTTAATAATAAGAAATTTGGGTCAAAACCTGGACTAAACTTTCATCAATTCAGAATGTGTATTTGTTAAATCTTATTTTAGAAATGGAAAGTTAAACCCACTAGAGTTAATATTGTATTTTAACCCAATCTTCCTGCTTATGCTCATTTTCTTCATTCTAACCAAGATTTCTCAACCTCTGCACTATTCTTTTTTTCTGGGGGCTTGTCCTGCATGTTGTAGGATATTTAGCCTCATCTCTAACCTTTATCTGCTAGATCCAGTAGCATCCCCCACCCCTAGTTGTGACAGCCAATCTGTATTGTCTACAGACTGCCAAATGTTCCCTGGGGAGCAGTCCCCCTTCCCCCTGCCCCTGCTTGAGAACCACTGCCCTAGACCTTAAGACTTAGATTAGGGTAAGAAAAAGTGGGAAAGAGTTAAAAATAAAAATGGAGATTAATTGGAAAAACTTTTTAAAAATTGCCTTTTCAGGGAACTTCCCTGGTGGCGCAGTGGTTAAGGGTCAACCTGACAATGCAGGGGAGAGGGGTTCGATCCCTGGTCCAGGAAGTTCCCACATGCTGCGGAGCGACTGGGCCCGTTTGCCACAACTACTGAGCCCGCGCTGTAGAGCCCATGCTCCACAACAAGAGAGGCCACCACAGTGAGAAGCCCGTGCACCGCAACGAAGGGTAGCCCTGCTCGCCCCAACTAGAGAAAGCCCACGCACAGCAACGAAGACCCAACGCAGCCAAAAAATTTAAAAAAAAATTTTTTTTTAAATTGCCTTTTCAGTAATATCTCTTCTGCTTATAGGAATGATATATTGTAGACAATTTGGAGAATACAGAAACATAAAAAGGGGGCTTCCCTTGTGGCACAGTGGTTAAGAATCGGCCTGCCAATGCAGGGGACACAGGTTTGAGCCCTGGTCCGGGAAGATCCCACATGCCGCAGGGCAACTAAGCCTGTGTGCCACAACTACTGAGCCTGCGCTCTAGAGCCTGTGAGCCACAACTACTGAGCCCACATGCTGCAACTACTAAGCCCACGCACCTAGAGCCTGTGCTCCACAAGAGAAGCCACCGCAATGAGAAGCCTGCATACCACAACAAAGAGTAGCCCCCACTCGCCACAACTAGAGAAAGCCTGCATGCAGCAACAAAGACCCAACACAGCTGAAAATAAATACATAAAATTAAAAAAATAAAAAAGAAACATGTAAAGGAAGAAAATTAAAAAAAAACTGCCATCCAGAGATGATTATTTTCAACAATTAATTTACTTCAAGTCTTTTATCTATATTCATAATGTTAATTTTTATGATTTTAAGCTTAATATGTATTGTGATAATTTTTATGTTATAGAATATTCTTTTTTTTTAAATGAAAAAAATTTTTTTAGGCTGCGCCATGCAGCATGTGGGATTGTAGTTCCCTACCAAGGATTGAACCTGCGCCCCCTGCATTAGGAGTGCGGAGTCTTAACCACTGACCACCAAGGAAGTCCTATAAAATATTCACTGAAAATGTTTTTAGTGGCTGCATAATATTCCATCATCTGGGTGTACCATAATTTATTTACTGTTGGGCATTTTCACTGTAATAAGAAATGTACTATGATGAGCATTTATTGTACATAAATCTTTGCTTGGATTAGTCAGCTTTAGTCAATTATAGAGTCCACATTTCCCTGGCAAGGGTTCGCATTTACAATTATGCAAGGTAGGGTATTCACATTTATTTCATTTTAAAAATAGCACTTTTTATGTACATTGCTTCAGGGCTAGGATGACCAGATGTCCCACTTCTGTGAGATGCTTCCTGCCATCCAGTACCTTTATTCTGCTTTGAAAAATCCTCTAAGAGTAGAACTATATATGTTTATTTCAAAAACTTAACCTTTTGGAAATCTAAACTATTTCCTTTTTCTGACAGTTTTCCTTATTGTTGCTCTTATTCACTGTTTCTCCTTGATCTTGGGTGAATCTGGGCCAGAAAGTATAATTGAATTAGAAAGATTTTAATTTTATTTTTTTAATCATCATCATTATTTGGTTATGTTTATTTTTTAAATTTATTTATTTACTTTTACAGATCTTTATTGGAGTATAATTGCTTCACAATACTGTGTTAGTTTCTGTTGTACAGCAAAGTGAATCAGCCATATGCATACATATATCCCCATATCACCTCCCTCTTGAACCTCCCTCCTACCCTTCCTATCCCACCCCTCTAGGTCATCGCAAAGCACCAAGCTGATCTCCCTGTGCTATGCTGCTGCTTCCCACTAGCTAACTGTTTTACATTTGGTAGTGTATGTATGTCGCTGCTACTCTCACTTTACCCCAGCTTCCCCTTGCCCACCCCATGTCCTCAAGTCCATTCTCTATGTCTACGTCTTTGTTCCTGTGCTGCCACTAGGTTCATCAGTACCATTTTTTTTTTTTTTAGATTCCATATATATGCGTTAGCATACGGTATTTGTGTTTCTGACTTACTTCACTCTGTATGACAGACTCTAGGTCCATCCATCTCACTACAGATAATTCAGTTTCGTTTCCTTTTATGACTGAGTAATATTCCATTGTATATATGTGCCACATCTTCTTTATCCATTCATCTGTTGATGGACACTTAGGTTGCTTCCATGTCCTGGCAATTGTGAATAGAGCTGCAATGAACATTGTGGTACATGTCTCTCTTTTTTTTTTTTTGCGATGCGCGGGCCTCTCACTGTTGTGGCCTTTCCCGTTGCGGAGCACAGGCTCCAGATGCTCAGGCTCAGCGGCCATGGCTTACGGGCCTAGCTGCTCCGCAGCATGTGGGATCTTCCCGGACCGGGACACGAACCCGTGTCCCCTGCATCGGCAGGCGGACTCTCAACCACTGCGCGACCAGGGAAACCCCCATGTCTGTTTTTGAATTATGGTTTTCTCAGGGTATATGCCCAGTAGTGGGATTGCTGGGTCATATGGTAGTTCTATTTTTAGATTTTTAAGGAACCTCAATAGTGTTCTCCCTAGTGGTTATATCAATTTACATTCCCACCAACAGTGCAGGAGGGTTCCCTTTTCACCACACCCTTTCCAGCATTTATTGTTTCTAGATATTTTGCTAATGGCCATTCTGACCAGTGTGAGGTAATACCTCATTGTAGTTTTGATTTGCATTTCTGTAGTAATTAGTGATGTTGAGCATCTTTTCATGTGCATCTTGGCCATCTGTATGTCTTCCTTGGTGAAATGTCTATTTAGGTCTTCCATGCATTTTTTTTTTTTTTTTTTTTTTTTGCGGTACGTGGGCCTCTCACTGTTGTGGCCTCTCTTATTGCAGAGCACAGGCTCTGGACGTCCAGGCTCAGCGGCCATGGCTCACGGGCCTAGCCGCTCCGTGGCATGTGGCATCTTCCCGGACCGGGGCACGAACCCGTGTCCCCTGCATCGGCAGGCGGACTCTCAACCACTGCGCCACCAGGGAAGCCCTTCCACGCATTTTTAAATTGGATTGTTTGTTTTTTTGATATTGAGCTTCATGAGCTGTTTGTATATTTTGGAGATTAATCTTCTGTCCGTTGTTTCATTTGCAAATATTTTTCCCATTCTGAGGGTTGTCTTTTCATCTATTTATGGTTTCCTTTGCTGTGCAAAAGCTCTTAAGTTTCATTAGGTCCCATTTATTTATTTTTAAATTTTCATTACTTTAGGAGGTGGGTCAAAAAAGATCTTGCTGTGGTTTATGTCATAGAATGCTTTTCCTATGTTTTCCTCTAAGAGTTTCATAATGTCTGGTCTTACATTTAGGTCTTTAATCCATTTGGAGTTTATTTTTGTGTATGGTGTTAGGTAGTGTTCAAATTTCATTCTTTTATTTGTAGCTGTCCAGTTTTCCTAGCACCACTTATTGAAGAGGCTGTCTTTTCTCCTTCGTATGTTCTTGCTTCCTTTGTTGTAAATTAGGTGCCCATACGTGCGTGGGTTTATCTCTGGGCTTTCTATCCTGTACCATTGATCTATATTTCTGTTTTTGTGCCAGTACCTTACTGTCTTGATTACTGTAGCTTTGTAGTATAGTTTGAAGTCAGGGAGCCTGATTCTTTCAGCTTCATTTTTCTTTCTCAAGATTGCTTTGGCTATTCGAGGTCTTCTGTGTTTCCATATGAATTCTAAAATTTTTTGTCCTAATTCTGTGAAAAATGCCATTGATAGTTTGATAGGGATTGCATTGAATCTGTAGATTGCTTTGGGTAGTATAGTCATTTTGACAATATTTATTCTTCCAATCCAAGAAATGATATATCTTTCCATCTCTTTATGTCATCTTTGATTTCTTTCATCAGTGTTTTATAGTTTTCTGAGTACAAGTCTTTTGCCTCCTTAGGTAGGTTTATTCCTAGGTATTTTATTCTTTTTGTTGCAATGATAAATGAGATTGTTTCCTTAATTTCTCTTTCTGATTTTTCGTTGTTAGTGTATAGGAATGCCAGAGGTTTTTGTGCATTAATTTTGTATCCTGCAACCTTACCAAATTCATTGATTAGTTCTAGTAGTTTTCTGGTGGATTTTCTATGTATAGTTTCATGGCATCTGCAAACAGTGACAGTTTTACTTCTTCTTTTCCAATTTGGATTCCTTTTATTTCTTTTTCTTCTCTGATTGATGTGGTTAGGACTTCCAAAACTATGTTGAATAGGAGTGGCGAGAGTGGACATCCTTGTCTTGTTCCTGATCTTAGTGGAAATGCTTTCAGTTTTTCACCATTGAGTATGATGTTTGCTGTGGGTTTGTCATATATGACCTTTATTATATTGAGGTAGGTTCTCTCTATGTCCATTTTCTGGAGAGTTTTTATCATAAATGGGTGTTGAATTTTGTCAAGAACTTTTTCTGCATCTATTGAGATGATCATATGGTTTTTATTCCTTACTTTGTTAATGTGGTTTATCACATTGATTGATTTGCATATATTGAGGAATCCTTGCATCCCTGGGATAAATCCCACTTGATCATGGTGTATGATCCTTTTAATGTGCCATTGGATTCTGTTTGCTAGTATTTTGTTCAGGATTTTTGCACCTATGTTCATCAGTGATATTGGTCTATAATTTTCTTTTTTTGTGATATCTTTTTGTGGTTTTGATATCAGGGTGATGGTGGCTGCGTAGAATGAATTTGGGAGTGTTCCTCCCTCTGCAATTTTTTGGAAGAGTTTGAGAAGGATCGGAGTTAGCTCTTCTCTAAATGTTTGGTAGAATTCATCTGTGAAGCCATCTGGTCCTGGACTTTTGTTTGTTGGAAGATTTCTAATTACAGTTTCAATTTCATTACTGTGATAGGTCTGTTTATATTTTCTAATTCTTCCTGGTTCGGTCTTGGAAAATTGTACCTTTCCAAGAATTTATCCATTTCATCGTGGTTGTCTGTTTTATCGGCATATAGTTGTTTGTAGTAGTCTCTTATAATCCTTTGTATTTCTGCAGTGTCAGTTGTGATTTCACCTTTTACATATCTAATTTTATTGATTTGCATCCTCTTCCTTTTTTTCTTGATGAGTCTGGCTAAGGGTTTGTCAAATTTGTTTATCTTCTTAAAGATCCAGCTTTTAGTTTTATTATCTTTGCTATTGTTTTCTTCATTTCTAGTTCATTTATTTCTGCTCTGATTTTTATGATTTCTTTCCTTCTACTGACTTAGGGTTTTCTTTGTTCTTATTTCTCAAGTTTGCTTTAGGAGTAGGGTTAGATTGTTTATTTGAGATTTTTCTTGTTTCTTGAGGTGAGATTGAATTGCTATAAACTTCCCTCTTAGAACTGCTTTTGCTGTCTGTCATCGGTTTTGGGTTGTCATGTTTTCATTGTCATTTGTTTCTATGAATATTTTAAATTTCTTCTTTGATTTCTTCAGTGATCTCTTGGTTTTTTAGTAGTGCACTGTTTAGCCTCCATGTATTTGTGTGTTTTTCAGGTTTTTTTGCCTGTAATTTATATCCAGTCTCATAGCATTGTGGTCAGAAAAGACTCTTGATACAATTTCAATTTTCTTAAATTTTCCAAAGCTTGATTTGTGACCCAAGGTATGATCTATCCTGGAGAATTTTCAATGTGCACTTGAGAAGAAAGTGTATTCTGCCACTTTCAGGTGGAATGTTCTATAAATATCAATTAAATGTGTCTGGTTTATTGTGTCATTTAAAGCTTGTGTTTCCATATTTATTTTCTGTTTGGATGATCTGTCCAATGGATAAAAGTCTATTTTATCTGATACAAGTATTGCTACTCCAGGTTTTGATTTCCATTTGCCTGGAATATCTTTTTCCATCCCTTCACTTTCAGTCTGTATGTGTCCCTAGGTTTGAAGTGGGTCTCTTGTAGACAGCATATATATGGGTCTTATTTTTGTATCCATTCAGCCAGTTTGTGTCTTTTGGTTGGGACATTTAATCCATTTACATTCAAGGTTATTATTGATATGTATGTTCCTATTAACATTTTCTTAATTGTTTTGGGATTGTTTTTGTGGGTCTTTTTCTTCTCTTGTGTTTCCCTCCTAGAGGAGTTTGTTTAGCGTTTGTTGTAAAGCTGATTTTGTAGTGGCTGAATTCTCTTAGCTTTTGCTTGTCTGAAAAGCTTTTGATTTCTCCATTAAATCTGTATGAGAGGGCTTCCCTGGTGGCGTAGTGGTTGAGAGTCCGCCTGCCGATGCAGGGGACACGGGTTCATGCCCCAGTCCGGGAAGATCCCACATGCCACGGAGCGGCTGGGCCCGTGAGCCATGGCCACTGAGCCTGCGCATCCGGAGCCTGTGCTCCGCAGTGGAAGAGGCCACAACAGTGCGAGACCTGTGTACCGCAAAAAAAAAAAAAAAAAAAAAAAAAAATCTGTATGCGATTCTTGCTTGGTAGAGTAATCTAGATTCTTGCTTGGTAGAGAAATCTTGGTTGTAGATTTTTCTCTTTCATCACTTCAAGTGTATCCTGCTACTCCCTTGTGGCCTGCAGAGTTTCTGCAAAAATCAACTGATAACCTTACTGGGATTCCTTTGTATGTTATTTTTTGTTTTTCCCTTTCTGCTTTTAATATTTTTTCTTTGAATTTAATTTTTGTTAATTTGATTAATATGTGTCTCAGTGTGTTTCTCCTAGGGTATATCCTGTGTCTCAGTGTGTTTCTCCTAGGGTATATCCTGTATAGGGACTCTCTGCTTCCTGCACTTGGGTGACTTTCCTTTCCCATGTTAGGGAAGTTTTCCACTATAATCTATTCAAATATTTTCTCAGACCCTTTCTTTTTCTCTTCTGCTTCTGGAACACTAAAGTGCGTTTAGTGTTGTCCCAGAGGTCTCTGATATTGTCTTCATTCTTTTCATTCTTTTTTCTTTACTCTGCTCCTTGGCAGTTATTTCCACCATTTTGTCTTCCAGCTCACTTTGTTCTTCTGCCTCAGTTATTCTGTTACTCAGTTATTCTGTTATTTGTTTGTTCTTTAGTTCTTCTAGATCTTTGTTAAACATTTCTTGTATTTTCTTAATCCGTGCCTCCATTCTACTTCTGAGATTCTGGATCATCTTTACTATCATTACTCTGAATTCTTTTTCAGGTAGCTTGCCTATTTCCTCTTCATTTATTTGGCCTTGTAGGAAGGATTTTACCTTGCTTCTTCATCTGTGACATATTTTTTTACTGTCTCATTTTTTTTTTTTTTTTTTTATGCGTGGGATTGTGTTCCTGTCTTACTGGTTCTTTGGCCTGAGGCTACCAGCACTGGAGTTTGTAGGCTGTTGAGTAGAGCTGGGTCTTGGTGCCGAGATGCTGACCTCTGGGAGACCTCAGTCCAATAAATATTCCCTGCAGTCTGAGGTTCTCTGTTAGTCCAGTGGTTTGGACTTGGAGCTCCCACCACAGAAGCTTCAGCCCAACCCTCAGCTCATGAACCAAGATCCCACAAGTTGCACAGGGTGGCAAAAAAAAAAAGAATGACAACAAAGTAAAAAATAAAATTAGGCTAGGAAACTAACAGATATGTTAGAAAGAATATAAAAGTAAAAATACAGATGAAACAACAACTGGAAGGTAAAACAGAACCACAATAGTAAAAAAGAGGAGGGGAGGAAAAAAAAAAAGGTGGAAAAGGCCTTGTCTGTGGAGGTTGGGGCCTAAGCAGGGGTGGGGTTTGTGCAGTGGGCGGGGCATATGCTTAGGACCCACAGGGCTGGAAAAGGCCCTGGGAGGGGTGGGGGGTGGGGCTTAGGCTCAAGGAACAGAAGGGGCCCAGGCGTGCCTCTGCCTCTGGTCTCAGAGGCCAAGGGACCCCACCTGGGAGTACAGCCCTCTCCTGCTCCTCCTGTCCTGGAGGCCCCCTCCTTTCTGCCTCTCCTTTTCTCCCCTGGCCTCCCTCCTACGCCCCCAGGACCAATGCGGCCTGGAGGGGCCTCTGAGTGCATAGGACCTGGCCTGAGAGCTTGGCAGACTTACCCGGCTGATTGCGCAGGGGAAATGCTCCCTGATCTGAGCCCCTGAGGGACCCTCCAGGCGTGGGAACCCCTCCCCACTCTCAGCCACCCTCAGGGGTGCTGGTCCTGTCCAGCCTCCACTTCTCCTCCCTCCTCAGTCCCCCCACGTCCTACCAGTTTGCTTGGGGGTTCCTCTTGTCTCCTTGGGTGTTGAGGTCCCCCACCAGCATCCGGCAGGCACCCTAGTTGTGGGGAGACACATACTCTGTGTCTTCCCACACCGCCATCTTGACTGCCCTAAAAAGGTTTTTAAAAAGAGAAAAAAATCTGTGAAGCTAGTCTTTTTTTTTTTTTAAAGCATTAGTATTTTTATTTTATTTTATTTTATTTTGGCTGTCTGCGTTGGGTCTTCGTTGTAGTGTGTGGGCTTCCCCTTGCAGTGGCTTCTCTTTGTTGCGGAGCACCGGCTCTAGATGCACGGGCTTCAGTAGTTGTGGCACATGAGCTCAGTGGTTGTGGCTTGCGGGCTCTAGAGCGCAGGCTCAGTAGTTGTGGTGCATGGGCTTAGTTGCTGTGCAGCATGTGGGATCTTTCTGGACCAGGAGGGTCAAACCCAGTGAAACCAGGGATCGAACCCATGATCCCTGGGTTCGACCCCATTGGCAGGTGGATTCTTAACCATAGCACCTCCAGGGAAGTCCCTAAAACTACTGGCTTAAGCATATAAACAATATAATTTTAACTTGAAAATTACCTGAAAATATGTTATTTCATTATAGACAACATACCCTTCTAATTAGAACAAACTACCATTTGTCTGGAGTGGTCAGAGGATGAGTTTTCCTTCAGTGGGCAGTCAAGAAGCTGAGGGACCTTCAGTATCAACTACCTGCTTTAAAGCAATTAAGATGGAACAAAACACACCAGTGCTAAAGACAGTGCCATAGAATGGAATGTTCATAGCTCCCAGAAGGTGTTTTGAGGTTTGTGAGGCCTGCAGGCATTGCTGTGCACAGCAGCCCTCCTTAAGGCCTGGTAGCCAGAAATGTGGTTAAATGTTGATTGTGTGGAAGTTTAGGTATTGAAGACGTAGGAAACTGAGTCGAAGCCTTAGCATCCTTGGTAGTTCTTTGCTTTTCTTCCTCCACTAAAACCTAAGATTTTTTACCTTATTTAGTTTTCATTTGCTTTCTTCTAAAAGCTGTGACTAGCATAAATGCATGATTCCATGGCAGTATAATTAACAAATAATAATGGCTAATATTTACTGAGGCCTTACTGTAGACCAGATACTGTTCAGAGGACTTTGTTACAATTGTTCCTTCCGGAACAGAGAGGCTTCCACCTCTCACAGTACCCGAAAATCAGGCAGTGCATTATAGCTGTCAAGGCATGAACTCTACACTTGAATTCTGGTTCGAATCCTGGCTTCGCTATTCACTTTCTCTGTGACCTTAACAAAGCCACTTACTCTCTCTATGCCTCAATTTCCTCATTTTTATAATGGGGATAGTAATATCTACCTCATGTGGTTTTAATAATGACTGAATTGTTTAATATATAAAATATACATAATACTACGCACTTACAAACGTTAGCTGTTAGTATTGTTGCTGTTCAGTTATGGCTATCATTCTCCGTTCTGTCCGGCTGCTATAAACTTAGCTACCTCTTATTGCCTCTTAGAGATTGGTGCTCCTAGGCTGTGTCCTTGACCTACACTTTCTCCCACTGTGGCCTGATCTGCTCCTGATGAGTCAGGACCAACCCTGTGCTGATGATTTCCAAATCTGTTTCTGACCTACTTGCTCTCCTTACAAACTGAGATCCTTACAGACAACTGCCTATGGACACCTTTACAAGCACCTCAAACCTAGTGTAATTAAAATTGTCGTTTACTCCCTCTTCATGCTACTTAATTTCTCTGTGCTACTTAATTTCTCTGTCTTAGTTTTCTCATCTATATGATGGGATAACAGTAATACCTACTTCATAGGGTTGTTTTGAGGATTAAATGAGATAGTTCATGCAAAGCACTTATAAGAATGCCTGGTACAGGGACTTCCCTAGTGGTCCAGTGGTTAAGATTCTGAGCTCCCAATGCAGAGGGCCCAGGTTTGATCCCTGGTCAGGGAATTAGATCCCACATGCCGCAACTAAAAGATCCCACACGCTTCAATGAAGATTCTGTCTGCTGCAGCTAAGACCTGGTCTAGCCAAATAAATAAACAAACAAATAAATAAATAAATATTTTTTTAAAAAAGGAATGCCTGGTACATATTTAAGAAATGTTCACCATTCTGATTGTTGTTTTTATTTGCTTTCCTTGTCTGGTGAATAGCATCAACATCTAAAGCATTAACCCAAACCAAAACTTAGAAATTTTCTTGATTTACTTCCCCTCCCACATTCCCACCCCTGTACCCTAACTGATCAGTTTCCATTTCCTGGTATTATTTTCACTCTATTTGGACACTTATTAATTCTTTCCTGGCTCCCCAAACAGCTTCCTAAGCAATTTTTGGTCTTACCTCCTGTGATCTGTTTTTCATTCTGCTACCAGAGTGATCTTTATGTAATGCACATATTTGATCATGTCACTCTCTGGCTTGAAATTCCTCAGTGATTCCCCATTGAATTTTGTCTTGAGAATAAATTTATTAATGTAGTGCTTCCTAAACTTTGGTGTCCATCTGAATCACCTGGGAATCTTGTTAAAGTGGAGATTCTGATGGGGATCTGTGATGGAGCCCCAAGACTGTATTTCTAACAACTTCCCGGTGATGCCAGTGCTGCTGGATTGAGGGCCATGCCTCGAGCAGTGAGGCTGTAATGCGTAGGGCTCTTCCTGACCTACCTTCACCTTGGACCTGCCTCATCTCTTGTGTTTCCCTCCAGGCATTCAGGTCTTCACTTTAAGTCAAGAGCTCTCCAGGGTGCCTTTTTGCCACATTGCAGCATTCCCCTTGCCTGTTTTTCTCGACTCCTGTTCGTGAATTAGTTCCCCCAGGCCCATTCTGCCTAAGATGCCCCTGTGTCCTGACACTTACTACACTGCATTGCAGTTGTTTATCTCCTTGTGCTTCTCTGAGCCCCTTAAGGACAGGGGAAATATCTTGTTTGTTTTGTTTTAGTAACTTTATTTTAGATGTATATTTCACATACAATACAATTCATGCATTTAAAGCATGTAATTTAGTGGTTCTCATCTGTTTTTTTTTAAGAAGATGTTGGGGGTAGGAGTTTATTAATTAATTAATTAATTTATTTTTGCTGTGTTGGGTTTTTGTTTCTGTGTGAGGGCTTTCTCTATTTGTGACAAGCGGGGGGCCACTCTTCATCGCGGTGCACGGGTCTCTCACTATCGCGGCCTCTCTTGTTGCGGAGCACAGGCTCCAGACTTGCAGGCTCAGTAGTTGTGGCTCACAGGCCTAGTTGCTCCGCGGCATGTGGGATCCTCCCAGACCAGGGCTCGAACCCGTGTCCCCTGCATTGGCAGGCAGATTCTCAACCACTGCGCCACTAGGGAAGCCCCTCTCATCTGTTTTTTGAACCAACATCTAGACCAGGGTTTGGTCTAGTAACAAGTCCATGATTGAATGAATGCATTAATTAAATGACATAAAGTACCATTGGTAAGTTTTCTCTAAATTTTCCTCTCCGTATCTATATTTTTGGGATTTAACATTTCGGCATTCACATCATCTTATTTATTCATCAATAACTCTTCATGAGCTTCCTCCTCCCACCCCTCTTTTTGGCACCAGAGATGGGAACCATTTCATTCTTCCCTTGGTCAGTTTTGAGGCATTATTATAGATCACTGTCCTGGGTTCTCCAGTGCTTCCAGTTCTCTTTTTCAGCTCATGCTGTAACAAGCAGTACTGACTGAAAGCACAGATCTTTTTTTTTTTTAAACATCTTTATTGCAGTATAATTGCTTTACAATGTTGTGTTAGTTTCTGCTCTATGACGAAGTGAATCAGCTATATGTGTACATATATCCGCCATCCCTTCCCTCTTGCGTCTCCCTCCCACCCTCCCTATCCCACCCCTATGGTGGTCACAAAGCACCGAGCTGATCTCCCTGTGCTATGCGGCTGCTTCCCACTAGCTAGCTATTTTACATTTGGTGGTGTATGTATGTCAGTGCCACTCTATCACTTCGTCCCAGCTTACCCTTCTCCCTTCCCAGGTCCTCAAGTCCATTCTCTACGTCTGTGTCTTTTTTTTTTTTTGGCAGTACGCGGGCCTCTCACTGTTGTGGCCTCTCCCATCGCGGAGCACAGGCTCCGGGCGCACAGGCTCAGTGGCCATGGCTCACGGGCCCAGCCGCTCCGCAGCATGTGGGATCTTCCCAGACCGGGGCACGAACCATGTCCCCTGCATTGGCAGGCGGACTCTCAACCACTGCGCCACCAGGGAAGCCCATGACTCTTTGAATTACGGTTTTCTCAGGGTATATGCCCAGTAGTGGGATTGCTGGGTCATATGGTAGTTCTAGTTTTAGGTTTTTAAGGAACCTCCATAGTGTTCTCCACAGTGGCTGTATCAATTTACATTCCCACCAACAGTGCAAGAGGGTTCCCTTTTCTCCACACCCTCTCCAGCATTTATTGTTTGTAGATTTTTTGATGATGGCCATTCTGACGGGTGTGAGGTGATACCTCATTGTAGTTTTGATTTGCATTTCTCTAATGATTAGTGATGTTGAGCATCCTTTCATGTGTTTGTTGGCAATCTGTATGTCTTCTTTGGAGAAATGTCTATTTAGATCTTCTGCCTATTTTTGTATTTGGTTTTTTTGTTTGTTTTTGATATTGAACTTCATGAGCTGTTTGTATATTTTGGAGGTTAATCCTTTGTCAGTTGCTTCGTTTGCAAATATTTTCTCCCGTTCTGAGGGTTGTCTTTTCAGCTTGTTTATGGTTTCCTTTGCTGTGCAAAAGCTTTTAAGTTTCATTAGGTCCCATTTGTTTATTATTGTTTTTATTTCCATTTGTCTAGGAGGTGGGTCAAAAAGGATCTTGCTGTGATTTATGTCATAGAGTGTTTTTCCTATGTTTTCCTCTAAGAGTTTTACAGTGTGTGGCCTTACATTTAGGTCTTCAATCCATTTTGAGTTTATTTTTGTGTATGGTGTTAGGGAGTGTTCTAAAATCATTCTTTTACATGTAGCTGTCCAGTTTTCCCAGCACCACTTATTGAAGAGACTGTCTTTTCTCCATTGTATATCTTTGCCTCCTTTGTCATGGATTAGTTGACCATAGGTTCGTGGGTTTATCTCTGGGCAAAGCACAGATCTTAACATGCTGCTCTCCAGCTCAAAACCCCTGGCTAGTCTCCACCCCCCCTCCCCCGCCACCTCCAAGTGTCTACTATAGAATTAACTTATTCCTTAGCCTGACATTCAAGACTTGTGATCTCTCTAACTGTAATCTCTTGACTTGATCTTTTGCAGCACTGCGAGTTCTCAGACTTTACTATATGTAGCAATCAACTGGAATACTTTTTAAAATGTAAATTCCTGGGTCTTTCCTCCAGAAATTTAGCCAGTGGTTTTGAGAGTCCCACGAATCTGTTTTTAACCAGTGTGCCATAAGGGATTCTGATACAGGTGGTCTGTGGAAGCCCACTCTCAGACGCTGAAGCAACCTTGCTGCTGGAGACTGTGTTCCAGTGTTGCTTGACTCTGGACTTTGTTCACCATGCTTCCCTCTTGCCACCTAGGAAACGCTCAATAAGAGTTAATGGAATTGAACTATTTGTTGAGTGGTGGTGGTGAGTCTTTTTAAAATTGTAAGATGACATTACTGTAGACATATTTTCAGCCACTTTTTTTTTCCTGGCTGTCCTTAATGTGTTACTTTTAATAGAATATGTGAGAAGACCTGGCACATGGTAGTGACCCAGTAAATCTTTTTGCTATTTTTAAAGGCAACTGGAAAAACTGCCTCTCTTATATTAAAACTTAATTGAGAGTCTTCTATGGTGAAAGATATTCCATTACCTTTACTAATAATAGGTGTGAAATAGTATAAGAAATGACTTGCAAAATTACTTTGGGAGCTTTTTTTTTTTAAATAAAGTTTTTAAAAAACGGTAAAAATAGAGACTTCCCTGGTGGTTCAGTGGTTAAGACTCTGTGCTTCCATGCGGGGGGCCCTAGTTCAATCACGGGCTGGGGAAATAAGATACCAGAGGCCACACCGTGCTGCAAAAAAAAAAAAAAAAGTAAAAATAATGTTCAGTGCAGAACCTTTGGAAATTCAGAAATACAAAAGGAAAAAATTGCATGTAATACCTCTATCCTTAGATACTTTTAATATTTGATGTAAGTCTGCTCATTTTCCTGTGTATATTTTCTTTAGCAAAATGATTTATTTTGTGCATACTAGTTTGTAGCAAGATTTTTTCTCTAAGGAGTATATGTGAACATTTTCCTGTACCAATACATACTCTTCTACACTGTGTTTTTAATGCTTCAGAGTATTATATTGCATGAATTAGTCATATGTTATTCAACCAATCCCCTATGATAAGTACGTCCAACTTTTTGACAATTTAACTGAAGAGAACCAAAAGCCTTTGTGTGTTCCTTTGAAAAGAAACGAATTGTAGTTGTTAATGAATCTGACTATAATTACAAAACATCGCATTTTTCTATGATAACAATATTGGTACAGAAACTTGGTGATTATCATATCAATATTAAGAAGATTAATCTAGTTAGAGCTTAGAAGGACTAAAAAGAATACAGGGCTATCAAAGCACTCAGGAATAAGTCCTTAAATGTAACTTCATATTTGGTCTCAGAGTGTGTCAGCCACAACAGCTGTCTAGAAGGAAATTCTCCAGACTAGAGTTAGATAGATCAAGATTATTAATCAGAGTGCCAAGGCAATCAAGCGGTAGGTTAGCTCCAACCTGAGAGGACACTGGATCCCTTCCTTCTCTAGTATTTTGGAAACCATACAGTAGGATAAGTTGTATTATAATGAACACATTTACATACCTGCCTATTCTTGTTAGTCGAGGAGACTATCTCTGACTGGTAAAAGCTATTTGGGATTTGTCAAGCTCCTGCATCCATATTTAATGGCAGGATAGCCTGGTTGCTCAGAAACTGCTGGCTTTAGAAATGAAAAAGTTGACTTAGGCTAGAGGGGAAAGAAATATAGCAGAGGCAGTTATTTAAAAAAAAACACATTTACTAAGTAACTTGGGAAATAATCCATGAGACATGAGATCTTGAAAACCCTGAAAAGGAGTCTTTTTGTTAATGTATTTCAAATAGGCCTCCCTGGTTTACAAATACTGTAAATACATGTTTCTTACAATGAGCTTCCAACTGAAATATGTCTGGAAAACTGGCCAGGGGTTCTTAGGGCCTGGTTCTTCAGAAGATGTTCGGTCCCCTGGGGGCAGAGGTGGCACCTCTTTGGGTCCAAGAGTTTTCTGAGTCTGTGTCAGGAACAGCGCCTTATACTCAGGAAAATTGGAATAATTTGCGGACCGGGCAAAGTTGCCTCCTCGGTCATTGCCTGCTGGAGTCCTCAAGGTCCAGTTTGTCTCTTGGAGCCAGGGCTCCCACTACGGTGTGTTTAACAAGGATCCGGACAAAATGTGTAGCGTGCAGTTTAACTGTTTAGAGTAAGGATTGGGCTGTCTCATTTGAGTTTGTGAAAATCTACGTGGTGGGGTCATTTAAAAGAACGCTAGTACCAATTTAACAAATCTGTAAGAGTCAGTTGTAATCTATGCCATTTTGTACATTAAACCTAGATTCTTAAAATGTTTTTCTTAAGGTTAAACATCTCCTATATTCTTATTTGGGTTGCGTATCTATTGGTTATTTTTCAGGATTTTCTAAGGTAACTATCATAGACTGGTGAAATTTAATAAGTCTGAATGAGTAGAGGCCAAATTAAATATTGTAAAATATATATGGGTAAAATAGTGTCACTACACATGATTCCAGCTTGCAAACTGCTCCTCTTGGGCAGCAGTTAAGGTTTTATAAGAAAGTATATAGGTTGAGTTTATTCAGAATGTGGTCAATACATAGACACAGAGTCTCAGCCAGAGCGCCAGAACTACCTCTGTGCATGCTTTCCACTTTAATTCCATAAGTAGCCAGTTGTCCTTTGGTTTTCATTCTTCACTGTCATAGCATAGTAACATCAGATGCAGCTGGAGCTTAAAGAAGAGGGGTCATGTTAATTAATTCCAGTGAAACAAAAACTGCCTCAAATAATTAATGGAATACAGTCTCATTAAAAGACCTTAGAGCTTTTTTTTTTTTTCTGCTCTTCCCCCCCTCCACTCCCCAAGGACTAGAGAAGGAGAATGGCACAGATTGTTCACTTGAGACCATTTTAAGCTATTGATGCATCATCTTACAGTCCTCATTTGGTGGTTCTGATTTCAACATGAATCATTCAGGCCATGTAGTAATTTTCTCTTATTTTCTGTTGAGGCTCTCTTTTTGCCTTCAGTGACAGTTTTCAAGAGAGCAGTTCATGAACTTAGGCTTTGTCAGAATCTAAAAATGGCCTCTATTTTATTGTCTTATTTATATCTGTCATATTTTAGTTTAAATACAGCTGACCTAGCAAGCAAACATTTGTGTGTACAAGTAGGGTGGCAAATACCAGGTCAGGTTGCCTGCTGGGTTATTGGAAGGAAGAAGAGGCTATGTGTGTTCCCATCATTGTTTCTATCAGCTGATCTTGCTATTATAAGGTTCTTTCTTTTTTTTTCTTCCAAATAGTTAAGGAAAGAGGGATTATTGGACTGAGAAAGCCAGAGTTAGGGAAAACCAGGTTGAGAGATAAGTAGGACGATCTTTTCCCATGCGATTGATTATCTTGGTTTTCCAACCCAACATCTTATAATCAGTAGAAGCTTCCATCCTGTGACCTATCCTTTGAGGACACTGCCTTTGAGCAAACTAGAAAGTTCAATCCACTTCTAATTTTAATAGTAGGTAAAAAGAGAATAAGAGGAAATTAACATATAACATGTGGTTTGCAGGGTTTTTTTAACAGATAAAAAGATCTAGATTTTGTTGTGTTGTTGAAAACATGTTCAAGATTTTATGTGTGTTCCAGAGCTTCATTTTTGGTAGTGTAATAACAAAGATGTAAAGAAAAATACATACATACATACATACCATAGAAATGTAAAAAAAAGCTGAGGAAAGGATGGTTTGAGACTGAGAGATTTGGGTATGCTTGCCCAAATATGTGTTACCATGTATGTGCGGGGCAAGCATTATTATGTCTGGGAAAGGAAACAGCCCAATAACTCAGGGAACCAATGACTCATCTACAAGTAATATTGGCCATTGTGCTATAGAGGTAGCACACTCAAGAGTAGATGAAACGGAGGAGGGGTCAGACAAACAGGGCTAATAGAGATACATAGTTATGTTTCTACTTTTGTTTGTACATTGTGTTGTGATATCTTTTTTTTTTGGTTGGTTGTTTTGTCAGGTTAGTTGTAGTTTTTATCTAAGCTTTCTCAAACTAGCTACAAAGGGTTTGGATTATTTGACTCTACGTTTTGGAAAGATGTGATGTGATTGAAACAGCTTTGCCACTTTAGGATTTGTGTGAATCAGATACATTATGAAAAGGAAGTAGAGAAAAGGCTATTTAAATATATAAACACGAGTTAAGCTTTATGAATCTGAATGAATTAAATAACAAATACATAAAGTGAACGGGAAATACTGAGAACAAATAGTATTTGTTCAGTAACGTGACATGGTTAAAAGTATGGTGTCCAGTGTTATGTTGAGCTTCTTCCTGTGTGACTATAGGCAAATAGTAAATGTACCCACTCACAGGGCAGCTTGGAGGTTTTATATATAAGTATATATGTAAAGCACTTAGCTCAGTACTTGGCACATCATAATGGAGCCCATTAATATTAACTCTTCAGCTGGTATTATTGGCTTGTGTATTTCAAATGATTTGTAAGAATTCATTTTGTTAAAAGAGAAATCATAGCCCTAGGTAGTTCTCTACTTATCGTACTTTTAAAGCTTCTAGAAGGTTTCAGGACCTAAGTTATATACATGAATACAATTCTCCCTTCATTCTAGATAGGACTTGGCTAGAAATACTCTTTCAGTTATAATCCATCTACAATTCAGCATTGTCAGCACCATCTGACATAGCTGTAGCTTTCATACCAGGCCCTTTTTAATGTCTCCTTCATCAGCATTCTCAACCTTTTTTTTCCTGCTAGAAAGAGGAACTTATTCTAAACCAGGGCTCTTAAAGGTCCTGCACCCAGTTGTAATTAGCCAGCATAACTAGCACTTTATGAATCATATAGACATGTGTCATAAACTACTGGTTAAATCTCAAGAGTTAGTCCCAACCCTGTTTCTCTTGCCAGTATAAAGGTTTGCAAGACAGATACTCCTTTTTCTAACTTTCGTTGTAGTTAGAGCTAGCTGTGTGATTCAGCTTTGGTTAATGTGATATAATCAGAAATCTTCTGGAGGGCCTCTCTGGGGGTGGGGAGGTGGGGATTGCTTTTCAGATAAAAGGAACAGAAGCAAGAGAACAGTTTGGTTGCATATCTTCTTTCTTCCGTTCATAAGTGTGGAATATGATGTATGGACTTGTGGCAGCAAAATTGCAATCATGAGATAACAAGCCTGAGAATGGAAAGTTAACAAGCGGAGGTGGCAACAGCAGAAAGATGGAGTCTGGGTTCTTAGTGATATTACTGAACTGTCAGAACAACCCTGAGGTAACCTTCTCTGGACTCTTCATACATTATTAAAGTCTATTTAGTCAGACGTTTCTGTTCCTTGTAGTTGAAAGCATTCCTAACTTAAACAAGATGTAGCAGCTTTAATGTGAATAAATTAATATAAATTTGGGAGATTTTTTCAATTTGTACAAATACAAATTTGTACAAATTTATGCATAAATAACATGGGAATATGACAGAATCCAAGAGGCGAAATGTGAATTCTCATCAAGCTTTTGACATTGCACAATATCAGCAGTAATGTCATATAAACTAGTCTTAGTCGTAATTTATAGGTTCTCTGGCTACCTTGTGAGTCCTTTCCCACATTACCTATGGCTTTTTAAAGTCTTGCTTTCTTCAGGCTTAGCCACCTGAACATGACAGGGGCAAGGACTGAAGTTTCAATAATAAGGGAAAAGCTGGATATGAGAGAAAATGAGTGGGTGGAAGACATCAGTTAAAAGATGAGTGTGTAAAGACCATACCAGTCTTCCAGCCAGGGTTGTCTCTAGGCTGTCCTGTAGTTCCATGTTCTTGAATTCCAGTGGGGGAAGAGGAGAACAAGATATTAAAAAGGCAAAGGAGGGCTTCCCTGGTGGCGCAGTGGTTGAGAGTCCGCCTGCCGATGCAGGGGACACGGGTTCGTGCCCCGGTCCGGGAAGATCCCACATGCCGCGGAGCGGCTGGGCCCGTGAGCCATGGCCGCTGAGCCTGCGCATCCGGAGCCTGTGCTCCACAACGGGAGAGGCCACAACAGTGAGAGGCCCGCGTACCAGAAAAAAAAAAAAAAATCAAAAACAAAAAGGCAAAGAAGCAGCAGCAGCCGCAGCAGCCGGTGAAGGCCTAGAAGAATTCCTAGCAAGCATTAAAAGCTCCTTCAACTCTGGGGTTCATTTCACTTGGTCTCTCAACTCTTATATGAAGTTTATGGTGAAGCCATACCAAACATACGCTTAGCTCAATGCTTGAAATTTTAGATTATCCAGCGGTGTTAAGATGTTTGGTAAGTCTGTCTGTTTGGTATGAAAATTTAAAGTAGAGGTAGGCAAGGAAGGGAATACAGGTGAGAAAATAAAGAGAACTCTTGTGGAGAAAAGTAGTTAGAAAATTAAGAAAATTTGACCATATCATAGATGAACATGGTAGTAACATTTTCCACTGAGGAATTGCTCTTACTTAAGTTTTGTCATTTGCTGAGACTTCCAAGGGAATGCCTCTTATGAGCATCTTTTTAAAAGTTAATCATAAAGGAAGACTAATTTTTTGTGTAACTAAAGAAATAAACCAAAATATTTTTTTACCAATGGCACAAAGAATCATACTTTATTTTTTTAATTTAAAATAATTAATTAATTGATTTTTGGCTGCGTTGGGTCTTCGTTGCTGTGTGCGGGCTTTCTCTAGTTGGGGTGAGTGGGGGCTACTCTTCATTGTGGTGCGCGGGCTTCTCATTGCCGTGGCTTCTCTTGTTGTGGAGCTTGGGCTCTAGGTGCGTGGGCTTCAGTAGCTGTGGCACGTGGGCTCAGTGGTTGTGGCTCGCGGGCTCTAGAGCGCAGGCTCAGTGGTTGTGGCGCTTAGTTGCTCCACTGCGTGTGGGTTTTCCCAGACCAGGGCTCGAACCCACATCCCCCGCATTGGCAGGTGGATTCTTAACCACTGCACCATGAGGGAAGTCCGAGAATTATAATTTAAATGGAGGCTGGCACATGCAAACTCCTATTCATGTTCATTTGTTGATCATCAAGCTTGACAGTCTCTCTTTTCTCTCACTATACGTTTGGGACATGACTGGCCTTACTGATCACACATTTCTGTAGATGCAGCCTTGTTTCTGGTACAGAGTGAGAAGGCATTTGTAAAAGCACTGTAGGCAGATATGGAGGGGCTGCAACAGCAGCAGTATTAGATTTAGATCTTATGTGTAAGTGATACAGTGTAATCACAGGCTCCACTTTCCATTTCTTCCTCACTCTGTTGTTAATAGGCTCTGAAGTGCTTTTCATCTTATTAGAGTCTATTTATCTTGTGAATTTTTAAAAATTCAATTTTAGCTTATGTATATAGATATTTTTATGACTGCTATTAAAAAAGATAATTAACGTTTTGTATTGATATGGATAGATGTCCAGGATATATTGTTAAGTCAAAAAAAAGTGTAGAAGTATATATGTGTGCACATATGTGTGCGTGTGTATGCCTACGTTCTGGAAGAATTTATACTAGACTGTTGAGATTATTGAAAGCAGTTATTTCTAGAGGTGTGATTATGGGAGACCTTCACTTTCTAATTTATCTATATCTATAATATTTGGATTTTTGTAATCAGCATACTTTTTTGTAATCAGAAAAAAACAAGTCTTTTCTTTCTTTAAGTAGTATAAACAAAGATGTTTCAGGGCTTCCTTGGTGGCGCAGTGGTTGAGAGTCCGCCTGCCGATGCAGGGGAGGTGGGTTTGTGCCCCGGTCCGGGAAGATCCCACATGCCGCGGAGCGGCTAGGCCCGTTAGCCATGGCCACTGAGCCTGCGCATCCGGAGCCTGTGCTCCACAACAGGAGAGGCCACAACAGTGAGAGGCCCGCGTACCGCCAAAAACAAAAGAAAATGCTTTTTGTTTGGAAACCAAGAATGGTACTGCTCAGTGATGATCACGTTTTCTTCATATAAGACAGGAAAAATGTATGAGTCTTTATTCCTGGTTTGGGCTGGTCCTCCCTGCCTCATTTGTCTCCATCTATTACAGGTTGAGCTATCATATCGTGGGGTGTTAGAGCAAGGGGCCAGGCAGTGAAGCTTGTTATGCTGGTAGTTCATCCTTTGGCTTTTAGTTGTTCTTTCCAACCTTATATAAGACAAGCAAAAACATGGTTTTGTTATATTTTTGTTACAAATAATTTATTATTAAAATAAGATTATTTTAAGCTTCAGAGGAAAAAGTATATACTTTTACTCATATTTCTCCCTACCTCCTGTATACCCAGCTAAGTAAACCAAAATTTAATGGGGTCTATGGAGGCTGTATAGCAGTGAGTCAGAATGCTCAGTATGTCTAGTGTTTGGAACTTCTTGCCAAGGTTGTAGATGCTCTGAGTCTAATGTTTTCCTGAGTACAGTATTGTGTGAGTTGCATGTTTCAGTGCTAAAGAACCCATTTTTAAAATGGAAGCATTCTCCAGTCTTTGTTAATGGGCTTTGGAAAAGAGTGGCTACATATTTATTTTATGGTTCAGCAATTAATGACGCAAAGTATAATAAATCTGATTTGCAAAACACTATAAATTGTTTAAGATCATTTGTCGGTCACTTAATCTGTAGGTACAGTCAAATCACTCTCAAACTGTTGGGTTTGAGATATAGTTTGCCTTGGACAAGAGGCTGCTCTTTCTGTCCCTTTCTTCCAGAGCATGTTAAATGACTCTCGAGTGCCAAGGTTCACAGCCTATTCACACATGGCCTGGGACAACCTCTCGCCCCTCGAACCGTGGTAGCAGCCCAAGGGTTCTACAAGCTTCAGATCTTATCCCCACATGCCCATAGCCCTGTTGATGGTTCTGAGTTTTCTCCTATGATTAAAAACAAACAAAATAGCTTTCCATTGATGGAAAAATCTAAAACATGTACTAAAGTAGAAAAAACAGTACAGTAAGTTCCCATGTACCCATCCTCCATCTTTAACAATATCAACTCATGGCCAGTCTTCTACCCCCACCCACTTCTGCTCTTCCATATTATTATTATTATTTTTGGGGGGGTACATGGGCCTCTCACTGTTGTGGCCTCTCCCTTTGCGGAGCATAGACTCCGGACGCGCAGGCTCAGTGGCCATGGCTCACGGGTCCTTCCCAGACCGGGGCACGAACCTGTGTCCCCTGCATCGGCAGGTGGACTTTCAACCACTGCGCCATCAGGGAAGCCCTCTTCCATATTAATTTGAAGCAAATCCCAGATGTACTGTCATTTTATTCCAAATATTTCAGTATGTGCAGAAAAGAATTACCATATTAGGCCTGACTGTTGTTCTTTGAAAGGCTTGCTTACAGGTTTGGCCCTTGGCTAGCAACTGGGAACTTGGATTTTGGGAGGGTTCTCACTGTCTTAACTGATAGTGGTGCACTGTGCTTAAGCTTTGTGTACAAATAATATCGTTTATGCTGAACACCTGCTTTCCTTCTGGGAAACTGGAATCTTGGAACGTGCTAGACAGAGTGGGCCTCTGTAACCAGCCCCCAGTAAAACCTTGGGTACCAAGTCTCTAATGAGCTTCTCTTGTAGACCCTATTGTCACAACTTGTTCCTGGGAGAAATTCAGCGCATCCTGTGTGACTCCACTGGGAGAAAACTCTTGGAAGCTCTCACCTGGTTTCCTGTAGACATCACCCCATGTACCTTTTCCTTTTGCTGATTTTGCTTGGTATCCTTTTGTTGTAATAAATCTTAGCTATGAGTATGGTATAGACTGAGTCCTGTGAACCGTCCTAGGATATCACTGAACCTGGGAGCGGTCTTGGGGATCCCTGACACAGCATCTCTAACACAAGCACTTAAAAAAAAAATATATACACACACACACACACACACACACACACACACACACACACACACACACATATACACACACACACACATTTATATACACACACACAAACATACATACAATCTCCATAATATCATTATTATTCAAAAAAATTAATAAAAATTTTTTAATGTCATCAAATGTGAAATCGGTATTTGCATTTCCAATTGTATCATAAATTGAATCAAGGTTCTGGTACTACAACTGGTTGATATTTCTTTAAGTCTCTCTTAATCTATATGTTCCCTCTCCTTCTCTTTTCTTTTCTTTTTTTTTTTATTTCCTTGAAATTTATTTGTTGAAGAAACTGGGTCATTTGTCCTATAGAATATCCTACAGTCTATAGAATATCCATTTGTCCTATAGAATATCCTACAATATCCATAATCTATATGTTCCCTCTCCTTCTCTTTTCTTTTCTTTTTTTTTTTATTTCCTTGAAATTTATTTGTTGAAGAAACTGGGTCATTTGTCCTATAGAATATCCTACAGTCTGGTTTTTGCTGATTATATTGCCATGTAGTTTAACATGTTCCTCTGTAAATTGCTAGTTGAACCTAGAGGCTTTTTGTATGAGTTTTTGAAAGCCCAGTGCCTTCATATGTCTTGAGGCTATGCGTTAATTTCTATTTGATTAATGTTTGCCAAACACTTCGAGGTACTTGGATAAAAGGGGTTCTAACAGTAAATAGCTTTGTTTTCATTAGCATGAGACTACATCTTCTGACACTTGGAGCCTGAGTCATTGCACTTCAGAGAATCCAATAGAAAGTACATGGCTTAGTGTTCACTATCTGTCTTAAGGTACTACCCCTGGCAGAGTTCCCTGAGCTAAAGCTGGCTTTAGTGATTTAGGGTTGGTACAGTGCCATGGGGACCAGATATTATGATGTAAGTGGAAATGCAGTTTTTTCTTAAATTCTATCTTACTGGCTTTGAAGACCCTAAAACTTAAGATAGAAAACATCAGAAACCTACTAAAATCTGTAAACCCATTAAATTAATTTGCTATGCAACAGATCCCTTCAGTATCTCAGTAACTAAGTTCTAATTAATGTTACTAAGTTCCTCTTATTTCAACTCTATAGGAATAGTCTGACAACAAAGATCCAATGTAGGTATCACAGGTCATCTTTGGTGATGTGCTTTTTTGAAATGACTATGTATTTGGGCATTTAATAAACATTTAAAATACAGGTGTATACTTTAATTTTTAAAATTTTTAATAAAATAAAGATTCCCATCTTAACCATTTGTAAGTATACAGTTCAACAGTATTACGTACATTCATATTGTGTAACTAATCTTTGGAACACTTTTCATCTTGCAAAACTAGAACTCTGTACACATTAAACAACAGCTCCCCATTCCCTCCTCCTTCCAGCCCCATGGCAGCCACTCTTCTACTTTCTGTCTATGAATTTGGCTACTCTGGGTATCTCATATAAGGGGAATTACAGTATTTGTCTTTTTTGTGACTGGCTTATTTCATTTCGTATAATGTCCTCAAGGTTCATCCTTGTTGTAGCGTGTCAGGATTTCCTTCCCTTCCAGAGCTGAATAATATTTCGCTAAATGTATATATAGTAGTGCCCCCTTATCTGTAATTTCATTTTCAGCTTCAGTTGCCTGTGGTCAACCACAGTCCAAAAATATTAAATGGAAAATTCCTGATATTAGATTTGGCAGAGATTTCTTGGATATGAAAAGTCTTCATAAGTTTTAAATTGTGCACTGTTCTGAATAATGTGATAAAATCTTGCACCATCCTGCTCCTTCCTGCCCAGGACATGAATCATATTTGATGTCCTTTGTCCAACATATCCCACCTGTTAGTTACTTAGTAGCCCTCTTGGTTCAGATCAACTGTCCTGGTATCACAGTGCTTGTGTTTAAGTCACTCTTATTTTACTTAATAATGGCCCAAAGCACAAGAATAGTGATGCTGGCAATTCAGATATTCTCTTACTGTGCCTAAATTATAAGTTACTTTATCATAAGTATGTATGTATAGGAAAAAAAATAGTGTGTATAAGAGTTTGGTACTATTCAGAGTTTCAGGCATCCTCTGGGGGTCTTGGAATGTATCCCCCACGGATAAGGGGGAACTATTCTACTACATTTTGTTTACCCATTCATCTGTTGATGGATACTTGGATTGGTTCTACGTTTTGGATGTTATGTATAATGCTGCTGTGAGTATAGGTGTACATATATCTCTAAACCTGCTTTCAGTTCTTTTTGGGTATATACCAAGAAGTGGAATTGCTGGATTGGATGTCAATTCTCTATTGTTTTTTTTAAGAACTGCCATCTTGTTTTCCACAGCAGCTGTACCATTTTACATTCCCAACAGCAATTTCTTCACATCCTCTTTAACAGTTGTTATTTTCTGGGTTTTGTTGAGAGGTTAGGCAAGTATCTCATTGTGGTTTTCATTTGCATCTCCCTAATGATTAATGTTGCTGGCCATTTGTATACCTTTTTTGGAGAAAAATCCTTTGCCCATTTTTAATCAGATTGGTTGTTTTTGTTGTTGTTGTTGAATTGTAGGAGTTCCTTATATATTCTGGATATTAGCCCCTTATCAGATACATGATTTGCAAATATTTTCTCCCATTCTCTGGGTTGCCTTTCACTCTTGGCCACACCTCACAGCATGCGGGATCTTAGTTCCCAGACTAGGGATCAAACCCGTGCCCCCTGCAATGGAAGCGTGGAGTCTTAACCACTGGACCACCAGGGAAGTCCCTGCCTTTTCACTCTTGATTGTGTACTTTGATGCACAGATTTTTAATTTTAATGTAGTCCGATTTATCTGTTCTTTTTCTTTTGCTGCCTGTGATTCTGGTGTCAGAGCCAAGAAATCATTGACAAATCCAGTGTCAGGAAGATTTTCCCCTATGCTTTCTTCCAAAAGTTTTATAGTTGTAGCTTTTACATTTAGTTCTTTGATCCATTTTGAGTTAATTTTTATACGCGGTGTAAGGTTAAAGTCTAACTTCATTGTCTGCAGTTACGCTTTTACACTTTGTTTTAATAATGCATGAGCACACCATCTCAAAGGTTGGGGGAGGGCTCTCAAGTCAGTTGCACTGTTGACAACTGCTTGCTGTGGGAAACTTGGGTCAGTGCCTCTCCCCAGGGGCAGTTGTTACCGATCTATCTCATTTTTCCCCAAAGAAAATTTTTTCTAAGTTTTAATAAGGTAAGAGAAATTGTTAAATAAATTTTACTAATTATAAGTAGTAATTAATTTATGACTTTTAGCTTAGATTCTTAAACTTTTTGTTATGAAAAGTTTTTAAACATACACAATGTAAAGAGAATAGTAAAACAAACCCCTAAGCACACGGCATCATCAGATCTTAGCATTTTGCACATATTGCTTCTTCTCTTCCCTCTCCAAACATTTTTTCTTTCTGGAGTATTTTAAGGCAAACCCTAGTCATTTTATCATTTCGCTCATATTTATATGTTTAATGTAAACATACAGATTTCAAATCAAATATGTATTATGTCAGAGTATGCTTTTTCTATGTGCTTTATAGTAGAATATTTGTATAATCAATTTGTATTGTTTTAAAACCTAGGACTCGGACCAGCAGCATAATTTTAATATTTGAAATTGCTTCACAGTTTTATAATTTTGCATATTGCTTTTTGGCATTTCTTGGATCATATCTACGACTAGTATGCTACCTAAGCCTCGGGGACCCAAACCTCAGTTGTAACATTGCTCTTTTAGGAAAATATGAACTGCTTTACAGCTCTCCATGGTAGAATGTGGTTTCCGAGAACTCATTATTTGCAGTTATCAGCTACATATATTTATAAACTGCTATATGAGAATGTACAGGAAAGATTACAAAAATATGCTTCTCTTTTTTTACTTTCTCCCTTGATGTTTTGAGTCCTAGTAGATATCATGTAACAAGTCCAGCCACCTGATCCATTATTCTTTCAACCCCTTACTTTTTTTTAAACTGGAGAATTTAGTAAAGTGGGGGATTTTTTGCTCTAGAAGAAGGGCTACTTGGAAGTTAAGAATTCAGAAACACATGACCATTGAATTGAGAGATATTCAAAGGCCTCATCCAAGGTTAAGAAATTTTCTTCTTAATTTTCTTATTGCCTGATTATCCAGTGCTACTGGAACCCAAAGGTGGACTCCAGATAGGTCATCTCATCAGGCTGTTTGGTAATTGGGAGGTTGGGAGCGAAGTGGATCAGAGGTATTGAGAGCTCTTGCTGTACAAGTTAATTTCTTTCATCAGAGAGGAATAAACACCTTATACAGGGTCTGGAAACCCAAGAATGATGGTGAAGAGTAATGCAAAATTGAAACCAAGAAAAGTCATAGTGTAAAACCCATTTTAGCACACTGGCCCATACATGGCTCAGATAGATAGTTTTGTGTCGTATAATCTATTTCTCCTCTCTGAGAGCCCCTGCATTTTTAATATCGAGGTAAAAACTATCACAGAGTCTTCTGAATAGATATTTAAGAAGTATTCATACCTAACACAAATACTAATTCATTACTTTCTTAAGAAAGCCCACATTCCCCATGCTGACATTTCAAACTCTGAATATCTGCTTCACCCACATGCCTAAAGGGCTATTTGTGGGGAATCTTCCACAGAGCCTTGATTGTAAGCATCTGATGACTCCAGGGAGCATGATGGTGGTTAGGTGTGCACACTTGGCCTTTGGAATCGGCCCCCACTCCTCTTAGCCTTTCAGTGAATGACAAGGAGAAAGTATAATTCTGTTTCATTTCTTTTTTTTTTTTCTCCTGTTTTAGAAGAATTTCACCTAAGTTGCTCTTTGAAAAAATAGCAAAAACCTTTTTTTTTTCCAGCTGGAAAAGCCTCTCATAATTTATTAATGGAGCCAATCTCTTTAAAAAAATGAAGAAAATAATAAAACTGCTAATATAAAAGGATGACCTCTCTGAGATGGTGACATTTGAGCTGAGGTTTGAATAAGAAAGCTCCTAACAGCACAGTGTAATACAGAGAGAGGTAAAGTTGGGACTAGACAATCTTGGGTCAAATCCTGGCTCCACCATTTAACTAGACATGCCATCTTAGTTACCTTACCTCACCCAACTTCAGTTCAGCGTAAAAGATTTGCTATAGTGTTTTCACAAGGACAACATGCAGAGCAGACAAATAGGTTTTATTGTTGTTATAGGAATGACTTAAGAAATTTGATGATTTAGCATTACCATAATCGTAAAAAAAAAAGCAGGGGGGTAGTTTGAAAATCTTTATTCTTCTCCATTAAAGTTGTGGGGCTTTTTCTACCAAAAGTGTTTTCTTGTTGTTGTTTTAAAAATAGTCCATCCACTTCACTTCCTAGCTGTAGTGTGTAAAATTGTTTGTATAGTAGAAACATGTACAGTTAGTATCCATGGAGGAGGTTACTTAATAAATCTAAAAAAAAAGTGTAAAGATTATGCTAATTTATGTTTTTATTTCATTTCAGTAACATTGATCAGTACAACCCAGGGTAAGAATTTCCAAAAATAGACCTTGTTTTGTGAGAATTCAGTATCTCATGATCTAATCAGAGGTTTCATAGAGAGATCAACTGACTTCTTTTAAACAGGCTACTTAACTCATGTGATGGATAAATTGACGTCTCCAGGAGTCTCCTTTATTCCAGGAGTATTTGTGAATGTGCTCTACTTTGTTCAAATCTAATATCCAAAACATTTTTTGACAATGAAATGATTCATCATCTGACAATCGTTTTTCACATGACAAACTCTTATATTTTATTCTCTTTTAAAGATTAGTGCACTGTCATGTACAGATCATTAGTAGAGGCAGAGTAATTTAAAGTATTAGGAACTTCTGTGTCCACTGAAGACCTATTAGAAACGAGGATAATTTTTAGTGACAGGTACGTAGGTATGAAAGATCTGTAATTATTCAACTCAGTCTCTTTGCTTATTATGATCACTCAAAAGAATAGTTTATTCAATTTAAAAAAGACAATATTAAATCAGAAAATATTGGGGAGAATAAGAAAATACCTGCAACTTTTGATTCTGTCTACAAAATTGTTTTATTAATTTAGGGACATAAAAATGCACTCTGTATTCTATGTCATCTCATATAATGATCACTTTGAAATATTTACATCTGCAAAAGCCTGTGAAAACTGAAACAATGGTCAGGGTTAAAGTTCATCTCCTGCCCCTTTTTTTTCTGGTAATAAAAAGAATTAGAAGGGTACAGTGTTTTACCCCTAAATATCTACCTCCTCCCTCCCTGGCTGTTGGAACAGGTTTACATTATTATTTTTTTAAAAGGGGCGTGTGTGTTTGTGCACATGTGTTCTTTTGTAGCTACCCAAATACCCAGGGCCTCTTGTGTTACACTTCTTTGCATCTAACTCAGCTATACTTTTGAGAAAAATGTAATGTGTGAAAGCAAGGCACAGGTATAAAATATAAAATGTTCAACTTTCTACAGTTGTCACAGAATAGTTTTGATTCTGCTTGTACAGTTATTTGTTCGTTTAGTGAATGAATCTAATCAATTTATTTTTCCTTAAAATGGAGCTTCAAAGACTAGCTACCTTCTACCTGACACACTTATTCGTGTGTCGGAGCTCAAAATTCCTGTGTATACTAACAAATCTTTGAGGAGGAATAAAGAAAGTGGTCTCTCTAGTGCCGACTGATTTCTTAGGGAGACTTCCGGAGCTCTGGTTGCTCTGGATGCTTCCCGATTGGGAGAGGGCTGCTTGTAATTACTTTAGGAAGGGATTAGGACCACCAGAAGCAAGGCTTTTGGTCAGAACTACTCACTTCTATAGTGTGACATTAGCCATACAGACCTGACTGTTCTTCCAAATTACTATATTATAACGATAAAAGTTGAAGAACCACAGTTAGGGCTATGATAAGGGTGTGGACACTGCCATAAACTAAGGAAAAGTTCATCTGGTTTAGGAATGGAACTTCACATCCTTGCCATTGCGTCTTTTAAGGTCATTTGCTCGATTAAAATGCCTTCAGAACCTAGGATACTGGAGAGTGGGGGCAGATGTTTTTCTAAATTATGGGATTGGAATGGGTGGGGAAGGAGTGCTGAGTGCTAGGAATGGATTTTTCAGAAATGTCTAGGTGTGTCTTGATTGCTAAAGGCCTCACACACAAACTTTTTTATTGCTAAGTCTCTACTGCCACCCAGGTGTCACTTTTTCCATCTTCTACGCCTGAGACTTCTGCCAAAGCATTGCCATCATCAGTGTATCATAAATGAATTCACAGTGCTTGCCATACCCACAGTTCCTTCTAAGGGCAACTGTCCTCACCCTCTAGGACTCCTGCTGAGGAAACACATGACCCAGCCTCTCCGGCCAAGCTGACTAGACCAGGGGAGGACCTGACCCAAGGATAGCTCATTCATAGGCCAACTAGGGTCATATGATGTTGCCTAGTCTCAAAAGTTCAGTCTAAACAGAGGCAGTAGGATTTAACTGAGCCCTTCAAATGTTCTGTTTTGGAAATCACAACTGAAGAGGAGAATAAAAAAGATAAACTAGACAAGAGTGATGTAGACACATGGGCAATAATGACCCCATTAACAGTGGTACATCAGAAAGGCCAGCAAATCCCTACCACTGAGCTTCCTGAGTTTGCCTTGGAATCAACACTATGTGTCAGTTTTGGCCTCTGTGAGACTCAGCCCTTCTTTAGTTCCTTATCCTTTTGTTTCCCCTGTATTCTTAATACTGTATGCTCTTCCTGTTCTTCACTTGAATGAGCTTAAGTGAGTCTCAGATTCTCGTAATCATCTGACCCCAATTATAGGCCCTTAGATACCTGGAGGAATAAAAACAGGTAGGTGGTCCAAGGGTGCCAGGGGTCAGAGTCACAATTCAGGGCCAGGGATTAGGAGCCTGGGCCTTAGGCTCCCAGCCTTGAGCTGCTTCAACTTCTATACTAATGGACTGTGTCATGTTTTTGTTTTTTGTTTTTTTAAATTTTAAATTTATTTAATTTTGGCTGCATTGGGTCTTCGTTGCTGCGCGCGGGCTTTCTCCAGTTGTGGAGAGCCGGGTCTGCTCTTCATTGCAGTGTGTGGGCTTCTCATTGCGGTGGCTTTTTTTGTTGTGGAGTACAGGCACTAGGCACGTGGGCTTCAGTAGTTGTGGCTCGCGGTCTCTAGAGCACAGCCTCAGTAGTTGTGGTGCACGGGCTTAGTTGCCCCGTGGCATGTGGGATCTTCCTGGACCAGGGCTTGAACCCATGTCCCCAGCATTGGCAGGCAGATTCTTAACCACTCAGCCACCAGGGAAGTCCTGTCATGTTTTTTTAAAAAACAGATTTTACATTTTAGAGCAGTTTTAGATTCACAGCAAAATTGAGCAGAAAGTAGAGAGTTCTCATATACCCCTCCCCACACACATGCACAGCCCCCTTTTTAAGTAAAAAACAAAAAATAAAAGAAGATATACTGTGAACAGAAAGTCAGTGTTAGAGATATCAAAAGGTTTAATTTCACCTTGTTGAGTTGTTTTTTTCCTCTATTTTATTTTTATTTTTTATTTTATTTTTTGGCCACGCCATGCAGCATGTGGGATCTTAGTTCCCCGACCAGGGATCAAACCTGCATCCCCTGCATTGGGAGCACGGCGTCTTAACCACTGGACCACCAGGGAAGTCCTGTTGAGTTGTATTTGATGTAAGAGTGATGAAAGATTTTTAGAACTTATGACCAGTAGTTATGGTGTCTTCTGCCCCTTAACCTCATTGCTTCTGTTTTCTTATACTTATAGAAAATCTGTTCTGGCCCAGAGTTCCTATTGTTTTCGATATGGAATTGTTAGAGTATAGGATGTGTTAACTTCCTTTTCTCCCAGCTCTGGGTATTCTCTTGCCTCTTCAACAGCAGCAAAGGGCTGAAGCCCACTCAAAAAACCACCAGCAGGGCTTCCCTGGTGGTGCAGTGGTTGAGAGTCCACCTGCCGATGCAGGGGACACGGGTTCGTGCCCTGGTCCGGGAAGATCCCACATGCCGCGGAGTGGCTGGTCCCGTGAGCCATGGCCGCTGGGCCTGCGCATCCGGAGCCTGTGCTCCGCGGCGGGAGAGGCCACAGCAGTGAGAGGCCCGCGTACCGCAAAAACGAAAACAAAAACACAAAAAAACAACCATCAGGAATAATATGAGTTCTGTTGCTTCCTAGTTCAGGGTTTCTTCCATGTGATGCCATGAGGAAGGACGGGTAGAGTTACAGACACTTGATTTATTTATGTGGGCTTATCTAGGCCAGTGGGAGAAAAAAGACATGGTTGCCATATCCAACAAGCTTTCAAGCTCACAGATCCTGAGCATCCCCCTCTTATCTTTCTCCATATGATCTCAGCCCATATCTTCTGTACAGACACCACCCCAGCTCTTCCCTCTCTTGTGGTCATAAGAATATCACAACTATGCAGCCACTTTCTCTTTATTATGCCTGCAGCTCCAAGTATCATGCTGAGTGAGCCATATTCTTGCTGACTGCCTCATTTTCTTATAATTCTACTGATGCATTATATTCTGTTTCTACTAACAAAATGAATATACAGAATTTGCCCAACATGCATAACTATATAATCATACCTTTTTTTTTTTGTTTGTGTTTGTTTTTGTTTTTTTTGCGGTACGCGGGCCTCTCACTGTTGTGGCCTCTCCCGTTGCGGAGCACAGGCTGCGGACACGCAGGCTCAGCGGCCATGGCTCACGGGCCCAGCTGCTCCGTGGCATGTGGGATCTTCCCGGACCAGGGCACGAACCTGTGTCCCCTGCATCGGCAGGCAGACTTTCAACCACTGCGCCACCAGGGAAGCCCCCCCTTTTTTTTTTTTTGATGAAAGCTCTAGCCAATTCTTTCATCAACAGGTATTTATTGAACACCTATTATGTGCCAGGCGTGAGCTCTGGGTATCTCTCTGGTGTCCTCTCATTTCTTGTTATAATGATTCTAAACTGCTCATTATTCCTCACACGTATTTCATTCTGCTTCACATCTTCATGCCTTTACTCATGTTGTCTCTGTCTGGAACACGCTTCCCCCATTTGCCTAGGTAATTCCTTTTTGTCCTACTACCCCCTATTCAGGTGTCCCCTCCTTCAGGAAGCCTCTGTGTGCTCCATTCCTTTGCCCAAGATGAGTGAGGTTTGCCTCCACTGGGCTCCTGTGTTGTCACCTTATGCATACCTCCACCACCACCCTTACCACATCAGTGTGACCATGTCTGTGTCCATCTCATCAGCAGACCCTTGAGGGGAAGGCCAATATCTTACTCATCTTTGTTTCCACAGTTCTTGGAACAGTGCATGGAATAGAATATACACATAATAAACATTTGTGGAACCAAACAGAAAATCTTGTAGAATTGCCAGGTAATCCATGGTTGCATTCAACATTATTTTTTATTGCTAGAGACCATTTCCCCAAATCTCCAGCAAGGATAACCCTAGCATCCATTGCAACAATATGCGATCATGAATTGTAGGCACACCAGCTTTTTTTTTTTTAACAGGTGAATTTATTTATTTATTTACTTACTTTTCAATTGGGGTATAGTTGTTTTACAGTGTTTTGTGAGTTTCTGCTGTGCAGCGAAGTGAAGTAGAGTTCCCTGTGCTATACAGCAGGTTCTCATTAGTTATCTATTTTATACATATTAGTGTATATATGTTAATCCCAATCTCCCAATTCATCCCACCCCCCCTTTCCCCCCTTGGTGTCCATACATTTGTTCTCTACATCTGTGTCTCTATTTCTGCCTTGCAAACTGGTTCATCTGTACCATTTTTCAAGATAAATGTTCTTAAATCTAGTGCTGGTCTCGACCTCTGAAGCCAGTCAGTGGGCATGATTATGAAGATTCTTAATTCAATGAGTGTGTACAGTGTGGTCCATAGCACAAATGCCATGGCTCTTGCAAACCCTCCAGTACTCCCAAGTGGATAGGTATAAGGCAACCGAAGCATAAGCCTAGCTACCAGTGCAGATGCTATATCCCAGGACCTAGATCTGTGCCTCGTACAGAGTCGGTACTCAGTAAATACTTGTTGAGTAAACAAATACTATTGGATAAATGGATTTAGTTATATGTGAAGGAAGCTATGATTTGTCACTTTGTAGCTGTGTAGATTTTCATTGTGCTGGAGGGTTGAAGTTAAGGGGAGATGATATGAAGGAAAAAGTTTTCTTGTGGGACTTCTTATACAACAGTCTCCAATAACTGTTTACTAGGGAAAAAGTGTAGGAAACCAGTTGTGCAATAATGAAAGAATTTTAGTTGAGTCTTGATTTTGCTTTCCTCCTGCCATCTGTGCTGCTGTACAATTTCTTACAGATCTGTTAATTCTGACTCAGAGAGGAAGTTGATGGGAGAGAGGCAGAGGGAGCCAGAAAGAGCCTTAGGACTTGGGCTCAAGGCTTCCTGGGTCTGGTGCTGGGCCTGGGTTGAGCCAGCTTTGCGGTCTAGATATATTGCCCTTGGAACTTTACATTTCCTTGTGAATGAGATGTTTGGGCCAAATGAGCTTTAACCTCTCTTCTGGTTCTGAAATTTCACACTCTCTATGGGGTTTGAAAGAGGGGATTTCCTAAATTCTGCAGGTGTTTCCTGGGTAGGTTAAAAGCTGAATATAAATAGATCAAATTATAGATGATATAGTGGAGGTTCCTTGAGTTTTAGGTAAAGACTCTGTAGTTGTTTAACAATTAAATATCCATGGTGATTAGTATTTAGTTCTTATTTCTTCTCACATGAAAAGTAAAATAAACATGCTGTAGAAAATTAAAGGAACCAATTTCTTTTCCTGTCATAATCCCAATTAATTATTAGAGCCAACACTGTGATTGATATGAAAAGATAGACCTCGTTGATGTAAATGACAAATTTGAACAAAGTGGGTAACCTTTTTTTTAAGACTTTTTTTTTTTTAGAGCAGGTTAGGGTTTATAGCAAAATTGAGTGGGAGGTACAGAGATTTCTCATGTACCCCCTACCCTCACACATGCACAGCCTCCCCCATTATCAGCATCTCCCACTAAGGTGGTACATTTGTTATAGTTGAAGAACCTACACTGATACTTTATAATAACCCAAAGTTCACAGTTTACACTGTGGTTCGTTCTCAGTGTTGTACATACTTTGGATTTAGATAAGTAAATAATGACATATAGCTATCATTATGGTATCATTACAGAGTTTGGGTTTTTTGGTTGGTTGGTTGGTTGTTTTTTTCTTAAACTGCCCTTAATATCTTCTATGCTCTGCCTGTTCATCTCTCCCCACCCCCATCCCTGGCAACCACAGATCTTTTTATTGTGTGTACCTGGAGTTTTGCCTTTTCCAGAATGTCATCTAGTTGGAATCATATAGTATGTAGTCTTTTCAGATTCCTCATGCCTTTTCATGGTTTGATAGCTCATTTCTTTTTAGTGCTGAATAATATTCCATTATCTAGAGATATACCAGTTTATTTACCCATTCACCTACTGAAGGACATCTTGGTTGCTTTCAAGTTTTGGCAATTATGAATAAAGCTGCTATAAACATCTTTGTGTAGGTTTTTATGTGGACATAAGTTTTCAGCTCCTTTGGGTAAATACCACAGAGTGCAATTGCTGGATCATATGGTAAGAGTATATTTAGTTTTGTAAGAAACCACCAGGCTTTCTTCTAAAGTTGCACTACCATTTTGATTCCCACCAGCAGTGAATGAGAGTTCCTGTTGCTCCATATCCTTGCTAACATTTGGTGTTGTCAGTGTTCCAAATTTTGGACATTCTAATAGGTGTGTAGTGATAGCTCATTGATACCTTTTTTTTTTTTTTTTTGCGGTATGCGGGCCTCTCACTGTTGTGGTCTCTCCCATTGTGGAGCACAGGCTCCAGACGCGCAGGCTCAGCGGCCATGGCTCACGGGCCCAGCCGCTCCGCGGCATGTGGGATCTTCCCGGACCGGGGCACAAACCCGTGTCCCCTGCATCGGCAGGCAGACTCTCAACCACTGCACCACCAGGGAAGCCCAGGGGCTACTCTTCGTTGCAGTTCCCAGGTTTCTCATTGTGGTGGCTTTTCTTGTTGTGGAGCACCAGCTCTGGACGTGTGGGCTCAGTAGTTGTGGCTCGCAGGCTCTAGAGTACAGGCTCAGTAGTTGTGGCACACAGACTTAGTTGCTCCGCGGCATGTGGGATCTTCCTGGACCAGGGCTCAAACCCATGTCCCCTACATTGGCAGGCGGATTCTTAACCACTGCACCACCAGGGAAGTCCCCAGTGCCATTTATTGACAAGACTATTTTTGCTCCATTATACTGTCTTTGTTCCTTTGTCAAAGGTCAGTTGACTACATTTATGTGGATCTATTTCTGGCCTCTCTATTCTGTTCCATTGATCCATTTGTCTTTTCTTTCACCAATACCCCACTCTTTTTTATTACTGTAGCTTTATAGTAATTCTTAAGTCAGATAATGTCAGTCCTCCAACTTTGTTCTTCTTCAGTATTGTGTTGGCTCTTCTGGGTCTTTTGCCTCTCCCTGTAAACTTTAGAATCACTTTGTAGATATCCATAAAATAACTTGCTGGGCTTTTGATTGGGATTTCACTGAATCTATAAGTCAAGTTGGGAAGAGCTGACATCTTGACAATATTGAGTCTTCCTAATCATGAACATGGAATATCTTTCTACTTATTTAGTTCTTCTTTGATTTCATTAATCAGAGTTTTGTGGTTTGCCTCATGTAAGTCTTGTGCATATATTGTTAGGCTTATACATAAGTATTTCATTTTTGGAGGATTCCAGTGTAAATGGTACTTCCAGTGTAAGTGAATTTCAAATTCTACTTGTTCATAGCTGGTGGTAACTTTTTATATGGTGTGTTTAATATATTATCCATAATCATACATTCATATACACATACTGTTCATTCATGTGCCAGGCACTGTTTTGGGTGGTAGACGTGCAACAATGAGTAAAAATAGACAGGATGGAGCTTAGTGGGAGGAGAGAGACAAATAACTGTGCTAAGCACCCAAAAGGGGAGGTTTCACATTGCTGTGAAGACACACAGAGCAAGAGGAGGTAATCAGTCAGGGGAGCTTCTCAGAAAGAGTGTAGGCCAAGCTGAGGTTTGAAAGAAACCAAGCTGTTTATGAGGGGAGGGGAGGAGAGTTCCAAGCAGAGGGCACAGATTGTGAGAAGTCTCATGGTAGGGAGAGTCTGGCACTTTTGAGAAACTGAAAAAGACCAGTGGAGTTGGAGCACAAAAAAGTGAGGGGAGGTGTGGTCAGAGAGAAAGCTTGAGAGGAGGGCAGGGACCTGTGACTTTGTGGAACAAAGCTGGGCAGGGTTGTGGGGATTGGGATAGAGGAGATAGCACATGGTCAGAACAGTCACTTTTAGAGACCTCTTTACATAAGCTTCACTTCTATCACACGTGCAAACAGGTGGCTTTTTTTTCACAGCTCTCTCCTACAAAGAAACGTTTTCTTAAATCTCTTTAGGAGGACACACATAGACTAATGGAGAGGAACAAAGCCACACTGAGATGGAGTCCAAGGCACGGCCAGCCCACTGCCCAGCTGTGGTCTCCCTTCCCCAGAGAGGTCTCACAGGGGGTGTCACTCATTCATGATTGAGCAGAAGGATGAATGTTCTAATGACAGACTTTAAGCATTGTTCACAGGAGTGTAAACCATAAATGAAAACCTGTTGACTGTCAAGCTACCATATTATATGGATATATGAATATATATTAAACAAAAATAGAATCATAAAATTATGCTGTTTTGCATCTTACCGTTTCCAATCAACAGTAGCTTTCCACGTCAGTACATATAGACCTACCTTATTATTATTGTTTTTTTAATATTCCATTATATAGATATACCATAAATTTTTAACTATATATTACTATAGTTATATTAACCTTTATATTAATGTAGATATATATTAACCATTTTGATTTCTAAGTTTTCACTTTTGCAAACAATGCTACAGAACATTTTTGGAAATAATTATTTGTATTTTCTAGTATTTCGTGGGAAAATCTCCTAAAGACGTTATGAGTCAAGGATGTGCATATTTTTAAAACTTTTGGTTTTATTATAAAACTAATACTTATCAAGAAATGTACAATATAGAAATACATAAAATACAAAGTCAGAAGTCTGCCTGCATCCCAGTTTGGTATGCATCCCTGAAGTATACACTTTACATTGTAAAAGAAATTACCAAATTGCTGTCTAAAAAGGTTGTGCCTGCTTATCCTATCACCAATATGTGAAAATGCTTAATTGTCCACTTTCTTCCCCACACGTTATTATCAACTCTTTAAATCTTTTCAAATCCAGTACACATTATTTTAAATTGTGCATTTGCATTTCTTTAACTATTAGTGAATTGGACATCTTATGTTTAATTTTTTTTAATGATGCTTCTGAGAGTTGCCTGTTTTCTTTTGCCTATTTTGCTACAGGGTTATTTGTCTTTTTCTTATTAATCTGTAAGAGCTCTTTATATGATAAGGGAATTAGTTTGCTACAAAATTTTTGGGGAGCCAATTTGTATTTTGACTTTGTTTATGATGTATTTTGCCACCCACAAGTTTTAAATTTTTCTTAAACATCTTTTGAGCCAGCCTTTTTTTTCCAAATATAAAGCCTAGGGCAACTTTTTCCACTGCTTTCCCCAGCTAAAATTCAGCTAAAAGGACATTTCTTTTAAAAAAGAGGGGCAGATGGGTTAGGGAAATGGCCTGGAGCCCAGGGTTAGTGCTTTCATTCAGAAGCAGGCTAGCAGGGTTCTTTTCCTTAGGTGATTCAACCAGCCTGCAAGGTGTCTTGCTCATTTGCTCTCTCAAAGCTATAGCTCATTTAAGGGTCCCTCCCCTTGCCCCTGCCACTGAACTTACTCCCAAGGCTCTTGCTTCCAGGGTAAGAATTTTTCCTCTAGCTCCCAGCATTCATGAAATAATACAAACTGGACCACCCTCCCAGCCCCTGCTTTTAGGCAAAGATGACTCCCAATCCCTCCATTGCAGACCCCATTTGCCTAATATGAATGACATTTTGGAAGCATTGTGTATATTAGATAAACTTCGTTTGCATTTAAAATGTGAGTGACAGTAGTATACACACAACTTGGGGGAAGAACAACTAATAACAAGCAGAAGTGGTACAAGATATGCTTTTGACTGTGATTAAGCAACTGCTGATTAGAACTAGGCTATTAGAAACATCTGGTCACTCATTACCCTGCTTACAGGCCTTTGATGAATCCCTATCTTCTGCAGTATAAAGGCCAAACTGCTTAACATGTGATGTGAGGTCTTTCACATCCTGGTCCTGACCTATTTTTTCAGCCATATAGACAGTATACTAACCACTTTTATCCACACATATTTATTGATTACTTGCCAGGCGTTGTTCTAGGTTCTAGAATTAGTGGTGATCCCTGCTTTTACAGGGCTTTCAGACTAGTTGGGGAGACAGATAAGTAAACAAATCAATTTATAGGGTGGCCAGGGAGGACCTTTCTGCAAAGGAGACATCTAAAGTGAGACCTGAAGAGTAAGGAGCCAGCTGTAAGAAGAGTTGGGGGTTGAGTGGAGGATGCTCTCAGCAGAGGGCACAGTAACAGCCTTGAAGTCAGAAAGAGTTGGGGTGTTCTAGGAACAAGAGAAGGCTGGCACAGTCAGCTCAGAGGAAGGAGAAGACCCCAATGAGGTGATGTTAAACCCAAGGGCAGGGACCAGACTGCACAGTACATTGTAGACTCTAGTGAAGGAATTTAGGTTAAGCCAAATGAGGTGCTTAAATCTGGGGTTGGGGTGGAATAGGGATGCTGACGATATAATGTAAAGGTCTTTAAATTTTAGCTCATTTTTCTGCTGACAACTTTTGATGTGAGTATTATTAGTAACTAGTTTTATATGGTGAGGTCACTGAGGAAGGAAGTTGGGTAATTTGCTCCAAGTCTTCCAACCCAGTTGAAGTATTGAGCCACTGGATCTGTCTGACTCCAAAGCCGGTGTGCTTAACCTTGACTCTAAATTCTCTATTGTCTAATTGCTTTATTTTGTAAGTGAGAAAATTGAAATTCAGAGAGATTAAAAATAAGCAAGAATAAGGCACTGTTCAAAAAAATTGGACTCTTCAATCTGAAAGGATAAAGAATGAACTTTTTATCTGGTGAAATCTCAGAAAGCTGTGAAACACAAGAAGAGGGCAACGTGGACTTATTCACTGTATACATAAGAACTCGGGGGCATCTTCTGAAGCCTCAAAGAAGTAATTAGGTCAAATAAAAGGAAGTACTTTTTATACTGTGGGTAGTAAATAGAAGAAGCTGATTATCCCAGATACAGATTGAAAATGAAATAAATTTAGAGTAGCTTTTATGAAGGCTGTAGAGTGAGATAGCAAAGCAGAATCTGTTTTGTATGAAGCATGCTAAAATAACTTATGAAATTGTCCGTAATAGAAGCTTAAATAACTAAGAAAGTTAGGAAAAATGAGTGAGGGAAAACTAATTCTATGTATAATAATAAAAAAGGAAAGCAATTTTAGGTGTGATAATTTTGCAATATTTAAAAATTTTAGTTTTCTATGTATTAAGAAGAAGTACATAGACTCATACAATTTTTGTAAGAGTGAGAAGCCACTATAAAGGGATAGAAAGAAGTAATGTCCTCCTCAGTCATCACAGACAGAATAAAATTTTTATTTCCAGGGAAATCCATTTTGATCAGCTAGAAGGGTGTGGTCACATCAGTGCCAGGACCCCAGCTTGACGTCTGAGGAAAAAGCTGAGGCCTCAGTTCTTTTACAGCCTCTGCTTCTTGTGCTGCATTTGTCTTTCAAAATATTCTCTCAGCATATGCAGTTGGAGTAACTCTTGCTTAAGAACCAATGTCCTTTATTTCATAAACTAGGAGATTTTTACATCCTAAAATAGAGCAGCAGTTGAATTTGAGCTTTCTCATATCCCCATTGTCCAGTCAATTTCTGTCAGTCCTGTTGAGAACCCCCAGCCCTTGTCAGTTCAGTGCTACTGATGCTGATGCGGATGCTCTTGTCAGTTCAGTACTGCTCTTTAGCACCTTAAGGCTGTCACAGTTGAGGGAAGAAGAGTGTACTCTTGGTCTCTAGAAGTTTGGAAATTGCTGAGTTAGAGTTTCATAACCTCAATATCTAATGATTTCTGCTTCGTAGTTTTCTAGTAATTGTCTCACCATGATCAAGGTGCAAGCATGTCCAGCAGCTGGCCTGAGTCCAGCAGCACTTCTTCTGTGGTTCTCTTCCCTTAGGGTATCTCTGGGGGCACCTGCCTCCTTGGTGCTCATCACACACCTAGTTGAACTTTCAATATATCAAACGAACACCGCAACCTTGTATTATTAGCCTAGCCTGTTGTATATGCAATTAAAAATATTAATGCTACAAAGTAGAGACTGTGAGTTTTGTTCAAACAGTTTTTAAGGGAATTCTGTTGATCAAAAGTCTACCCAAGCTATGGACAGAGAGATAGTTAGCACATAAGATATAAATATGAATATCTTTTACTAACACAGAGGCTCTTCATGTTCTGTTCCTTATCTTTAAAGTAACTTCCTGTTGGGAAATGGTATTTCATTTGGGCAAGCCAGCCTTTTGTATTTTTAAGTGTGAGTGACTCATGCTTGCACTGGTAGCTAATGAAATTATTTTCAGTTCTATGGCTTCTGCCATGACTGGCTTTGTGTTTTAGTGTACCATTTCTCACATTTCAAATCTGTGGAAGTTCTGTGACTCCTAAAGACTCGTCTATTCAGTTATTCATTCATTCAACTGACATCTCCTGGCATCTACTTTGCTAAGCATTGGGCCAGGTATGAGTATGATGCCAATGGGTATATCATAGATCCTGTCCTCAAGGAGGTCACAATCTAGTTAAAAAGACAGGCCTGTGGGAAGATAATTACAGTGGAATGTGAAAAGTGCATAGAGATAAAACCCAGAAATTATGGAAGGTCCAAGCAGGAGCCCCTACCTTAACTTAATGGTCAAGGAAGGCTTTCTAGAGGTCAGAACACTTAAACTGGGTTTTGTTAAGTGGGTTGTTTTATTTTTAAAATTCTGCCTTGGGACTTCCCTGGTGACGCAGTGGTTAAGAATCTGCCTACTAATGCAGGGGACACGGGTTCCATCCCTGGTTCGGGAAGATCTCACATGACGTGGAGCAGATAAGCCTATGCCCCACAACTACTGAGCCTGCACTCTAGAGCCCACGAGTCACAACTACTGAGCCCGTGTGTCACAACTTCTGAAGCCCGCGTTCTTAGAGCCCGTGCTTCACAACAAGAGAAGCCACTGCATTGAGAAGCCCACGCACCACAACTAAGAGTAGCCCCCGCTTGTCGCAACTAGAGAAAGCCCGCATACAGCAACAAGACCCAACGCAGCCAAAAATAAATAAATTAAAAATTTTTTTTAAATTAAATAAAATTCTGCCTCATTCAAGAAAGGGTATAAATTTTTTTTAGACAAATTTGCAAAAGTAGCAGAAAAAGGGAAAAAATGCAGAGATATAGAGTCAGGGATGTGGGTAAGAACAATGTGTACAATAATAACCTGTCATATTTATTGAATTCTAACATTTACAATGGTTTTCACATTAGGAATGTATCTTATTATTGATGGTGTCTTAGATGTGATGAAACAGGCAATTCATTTATTCAGTAGGTACTTATCAGACACCTGTTATAGATAAGACAATATGTTTAGCTCTGGGCATCAGTTTTGAGCAAAATAGACCCAGTCCCTGTCTTCGTGGTCTTTATAGTGAAGAAAAAGTACAGGATTATGTGAGAAAGCATTAGCAACAGGGCTTAATTTAGATGGAGAGGTCAGGGAGCGTCTTTTCAAATAACAGATACTTAAGCTGAGATGTGAAAGATTAAGTAGGAATCAGTCACATAACCAGTGAAGCTAAGGGTTCCAGGCCAAGAGAAAGCATGAGAGAAGGTCTTGAGGCTTGAGGTAGCATGAATTGTTTAAGCGGTTGAAGGAAAACCAGTGCAGATGGCCCTTGGTGGGGTGAAGAAAGGGGATAGAGTAGGGACTGTCGTGAGATGAGGCTGGTTCTCCAAAACCTTCTGGAGGAGGTGCCAAATAATACAAGGCTCTAGAGGTTATGTGAATGTTTTATCCCAAGTCATTAAGGATTTTAATAGTTATGTGAATGTTTTATCCCAATTTATTTAAAATGATTTTTCAAAGTAATTTAATATTTTATTTATTTGTTTTTGGCTGTGTTGGTTCTTTGTTACTGCGTGTGGGCTTTCTCTTGTTGCTGTGAACGGGGGCTACTCTTCGTTGTGGTGCGCAGGCTTCTCAATGCAGTGGCTTCTCTTGTTGCAGAGCACAAGCTCTAGGCGTGTGGGCTTCAGTAGTAGTTGCAGCACGCAGGCTCAGTAGTTGTGGCTTGCAGGCTCTAGAGCGCAGGCTCAGTAGTTGTGGCGCATGGGCTTAGTTGCTCCACGGCATGTGGGATCTTCCCAGACCAGGTCCCCTGCATTGGCAGGCAGAATTTTAGCCACTGTGCCACCAGGGAAGTCCCAAGATGAGACAGTCTTAAGTCTTACCTGATGACATGGACCAGTCTAATAGCAGTTTACATTACAACACAAAGGGGAACAATTTTGGAGTGGGAGAGGGCAGTTTCTTCTTTCTGAAATCTACTGTTTTTACTAGGGAGAAGGGAGGTGGAAGGGAAAGAATGTTTGGCTTGTAGTGTAGACATAGATTTGGATCCCAGCTCTACTACCTTTTTTTTTTTTTTTTTTTTTTTTTTGTGGTACGCGGGCCTCTCACCGTTGTGGCCTCTCCCATTGCGGAGCACAGGCTCTGGACGCGCAGGCTCAGCGGCCGTGGCTCACGGGCCCAGCCGCTCCGTGGCATGTGGGATCTTCCTGGACCGGGGCACGAACCCGTGTCCCCTGCATCGGCAGGCGGACTGTCAACCACTGCGCCACCAGGGAAGCCCACCAGTTCTAGTACTTTTAAGGTGTAAGCCTTGGCACAGGCATACCTTGGAGATATTGTGGGTTCAGTTCTGGACCACCACAATAAAATGAGTATCGCAATAAAGTGAGTCACAATAATTTTTTGGTTTCCCAGTGCATAATAAAAGTTATGTTTACACTATACTGTAGTCTATTAAGTATGCAATAGCATTATGTCTAAAAAAAACAATGTATAATACCTAATTAAAAATTACTTTATTGCTAAAAAATGCTAACCATCATCTAAGCCTTCAGTGGGTCATAAGCTTTTTGCTGGTTGAGGGTCTTGCCTCGATGTTGATGGCTGCTTGCTGATCAGGGTAATGGTTATTGAAGGTTGGAATGGCTGTGGCAATTTCATAAGACAACAGTGAAATCTGCCACATCGCTTGACTCTTCCTTTCGTGAACTATTTCTCTGTATCATGCAGTACTGGTTTATAGTGCTTTACCCACAGAACTTCTTTCAAAATTGGAGTCAATCCTCTCAAACCCTGCTGCTTTATCAACTAAGTTTAAATCTTTTGTTGTAATTTCAGCCATCTTCACCAGGAGTAGATTTCTCTCTCAAAAAAAAATACTTTCTTTGCTTCTCCACAGGAAGCAACTCCTCATCCATTAAAGTTATATCATGAGGTTGCCCTAATTCAGTCACAACTTCAGGCTCCACTTCTAATGCTAGTTCTCTTGCCATTTCTACCACATCTGTAATTACTTCCTCCACTGAAGTCTTGAACTCCTCAAAGACATCCATGAGGGCTGGAATCAACTTCTTTTAAACTCCTGTTAATGTTGGTATTTGACCTGCATTCTCATGAATGCAGGTCAAACTCCTGTTAATTAAACTCCTGTTAATGTTGGTATTTGACCTGATTCTCATGAATCACAAATGTCCTTAATGGCATCTAGAATGGTGACTCCTTTCCATAATGGTTCAATTACTTTGCCCAGTTCCATTAGAGGAATCACTGTCTATGGCAATGAAAAGTATTTCTTAAAGAATAAAAAAAGTATTTCTTGGGACTTTCCTGGTGACTCAGTGGTTAAGAATCCGCCTGCCAATGCAGGGGACATGGGTTCGAGCCCCGGTCCAGGAAGATCCCACATGCCATGGAGCAACTAAGCCCGTGTGCCACAAATACTGAGCCTGCGTGCTAGAGCCCGCAAGCCACAACTACTGAGCCCACGTGCCGCAACTACTGAAGCCTGTGCACCTAGAGCCCATGCCCCACAATAAGAGAAGCCACCACAATGAGGTACCCGTGCACCGCAACAAAGAGTAGCCCCTACTTGACACAAGTAGACAAAGCCTGCATGCAGCAACAAAGACCCAACGCAGCCAAAAATAAATAAATAAATAAATTTCTTTTAAAAAAAAAAGTATTTCTTGGGCTTCCCTGGTGGCACAGTGGTTGAGAGTCCGCCTGCCGATGCAGGGGACATGGGTTCGTGCCCCGGTCCGGGAGGATCCCACATGCCACGGAGCAGCTGGGCCCGTGAGCCATGGCCGCTGAGCCTGTGCTTCCGGAGCCTGTGCTCCGCAACGGGAGAGGCCACAATAGTGAGAGGCCCGCATACCGCAAAAAAAAAAAAAAAAAAGTATTTCTTAAAGAATAAGACTTGAAAGTCAAAATGACTCCTCATCTGTGAGCTGCAGAATGAATGTTGTGTTAATAGTTATGAAAACAATATTAATCTTGTTTTACATCCCCATCAGAGGTCTTGGATAGCCAGGTGCCTTGTCAATGAGCAGTAATATTTTGAAAGGAATCTTTTTTTTTCCTGAGCAATTGGTCTCAACAGTCGGCTTAAAATATTCAGTAAACCATGTTGTCAACAGGTGTGCTGTCATCCAAGCTTTGTTCCATTTATAGAGCATAGGCAGATAGTTTTAGCATAATTCTTGAGGGCCCTAGGTTCTGGGGAATGGTAAGTGAGCACTGGCTTCAGTTTCAAATCACCATCTCCACTGGCCTCTAACAAGAGAGTCAGCCTGTCCTTTGAAGCTTTGAAGCCAAGCGTTGACTTTTCTTTAGCTATGAAAGTCCTAGATGGCATCTTCTTCCAAAATAAGGCTGTTTTGTCTACACTGAAAATCTGTTGTTTAGTGTAGCTACCTTCATTATCTTAGCTAGATCTTCAGGATAACTTGCTGCAGCTTCTACATCAGCCCTTGCTGCTTCACCTTGCACTCATGTGATGGAGACGGCTTCTTTCCTTCAACCTCATGAACCAACCTCTGCTAGCTTCACATTTTTCTTCAGCTTCCTCACCTCTCTCAGGCTTCACGTAATTGAAGAGAGTTAGAGCCTTGCTCTGGATTTGGCTTTGGCTTAAGGGAATGTGTCTGGTTTGATCTGCCTTCCAGACACTAAAACTTTCTCCATATCAGCAGTAAGGCTGTTCCTCTTTCTTATCATTTGCGTGTTCATTGGAGTAGCACTTTTAATTTCCTTCAAGAACTTTTTCTTTGCATTCACAACTTGGCCAACTATTTGGTGTAAGTGCTTTCAGCCTATCTCAGCTTTTGATGCACCATCCTCACTAAGCTTAATCATTTCTAGCTTTTGACTTAAAGTGAGAGGCCTGCAACTCTTCCTTTCACTTGAATGCTTAGAGGCCATTATAAGGTTATTAATTGGCCTAATACCAATATTGTTGTGTCTCAGAGAATAGGGAGGCCCAAGGAGAGGAAGAGACAGGCAAAGAGCCAGTAGTTGGTGGATCAGTCAGAACACACACAACATTATCATTTAGGTTCGTCATCTTATGTGGGTGCGGTTCACGGCACCACAAAACAATTACAATAGTAACATCAAAGATCACAGATCACCATAACAAATATAACAATAATGAAAAAGTTTCAAATATTGTGAGAATTATCAAAATGTGACACAGAGATGAAGTCAGCAAATCCTGTAGGAAAATGGCACCAGTAGACTTGCCTGAAACAGGGTTGCCACAAACCTTCAATTTGTAAAAAAGCCATATCTGCAAAGTACAATAAAGCAGAGCACAATAAAATGAGGTATGCTTGTATCTGTTAAAAAGCCGCAGTAGGGGCACAGGACACTTTTGCTCTTTACTTCCAGCCCTACTCAGAATGCATCTTGTGTTCACTCCAGCCGATCTTTTCTCCTTCCGCCATTTTAGTGTGACCCTCTTTCCCTGCTTTAACCTCTTGGCCTACCTTTCTTCCCATCTGTTCTCCCCTTTGCTGCTCCAGGAGATGGCTGGTAGAAGTGGTGGTCACAGCACCTCTTTGCCTTCTAAGTAAAGAATTTGTGGTGGGATTGGAAGTGGGGCTCTCTGTTCTGGAAGTGAGGTATAGCGTCCACTCTAAATACATGAATTATGAAGGGATGGAGGTTTGCGGTGGGGGGAGGAAAGGATGTTTCATTACTTCTGTACTCCTTTCATGTCTGGCTCTTTTTCCTTCTGTCACGCCAAGATTTCCTGTATAACTCAACTCTCCAATGTCACCTTCATCTTTCTCTACTTCTGGAAATTATAGACCCTTTCAGAAGATTCTGGGAGCCTCTGGCCAATACTTCTTTTAATCTACCCTCTTAGAGTATAATGTCTAAGGCCAGGAACATTCATATAACAAAAGTTTATTAAGAAATTATTAGGCAGGCCCTGTGTTAAGTGCTGAAGAGACAGAGATGAATAAGATGCACCCCCCCTCTCAAGGAACCTACAGTCTACCAAGTGAGATAGGCAAGCAAAGTCATCATTTAGTGGGATAAGGATTCTAGAGGAAGATTGTATGAGGTAATGAGGACATTGAGAACAGAGTGCCAAATGATGATGATAAGTCAGGAAAGTCTTCTTAGAGAAGGAGGTACTTTAACACAGATGTGAAGAATGAATAGGAGTCTGCTATCTGAAAGGGGGAGGGGTTGTGTTTCAGAAGGAGGAAATAGGCAAAGCAAATGTAAGGCAGCAGGGCTTATTCAGGATACTGCAAACACATAGATTGGCATGACTGGACAATGGCAGTAGTGATTGAAAATGGAGAGAAAATGAAATGTTTAAGAATATATCCCCCTGAGGAGTAATGTTCTATTTCTGAACCTAAGTGGTGGGTATATGGGAGTTCATTATATCACTCTTTCATTCAACAGATATTTGTGTGTGTGTGTATGTGTGTGTGTGTGTGTGTGTGTGTGTAATTTCTGGAAGCCCATTATGTGCTTTAGCATAGTAGGAATAGAAAATTCCATAGAATTTTCTACCTCAAAAACATGCCTTAAAGGTTATGTGAATTACTTAGTAACCATATGGAGTGTCAGTGTTAATGTCAGGGTTCAGAGGAAGGGGTGTTGATGATTTGGGATTTTTCTTCTGCTTCAGTTCATAGCCTAGAGGGACACATAGTTTTTATTATAGGCTTGTTTGAATTGTCACCTCAAGCATTCATTTTTTGTGAACATTCACAATGGGGTATCAAAAATGAACCAAGCAGATTCCATGTTGCCAAGCTGCTTATGATTTAATAGGGGAGCTAGGAAAGATGTGCACATGTGCTGTATGAAAAGCAAATTATGTGTGTGGGAGTTTGGGGAAGGAGAGAGAATCACATGGGTCAGAGTTTTGGGGATTCAGGGACTGGTCATTTACTGTTAGTGCTGTCAGTCTTGTTCCCAAAGTGTCTGAGGCATCAGAAACAATTACTCTTGGTGCCCACACTTTAGGGTTCCTTGACTGACAAAATGCAAGTTAGCAAAACTTCCAGTGAATCATCTGCATTAATCAAGGACCTCTTGAGTGTTGTCCTTGTGGTAGGATACAGTAAGAAAAATGCCTGCTACCTCCTTACGCACACAGGATGGGTGTAACCCCTGAGAAGCCATGTTAGGCTGAACCAGTGTTGCTTGGTTCCCCTCTCTGCACATACCAGCGCAGGCATGTCCCCTGAACCCACCTTTCCAGTGCTTTCCCATTAGACTCGGTCAGAATTACCTCATCATAAATTGTATTGTAGAAGAACAGATGGTTTTTATTTTCCTTGAAAGCTACTATGCAACTTAAATCTGTGCTAGCAGTCTTTTCTCAGATTTTGACTGTTTCCATAAGATTTAGCCCATCTCCATTTTTGCCCTTACTCTCCTTTCTAATTAGGGGTACCTTTGAATTGTCATAAATCTTTGATGTGTGTTTATATTTTAGTGTATCTAGTTTAAGGCTTTTTCTCTCTTCTTCATCTCCTACAGTTTTTGTGGCTTTAGTTACAGTACCTCAGATCCCAAATCCTTGTTTATCCTTCTCCTACAGTTCCTACATCAGTGTTTACCCTTTCTTTGCCTACTACTCCATGAATCTCTTCCCTGAGTCTCTGACTCCTACCCCATCTCAGCTGTGCTTTGTGGCTTCAGGAAAAATCCTGAGGTGGGTCTGTGATGTTTGCCTTTGCTACCTCTCATCCCCATTCTCCTGACTTTGTTTCCTTCCCTTGTCCTACCTCTGTCTTACATAAAATCAAGACAAATGCCCCATGAACTGTGGGCAAGGAGCTGAGCCAACCTCTAGGGGGCTCAAAGATGGCTTAAGGAGCATGCAGCCTAGTGTAGGAGGTGGACAGATCCATAAATAACTAAAATAAGGTCTGAGGAATCATAAGTGAGATATTTGAGGGACTCACAAGGTAACGAGGGGTAAAACTAGAGCAGCATGAGTAAAAAAGGGAATGGGGAGCATTGCAGGAAAGTCACACCCTCTATTAGCTAGTGGAGACAGCTGGTGACAGAGCTGTTATGTGACACTGGACCCTCCCTTGTCTTGCTGGGAGCTCTGTCGCGGCTGGTTCACTTTGGCTTGGGTTATCTGTCGCTAACTGCTTCTGTTTCACCAGGTACCTGAGCAGACTCAGTGGGTAGGTGTGTCCAGCCCTATTTCTGATTCCTCCCTGACTCTTGCTGCCACATCCCATTTCTAGGTTTCTCATGGGATCTTGGGACCTTGCCTTCTTGTCTTCCTTCCCAGTCTTCACACTGGATGTGGCTGAACAAGCTTAGTCCTCTTCCTCAGGGCTGCCATGTGTATTTTCACTGGGGGTCTAAGGGGAGAGTGCAAAGTAGGGTTGGAGGTGATAGAGGCAATAGGAAGGGGCATTGTCAAGTTGAGCTTGCTCTCTGTCTCAACATCTAAGTTATATATACCTTCCAGACTGACCCAGTTCTGGTATAGTTGTTTCTGCAGAGCTACCGATCTCATTGGTTAAGATGGAAAAGAATCATAAAAAGACAGTGCTAATAATAGACTGACTTCTGACCTGTTTCTCTTTGGATACCTTCCCCAGAGATAGAGATAGGATAAAGGGGAAGTTGGTTGTCAGAGTGATGTTTGCTATTTAAATATCTTGTCTCTGGTGAGTGTAAGGGCCTTAGCCTCTGTCTACTATCTGTAAGTGTTGTTAACACCTAGCTCTTGGAAATCTAACCTTTGGCAAAGTACCTACTCATTACTGTTTCCAAAATACTTGTGGAAATCTGAGCTGGAGCTTGCTGTTGACAAAACACAAAGGTGCTTCTTTCCAGATTTAGTTGAAAATCTCCTCATGTTTAGCGCAGGTCAAGAATGCTTGATTTGCTGGTTTAAAATTTTTTTTTCTTTTTGTCTTCTAGTTTGCCAGGGTTTGGATACCTGATCCCGAGGAAGTTTGGAAGTCAGCAGAGTTGCTCAAAGATTATAAGCCAGGAGATAAAGTCCTCCTGCTTCACCTTGAGGATGGAAAGGTAAGAATTTTGCTTTTATTTGTTGTTATTGGCATAAAGTGAAGGAAATTCAAAAGTGTAGATTTGCTGTGACATGCTTAACTTCACGTGGAAATTAAATTTTGAATTAATATAATATTTTCACTTACTTAATTGATAAAAATAGCAAAATGGCAAACTCAATTTTCTATCTCAATGGCTTAGTGAAAATAGCAGGTACTTTTAAAAATCCATTATTTTGATTTATGAATTTATTATGACCTGGTTTAGATTCACATCTAATCCTCCCAAAGATATTCCTGTTTATCTGTATTTTGTTTAGGATACTATTAAAATTATTCACATTAACTAAGAAAGCAACATTTAAGGAGCCAGTTTGAGATATGATATTTGCTGGAACTAGGTATTAGAAAAATATTTACTTAGAAGCTGTTATATAAAATACTTTGCTAGTGGCCAGAAAAACTTAAAACCAGTTGTATCTCTTTCCCATCTGCATTCACTGCATGAGTGGAGTCTTAATTCTACCCTTTTTAATCTCTCCACTGCATTTAACAGCAATGTCACACTTTTTTCTTAAAAACCTTTGTGACGTTAATTTCCTCTAAACAAGTTATAATCTAGCCAGGAAAATACAGGATATAAAAAGTAGTTCAACACAGCAATATTAAGATGTCAAAAGATAAGCTTATGATTAACTGCCAAGTGAATAATGCTGTCCTGACTGTTAATATATATTGAGCACTTACTATGTACAGGCATAGTTCTAAGTGCTCTTTATATGCTGTAACTCACTTAATCCTCATAACAGTCCTGTGAGGTTGGGCTATTATCTTTACCACTTTATGGATGAAGAACCTGAGGCTCAGAGAGTTTGGGACTTGCTCCGGGTTATACACGCATTAAGGGATGAAGCTGGGACTTAAAGCCAGGAGATTGCCTTTCTGGTCTGTGCTCATTACCACTCTGCTGTACTGTAAAGACAGTGAGGACTTTAGGATCCCAAAAGAGGGAAGCATCACTGTGGGCTGCTTCAAGGAAGGCTTCAAAGAGAAGGAAGAATTTTGACTAGATAGAATTTGGATTAACAAAGAGAAGGGAGTAGACTTTGTGAGGATTGGAATATATTTTGGAGATAGTGAATATCACAAGTTGACTGGAGCAGAGATTTAGAAAGGTGTGTGTACTAATTCAAGGCTTGTGTGTTAAGGTACCTGCTATAGACCATGTTAAGAGGTGGCAAAAGATATGCTCTCTGACATTAATGTCAGGTAGGAAAAGTACATATACTTATGAATAGTGTGACACATGATATAATAAATATAAACAAGAAACAAAAATAGAACAGAGTGGGTCGTGGCCAGAGGGACTGGTGAAGGTTAAGGGTCAGAGAGGCATTGTCTAAAGAATGAGTAGACAAGGAGGAGTGCATTTCAGGGATCTAGAAAAGCATGAACAAAGGCAGGGAGGCTTGTACAGTGATGTGTGTTTGGGGAACTGCGCAAATTCCATGTTGTTGGGATGTGAAGTGAGGGTACAGGACTGGCAAGAGGATGGAGGTGGGAACCAGATCACAGAGGGCCTGGTGTTCATGCTGAAACTCTTGGACTTCAACTGGTGTGCTATAGGGAGTGATTGTAGTGTTTTTAAACAGAAGAAGGGTGCCAGGTTTGTGTTTTAGAAAGGACTCACTGTTGGCAGCATGGAGGATGAATTTTAGGAGAGCAAAACAGAGACAAGGAGTTTATTCAGAAAGAAGGCAGGGAAGAATTGAGGGCCTTGACTGCTAACTAAGGAATTAATTTACTCAACATTCATTGATCATCCACTCTGTGAGGCACGACGTTAGGTACCTTAGGCTATATTTTCTTCTTTTTTGGCTGTGCATGTGGGATCTTAGTTCCCCAACCAGGGATTGAACCCGTGCCCCCTGCAGTGGAAGGGCAGAGTCTTAACCACTGGACCACCAGGGGAGTCCCTATATTTTCTTATGTTAATTCTCACAGCAATCCTGTGGGTTCATAGGTGGTATTATAACCATTTTCCAAATAAGGAAGCCAAGACATTAAGCAGTCTACCTGAGATCACACAGCCAGAAGTGGCTTTTTTGTATGGCAGGAGCCAATGCAAGGACCAGTCTGCTTTGGAAAAGTTTTATTATTATACCCTAATAAACAGGCAGAGAGAGGTCGAGGGGCAGATTGTAAAAATTTCCTCCCCATTTTGCAGTCATTCCAACCTGATTTGAACATTTGACCTCTATATATCTTAGTATTAACAAAAGTATTAACAAAAGTCTTTTTACAAAATCAGCTTGTCCCTCTCTGCAATTATATTGCCATTTTTTTTTCCTTATCATGTGTCGTGTGTTGTTTGTCCTTAATACGTAGTTGAGTAACAATCTCCATGCTTGGCTTTGCCATAAAGCCATAGTCCCTTGGCTTTAAAGTGAGTAGTACTTCTTAATTTGGGGGCCCAAGCACCTCATTAAAAGTTGAATAAAAACCATAGACTGTGTTTTTTAAAAAATACACATATATGTGTATATTTACGCATATGTTCATACACACAAAGTGTTAACACCTAATTTTAGGGATTCTTGGACCTCTCAGGGTTCAGGAGTTCCCAAGTACTTAGCACATACCAGGCACTGTCTCACTTAATTTTTACCACACCCCTATGAGCTATTTCCATGATGCCCATTTTACAAATGAAAGATTTAGGTTAAATAATATACCCAAGACCACAAAAGGAGTAAGTACCAGTTTTAGGATTTGAACCTGGGTTGATCTGGCTCTAGAGCCAAGCTCTTACCACTCTCTTACGCTGTCTGTCACTTATAATAGGTGAAGAGGAAAAATAAAAAGCTTATTTAACTAAAGATTAAAAACTCTGGTCTAGTAACTAGGTAAAAAAAATTCTAGGCTTTGATTTTTCAAAGTGTATTATCAAAAATTGTTAATATGAGTTAATACATCTAGTGAAAACAAAGACTCTCCTTATTTTTTTTTGCCATTTCCACCAGTTTCTGTGGTTTTGGAAGGTGCCAGGAAAAGAATGCATTTAATAGCTGAGAAGCAAATCAGGAATAGGAAATAAGCAAAATGTATGTGCCTGTTTTGGGTTTATTGTCATTATTTATCCAGATGCTATATCTTGTGCATTTTCAGGATTTGGAATATCGTCTAGATCCAAAGACAAAGGAGCTGCCTCACTTAAGAAACCCTGACATACTTGTGGGTGAAAATGACCTCACAGCCCTCAGCTATCTTCACGAGCCTGCTGTACTCCACAATCTCAGAGTCCGCTTTATTGATTCCAAACTTATTTATACATATTGTGGTGAGTGTGCGTTGCTGTCTGAGTGAACTGTGAATTCTTTTCTCTAATGGACAGGGCCATGGAAATATTGTGCATGGGGACAATTCTTATTTTCTCCCATGTCCCCAGCTCTTCTTTCTCTACTGACTTCTTATCCTTCTTTCACTAATCATTCTCTGCTGAGACCCAGGTCTGGGATTTCCATTCATTTCCTTCTAAGTCTCTGCTTGGTGTACCCAACTCAGCACTCAGCATTTCTTCATTACGCTCCTGTTTTGGAAAAGAACAGGTATATTTTCTTCTTAAAAGAATTTATACCTTTTATATCCTTGATATTTGCTCTTTTTCTTCCCTACCTATTAACTGAATATTTCTTTTTCTCAATTTTCATTTTTCTTCAATTTATTTTTTCTTGCACATTTGCTACCTTCTCAGTGAAGCCTTTTCGCCCTATCTTTTCTTCTCCTAGTTGTCTATCTTCCTTCTCTGTTTAATTTTCCCCCCTTTTCCTTACTACTGTCTAACCTATGATATATATTTTTCTTACTTATTTTATTGTCTGAATTTCCCTCTAGAATATAAGGTTCATAAGGGCAAAATTTTTTCCTTTTGTTAAAAAATTTTTTATTGAAATATAATTGATGTACAATGTTATATAACTTACAGGTGTACAGTACAGTGATACACTTTTTGTTTTGTTTTGCTTTTTTTTGGCTGCGTTGGGTCTTTGTTGCTGACATGGGCTTTCTCCAGTTGTGGCGAACAGGGGCTACTCTTTGTTGTGGTGTGCGGGCTTCTCATTGTGGTGGCTTCTCTTCTTGCAGAACACAGACTCGAGGCACAAGGGCTTCAGTAGTTGTGGCCCATGGGCTCAGTTGTTGTGGCTTACAGGCTGTAGAGCACAGGCTCAGTAGTTGTGGCCCATAGGCTTAGTTGCTCCACGGCATGTGGGATCTTTCCGGACCAGGGATGGAACCCGTGTCCCCGGCATTCGCAGGTGGATTCTTAACCACTGCGCCACCAGGGAAGTCCCCACAATTTTTAAAGGTTATACTCCATTTAGATTTGTCTTTTTGTTTGTTTACTGTTATAAATATAGCACTTAGTAATGACTTGAAAGCTAGCTGTAGTCAAATATTTGTTGAATGAATGACTTTAAGTTAATATATACTTGCTGTAAAATTTAAGGAAATACCAAAAAAGTATAAAAAATGAAAAAGAATTACATGTAATTACCACTGAAAAATAACCAGTATTATGTTGTCTTATATCCTGTGTGTATATGTGAGAGAGTATAAATAGATATAAAATTGGAATCAGTCTATATATAGTTTTGTGTCATGTTTTCCTATGACACAATATTTTTTATAAACATGATTTGTGGTGGTAGCTCAATAGTCTGTTACATGGATATAATAATACGTATTAAACCACTCTCCCTTTTTAAAAAAACTTTTATTGAAGTATAGTTGATTCACAATATTGTGTTTAGTTTTTGCTATACAGTGAAGTGACTCAGTTGTACATATATATTTTTTTTTCATCCTTTTGCATTAAGGTTTATCACAGGATATTGAATATAGTTCCCTGTGCTGTACATAAACCACTCTCCCTTTATTATATACTTTGTTTCCACTTTTCACTGTTATGAATAACATTATGATAAACATCTTTATTTCAAAAAAAAAACCTTTATGTGAATCTATGATTATTTCATTTGGATAAATTTCTAGAAGTGGAATTTTTGGTTTAAATATTACAAAAATATTTAAAGTCCTTTCAACATTGCCACCGTTTTTATTATTTTAAATCACCTAGTCTAGTTCATAAATGGTGTTTTAGTTAGGACTAGGTATAATGGGTTCAGAGGCAAAGGCTATGATATATTTTGACCCTTAACAATTTGTTAGTTCAGTATTAACTGAAATTGAGTTAGTATTAACTATGATTCTCACTTTACCAAGTTTGATATGCCCCTGAGGATATTACTGACTTCTTCTTTTGCTTTTTTTTTACCTTTCTCCCAGGTATAGTCCTAGTAGCTATAAATCCTTATGAGCAGCTGCCTATTTATGGAGAAGATATTATCAATGCATACAGCGGTCAGAACATGGGCGATATGGATCCACATATCTTTGCAGTAGCTGAAGAAGCTTACAAGCAAATGGCCAGGTTGGTGGAAGCACTATTTATTATTTCATGACTTTTATTAGATGTGATAATTTCTTCTTTGCTGAGTCACAGATATTTTAAAATACAGTGAATAACGACTAGTAAATTATTCATTAAACAGCGTTGATTGATTTGTCTCAGATGGCCTGCATTTTTTTTTTTTGGCCGTGCCGTGCGGCATGTGGGATCTTAGTTCCCTGACCAGGGATCTAACCCACACCCCTTGCAGTGGAGGTGCGGAGTCTTAACCACTGGACTGCCAGGGAAGTCCCTGGCCTGCATTATTATTAAAGTAACGTAACATTTGTAAAAGGACATATAGTTTATAAAAACTGCCTTTGGAATCTCATTGTAATTCTGTGACCATGCAAGGATAGATGTTATGTTTTACAGATGAGTGGATCAAGGTTTGTAGGTATTAAGTGACTTGCCCAATGTCATTCAGCTAGTGAGTGGCAGACCAGAACTAAAAGGCCTAAGTGCTGAAAGAAATCTGTCTGTATCTGGTAGAATTAAATCTCAAGGAAAGTGTGAATTTTAAGGTTAGCAGATGCTGGGGCGTCAGGGATCCTGAACAGCATCAGGGAAATGTCTTTGATGTTAATCGGGGAACCCTACTATTTTGAGAGTGGAGAATGGGAGAAAAAAAACTATTTTCAAGACTAGATTATACTCTTGATAATATAATGTTATGCAAAACTGTGCATGCATAGAAAAATAGTCTGACAAGTGAGAAATGGTATCCTAGTGTTGTTTTTTTTTCTTTTGCGGTACGCGGGCCTCTCACTGTTGTGGCCTCTCCCGTTGTGGAGCACAGGCTCCGGACACGCAGGCTCAGCGGCCATGGCTCACGGGCCCAGCTGCTCCGTGGCATGTGGGATCCTCCCGGACCGGGGCACGAACCCGTGTCCCCTGCATCGGCAGGTGGACTCTCAACCACTGCGCCACCAGAGAAGCCCCTAATGTTGTTTTAATTTACCTTTCTCTAAGTAGGAAAGACTTTGCACTTTTTTACACACATACGCACATACCTATTTGTATATTTAATATATATATTAAAAACCATGAGTTCACACTGATACCTCCAAATCTAGTTCAACACCACAATTTTTATTCTTGATTTCTTTTTCCTTCTTTTAACTTTTTTTTTGACCTTGAAAACCCTGGCTCTCATTATCCGTAGTTTTTTACTTGTTTGCTCAATCCTGGAATACTCTTTGTATCAGAAATGCTAACCCATATCCCTGTGAAAAGCAAATTTACCACTCAAGTACATTTGCGTCTAATTCATTTTGTCTTTAGCCTTATGTAATATAAAGTGCCAGTTTCCAAAGTTACTTAAGTTGGTTCCTTTCTTCCCCACCACTTTATGAATTTATTCAGCCACTCCCCCATATATGATCACTTAGATTGTTTTCAACATTTTGCAATTGCAAACAGTGCTACAATAAATAACCTTGTGCATATACATTTTTGTATTTGTATTTATTTATTGCTCTTCCGAATTGTTTTTAATGAAGCTATGGCAGCAAAACATACAACGTGACCTAGATACACAGTGGAGCAAAGGCCTAGATAATGAGATGGTTTTGTCCACATCTTGGGGAAAAAGGTGATATGTATGTCTTTATGAATAAAGTATCTAGGAATAAACTTGCCTCACATTCTTGCCAGTCTTTTCTCATGCTGAAACTCACTGCTCTCTGATAACTAAATCACAATATTATATTCCTTAAAACATCAGGGTTTTTTTTTTTCTTTTTGTTTCCTTAAAACCAAGTAATATTGATCGCTTTGATTTGGTATTTTTTTCCTCCCTTGTTAATGGTAGAGCAAATAAATTTGATCGATTAAGTTTCATTTATGAGTTTTCTTGAAATAAATTAGAGAGTTATAGTCATAACCTTAGTGTAATGGAAAAGATATCTATACTAGTCACAGCTCCATCAGTAAATAACAATATAAGCTTAAATCTTCTGGTCTCCCAGGGCCTCAGTTTTATCACCTATAAAATAGAACACTTGCACTAGATGGTCTAGCTTTACATTTAAGGCATTCTGTTGTACACACTTGTTACCTTTCAGTTTCATGGGCACTGATGCATAAGTCTTTTACTCTTTCTAGTGGAGGGCAGGCTATGATAAGGAGGCTTGTAGCAAAGCAGAAGGAACATAGTATAGACTTTTCCTCTGGAAACTAAGAGATGTGGAGTATAACAACCCAACTCTACTCTAAACTTGGATAAGCCATCTGACCTCTGTGTTATTGTTTCCCCCAATGAAGAAAAGATAATATTTATCATGCTTACTTCAGAGGTGAAAATTACATTAGATGATAAACATGAAAAGCACTTTGAGAAACACTGTTTAAATATAAGCTGTTACTGTCATCACGGTCTTCATCATCATGGAGTCTCATGGCTGCATTCTCTTTCTGTTCATTTTAGCCTCTCATCGGGTTTTATTCTTCCTGACTCTCTTGCTAGGCCTTTCCTTAGAGTGGCCCCTTCTTGCATTTGTTTAGGCAGACTGAATGCTTCACACTTCTAAGGTCCATTGGCCAAGTGGATGCTGGCTGTTATAGATTATAAAATCTCTCCTGTTGCCAGTTGTGACTCACCTGCCATGTGGTACCAAGTATTCCTGCTTAGGCAAGTAGGCATGCTACCTGATAAGGAATTTTATTTATGATATATAAAGGTGAATTCACTTCTATCAGTTAGCAGCTACCATGTGTAGAGGTATACTGTGTGCCAAGCATGATGTCAGGCATGTTACCTCTAATCTTCATTACACCCCTGGGAGCAGACATCATCACCTCTGCTTTACAAATGAGGAGACTGAGGAAAGTAACTTTCAGACTATCATGCTAATAAATAGTATCTGGGAGCTGAGATATGAATCAAGCTCTGAGGCTACAGAGCCTTTCTTCTTTGTTGTTTAATTTTCTTACTTCCAACTGTATGACCCTATTCTAACACAGTATTATCACAATATTAATCTATTCCCTCAGATTAACTAACGTTGCATACTTTTATTTCTGTACCTTTTATTCAGCCTAGAATATCCTTCTCCATGCTCTGTTATCTGCCTGGTTTCTATTTATTCTTCATGATCCCACTCAATTTTTACTTTGAGACCACCTCAGTTCCTGATAAATGATTCCTCTTCAGAATTCTTTACTATATGAATTTGGGACTTACTGAGAACTATCTACCCAGTAAGTTTGTAGTAGGAATAAAGTGCAGTAAGTATATGAGTCTATAAAAGTTACAAACAAATAAAATTGGCTATTTCTGAGAGAAAAACAAATACCATATGATGTCACTTATATGTGGAATCTAAAGTACGACACAAATGAACTTATCTATGAAACAGAAACAGAATCATAGAGAACAGACTGGTGGTTGCCAAGGGGGAGGGGTTGGGGGAGGGAGTGAGTGGGAGGTTGAGGTTAGCAGCTGTAAGCTTTTACATATCGGATAGATAAACAACAGGGTCCTACTGTATAGCACAGGGCACTATATTCAATACTCTATGATAAACCATAATGGAAAAGAATATTAAAAAATATGTATAACTAGAAACAATTGGCTATTTTTGTTATGGAATCTTTATATTAATTTCATAGGCTCTATACTGATGGAACAGAAAATCAGATTGACATGAGAAGATCTGATAGTCATGTGACAGACTTCTCAGCAGGAATTTGGTGTATCTCCAGGAAACGCTTATTTTCATTTCCTGAATAATCTCTCTACCTCTCTAGCACAGCTTTCATCAGTGTGCCAGCACAGTCTTATGGTAAATATTTATACTTAAAAACTGATACTGCACATTGTCTTGTGAACTCATTGTCTAGTATCCACTTTAGAGTGTAAATCTTTTCTTCTTGGGATTTTGATCAAGAGCAGAAATCTTGGAAAAACAGAGCTGAGCAGCTTGAGGTTTGACAAGTGATAAAAATGTAGAAAAACTTAGCACCTCTCTAACAAGAGAAATAAGGATTAGAGTCTCAAGTGAAAGCCACATCACAGTAAATACACAATGTTGGAAGAAAGCATTATATTACACTAACTTAATAATTTTCCTTTTTAACAAGGGATCAGATAAAGGAGAAGAAATTAGATTGAGTGCCTGCAAGAAAATAAAACTCTAGATTTTGTTTCATGAGAACATGTTCACTTATAAGCTAAAAACTAGACCTAGGTGCTTGTATACTTAACCAAGGTACATGGCAACACCCAGTGGATGGTTATGAGAGAGTCAACATTGAGGTGTGTGGATATAGTAAAGTGGGTCCTGCATGAGTCAGGTCTGAGGCTGGCATTACTTAGTTTCCTCATTAACAACCTGGATGTGAATGGAAGGTATGCTCATTAAGTTTGCAGAGGACAAGATGATGGTCTTGGAAAATATGAGCACCATAACCTAGAGAGATTACATTTTTAAAGGGCAAAGTTCATAAGGAAAATGTATAAAATAATATAACTGATACAAAATGAATCTTACTAGATATAATCTAAGGAAAGGCTGGACAAACCAAATACATATATAGATAGAAGGAATATAGACTCAAGTGTAACATCTCTCTCTTTCATCAACCCAGAGTAGATAGTCTATCCTTGAATAATTGATTTCCTGGGGTTTCAGGTACCTCTCCATAGTTTAATTCCTATTGCCTTTTTCCCATACAACCTAGTTTTCTCCTAATTATCGTATAAGGGTCAATTCAGGCATCACCTTCTCTAGAAAGCATTTCCTGACAGCTCTTCCTCACATCTTCCACTAGTTCTATACCCCTTCCTCATGCTTTCATAATATTCTGGATAGACCTCTTTTCTTGTAATTACTCCACTGTATTTAAACTGTACTTTTCAGTCTCTCTCAATAGGCTATGACCCTAGAGTCTTTTATCTTCATAAAGTGTTTGGCACATTGTGGCTACTCATTACATATTTGTTGCATGAATGAATGAAGCAGTATATTTACGTAGTGGCTTTTCGTTCACATTATAGCCTCTGGAAGCAACATTGACTGAAACAGGCCACAAGAGTTCACCTCTGCTTTGGGGCACCCAGTATGCAGGCTATTTAGGATCATTGCGGGGGCCCTTGAGAGGACTGGCCAAGCCAGAAATCATAAATTTTCAGTTCCTGCATCCTTAGGATGCTCCAGATTGATCTGTCCTTGAGGAAGAGTGGTGAATCTCTGTTCCTTAACTTGGTTTTATCAGGTCCTTGAAGTGATATCTACATCCCAAAAGTAAAAGAAGTTTCTTATAAGGACGAGAAACCTGAAGAATTGTGAATAGTGGCTGACCAGCTAATCAAAATTTCGAAGAATAATGAATTATTATTTACATAGATGTAACAATCTAAAGCTTACAGCTCAAATAAAGAGAGTAGGGTAGACTCTGATATTCACGTTAAAACCATAAAATTTTTTATCCCTGGTGTTTTTGTCTATTTTCTCCGCATCTCTATTATACTTTTCTTGTTTTTCCCTTTGCACATCTTTATTATGTATTACCCTTCTCCCTTCTGTGTCTCTAGTTGGCTCCCCACTTCTACCTGTCTCTGCTCTTGTCTCTTTTTGGCATTTCTTCCTGTGGCCACATAAAACTGAAAAACGTTTTAAAAACTACTGTTCTTACTTTATAAAGATTTCTGTTTCCTGTTCTTAATTTAAAAGCAGGGGGATGGAATTTACATTTTTTCTCTTTGTAGCCCTTTATTGATTTTGGCCATCTCAGATTCAGGGGTCCTATGGAGAAGAAATGTTTGCCCATTTCAAGTCCAGCCCTTCAAGCCCATCTGAGCATCTGTAAGCGTGTCCTATTCCAATTGTACTTGAGTTTACCTGGCTTAGACTGCAGACTATGGCCCATCCAACATCTGAAAAGTCAACTCCGGAGTTAGTTTAACTTTTAAGTTATAGTACTTTAGAATTGAGAAAGACTTTAGATGCTATTTAATCTTAAAAATGAGGGAAACTGTGACCCAGAGAGGGCATGCAATTGCTCAGAGTCATGAAATTGGTAAATGACAGATTGAAGACCAGAGCCTGACTCAGAGAAATTTATGTAATGGAAAAGTTGTACTTATTTATATATTGGAATGCTCTACTAGGCTTCAAGAAGAAGGGAAGCCTCTGCTGAAGTCAGGGAAATGTAATAAATAATAAAGTCCCTTAAAAATTGTTGGTCATATGGATCCAGGATCGTAAATCCTGAAAGAGAAAATGTATCTGGTATGTGCTTGACATCAATGTGTATATGTGTGTATTTGTACAAATCTGTGTGATTCATTTGAATAATCCTCAACCTTATCTCCTTTAACAGTTCTCTTCTTCCCCATGGTATAGGAAAGGGCTACTACATAATGAATGCTTCAGTTTTTTTTACGAAACATTTTGTCATAAAGACTTGAAATAGTATTTCAAAGGCAGTACAGTTTAGGATAGCAGTTCCCACTAATAATTCCTTTTTGTCAGACTAGTGGAAGCCTCTTCACCTTGTTTATTATTGGAAGAAATGCTGGGAGAATTTTGTCAAGGTAGCTATCACACAGGGTGTAGTGACAGAACTGATCATGCAGGAATTAGGAAGAGATCATTTTTCTAGTTATATTTTGGAAGGGAATCCAAAGAATGATGATACTGTCCTTGATTAATGTATCAAAGACATCAATTCTGAGAACATTAAAATATTCTAAATGACGAAAAAAAAGGGACATTGGCCCCACAATGAGAACTGTTTGGGTTTTTTTGTTTTTGATTTTGAGTGATTTATCTTGAAATCAGGCATGTATGAACAGAGGCAGTGGGAATATGCAGTTGAGTCTAGAAGTTCAAATAAAAAGGGAATGAGATAGTATGAGGTTCAAGGATGTTTTAAAAAAATGAGGGTTACATGCAAGCCTTTACTATAAGTATTAAACATTCCTTGTGTCCCCTAGGTCCTCCTGATTTTCCCCACAGTATGGGAGTCAGAGTGTCTGAACAGGCTGCTTAGAGGTGCTGGTAGTGTGATGTGAATGTACTTAATCAGGCCTGAGTTGGGTACTCCTATTGTATTTTTCAAAGTTTGTAAAATAATACAGTCACCACCCTTTCTCAATGAAAAACCAACCTTTACCAAATCTTAACCAAATCTTTCTACTTTGGAAACTTATCGCAGGTACTTTTGATTCTATCACTTTGGTGTCTCTTAAACCCATCTGCCTCTCTCGGTCATGGCCACCACAGTCTTTGTTCAGACTTTCATATCTTTTCATCTGGACCTCTGCCACCCATATCCACATTGCTGCCAGAGCATTTTTACTAATTAGATTGTTTATTTTCTGTTTAAAACCCTGCAGTAACACTCCGTGACCTTTAGGTAAACTTCAGATTCCTTAACAGCTCATGTAAGATATTTATCATCCATTTCTCGTTAACCTCTGCAGCCTTATCTGTCATTACTTCATGTTCTAGTCAAATTAAATTATCTGATGTTTCCTAATTTCTCATGCATCTGAGCCTTCATTTATGTTATCTCCTTTCCCTGGAATGTTTCCTTCCTAACTTCCTTTTCCCTTGCTTGCTTTCTCTTACTCATCTTTCTAGACTTTGCTGAGGTATCATCTCCAGGGTGCCTTCCCTGATCACCTCTTCCTTCTCTCAGTACCCCATCCCATGTATTATAATCTTTAATTATTAGTTTGTCTTTCCTCTTAGACCCTCAACCACTTGAGATGCAGATCATGGCTTTTTAAACTTGTATCCCTAGTATTTAGCACAATGTTTGGCACGTAGCAGGTGTTTGCTAAATGTTTGTTGGATAAATAAATTTCTTTTAAAAGATCGTCTTCTATAGTGAAATAACCTTGTAATCTTGTGGCCTAAAAACCTTTGAACTCATCTTGTCTCTCCATAAATTAAGGGCAAAAATGTTACTACCTTTGTGTACTTGTTCAGTTAATTTGATGGATTGAAGCTGACTGCTGGTTTCATCTCAGGAAGCAGAAGTTTACTGCTTCTTTCCCAGTCGAAATCATAGCCAAAGCAGATTTATTCCTAGGCTAGGTTGGTTATTAAAGTTTTATTTACTTATAATCAATACACATTTACTGAGCGCTTGTGATGTGTCAAACTCTGGACTAGTTGCTGGATATTAACGATATGGTGACATAGGTCCTCATCCTCAAAGAAATAATAGTCTTATGAGTAAGTTCCTCACCTAGAGTTTTGAGTCATTGTATGAATGAATTAAAGATGTAATAGTAGATAGTCTTTGCTTTTTTAATTAATTAATTAATTTGTTTAGCTGCATTGGGTCTTCATTGTTGCACGTAGGCTTTCTCTAGTTGCAGTGAGCGGGGGCTACTCTTCGATGCACGGGCTTCTCATTGCGGTGGCTTCTCTTGTTGCAGAGCACGGGCTCTAGGCACGTGGTCTTCAGTAGTTGTGGCTCGTGGCCTGAGTAGTTGTGGTTCACTGGCTCTAGAGAGCAGGCTCAGTAGTTGTGATGCATGGGCTTCGTTGCTCTGCAGCATGTGGGATCTTCCCGGACCAGGGCTCGAACCCGTGTCCCCTACATTGGCAGGCGGATTCTTAACCACTGTGCCACCAGGGAAGTCCAGTTGGTAGTCTTTGAGTTCTAACATATTTGAATGAATCAGCCAACAAATGAACCATTTCTTCTCTGGTAATGAGGGTACTTTAGTAAGAGCTGGAGTTTGTGGGTGACACTATGGACAGTTAGCTAGTAGATAATTTTTTTTTCAATTAAGTAGTATTTTCTTCTAAATTTATTTGCTGTAACTCCTGTCTCTTCTAAAGGTGGTTGACAACAGTATTCTAATAGACCAAAATAATTCTCTAGGAATAAAGTGTGTTTGAGATATGTACACACAAAAAATTCAGAGACTATTCATCCTTAGATGTGATGCTCTCTAATTTAATGCCTGATATTTCTTCTCCCTCTCTGTTCATTGTTAATTTATAAGTAGTTGTTTTTATTAGGAAATGTCATTCTTAGGTTCCTTCCCACATTTTTGCATGTGTGAACGAGCAGGAACTCTCCATGGCTCATTGATGAGAATACAGAGATAATCATGTTAATCACATTCAAAAGTGAGCAGCACTGTCAGTTACTCTTCTTTGTTTTACAGAGATGAACGAAATCAGTCCATCATCGTAAGTGGAGAGTCTGGGGCAGGAAAAACAGTTTCAGCTAAGTATGCCATGCGATACTTTGCAACTGTAAGTGGTTCCGCCAGTGAAGCCAATGTTGAGGAAAAGGTGTTGGCATCCAACCCCATCATGGAGGTAAGGCCATGGCGTTCTTACTATATTCTCTCATTAAGAAACAGGCTCAAAAAATTGATTGATACAGCACATGTCAGAAAGTCTAGGATCTCTCAACCAGTAATAGTAGGAAAATACTTTTCTGGATGTTAGTGAGAGATCTAGGAAAAGTAAAAATTCAGTAAGGTAGACATTTTGAGTAAAGTCTAGCTATAGAGGAAGCTACTTTATTCCATAAACCTGCATTTTTAACCTACCATTGGATCGTTGCCTCCAAGTAGCTGGCAATGGCACTTCATTTCCTAAAGTTTCTTTTCTCCCAGTTAATTGACTTGTATCTATTGCTCCTTATACTGGAAGTATAAATTACTCCTTTTCCCACAATCCTGAGCTTTTTTAAAGCTCTTTCTAAAATACAGGATTCACTATGCTCAAGCGTGAATGAGTTTCATTATTCCTCTGCCCGCATTTCGTTTTCTGTACTTAGTCCAACCTGTTTAGCTATAAGTTTTTACATTTTTCCAGATATGAACTATAAACTTAAATCATAGTCTTGAAAGCATTTTTCTGCTTGTTTCTGTCAAGCATATCACACAGCTTTAGTTTAGAAAAAGAAATTCAATAATATAAATTCTTGGAAAAGGAAGATCTATGAAAGGATATCCTTTCAAAAGTGGACTATGTATACAAAGTAGACATGGTCATGCCAAAGAAAACAGACCTTTTGTGTGAGAATTTGAGTATTTTAGGATTTGTAATTAGAGAATTATTTGTGTATTAGTATGATTTTAGGCAAGTTACATTTTTGTAAGTATTGCCATTAAATGGAGAAAATAAGTCTCAATAAATGGAGAGAAATTACTTTGGACATGCAGAAACAAACCTTTCTTAATAAAAACCCAAGTCAGCATTCTTTATTCCTGTTTTTTTCCTTTGTCAAGCCTTACATGTCACCCAAACACAGATGGCGTTTAGGACTGGCTTGGTGCACCTGTTGTGCAAGTGGTTTTCGCACTGATCAGTCCAGAGGTAATTGTGCCTGGTGTGCAGTGCTGTGTGTGACACTTCAGAATAGTATGCTGTGACCCCTTGCCCACAGGGCTGCCCTCTAGTGCAGCATGACTTCTGTTCCTGGGATTAAGAAAATAAGAGATGCTGGGGTAGTTAAGAGCCTCCTGGGCTGGGTGACCTATGGAAAGAGAACTGGAAATGTTTTCTGAAATAACACAGACAGGAGAAAACAGATGCTTATGCCAAAAGAGAGTAGTAAAGATTTTAAGCAAATATTAAGATTTTGAAAGAATTTAAGCTACAGATATAGAGGTGAATCCCACTTGTGTTAATATTGCGAAAATATAATCTGTATAGCCAGTTTCTGATTTCGGTTCAGAAAACAACAGGGCTTGGCTTTCTACGATTATTTTGACTGTTTTTGATCATAGCAACAAATTCTTGGTATTTGGCAGTAGTTTAGGCCATTCTTAGTCCCTAATGTTAGAAGATCCCAGAGTCTTGATTATGAACGCATCAGGAAATCCCATTTCTCCTAGGCCTAGACCATATAATAACATAACTCTGGAATACGTCAAGTTGAATGAACTATTTTATGACCTTGCTATAGTCTCGTTCAAAAACTAGCTATACTGTTTTTTCTACAACGCAGATTTGAGTTGTGTTAGTAGGAGTGATATTAAAAATTTGGAATGACTACAGATACTACTTTTTAATATGCAGTTATAAGGAATTTACCCTGTTTGCTAGGATGAACAAAAAAAGATAAAGACAGCAGTTATACTTTTTAAAAAAAATTAAGAAAAAAAAATTTTTTAAAGACAGTAGTTATACTTAGCTACTTCACGCTATATTACTTAGTTTCTCTGCAGGAATTTGGATTTAGAAAATTTGTTAAAGAGAGAACTAATTTTCAACAGCTACAAATGAGGGCATCCCAACTTGAAAGATTAAAATGGAATGTAGGGCTGAAGAATGGTGAAAAAGGGTTTCCAGTTACAGGAAGAAAATATAGGTAAAATATTGAATATGTGGCCTAGAAAATTTGTAGCTTTTAAACCTGCCTCAAGATTATGTCTCTGGAGGCATGGACATATATACACTACCAAACGTAAGGTAGATAGCTAGTGGGAAGCAGCCGCATAGCACAGGGAGATCAGCTCGGTGCTTTGTGACCGCCTGGAGGGGTGGGATAGGGAGGGTGGGAGGGAGGGAGACGCAAGAGGGAAGAGATATGGGAACATATGTATATGTATAACAGATTCACTTTGATATAAAGCAGAAACTAGCACACCATTGTAAAGCAATTATACTCCAATAAAGATGTAAAAAAAAAAAAAGATTATATCTCTATATCAGAGCCCTTTACTGTGATGTCAAGAAAGGAATGTCTGGGTCTCCAGTGATCATGAGCATCCCACACCTTGAACATCACAGCCCAGTGGCTTATGGGATTTGCACATTATCCTTTAGAAAGCAAGCTCCTCATCCTCGTCATAGGCTCCTTTTGCAAAATACGAATAATGTACAGTGAAATAAATGATTCTCTTTTACTCAATTTTATGACATTTTCCTTTTCATCCTTTTTTCCTAGAAATTTTCATCCTAAGATGGGGACAGGGAAGATGTTGGGGGCACACTGGGTCTTTTTTTTTTTAATTTTAATTAATTAATTTATTTTTGGCTGCGTTGGGTCTTTGTTGCTGTGCGCGGGCTTTCTCTAGTTGCAGTGAGTGGGGGCTACTCTTCGTTGCGGTGCACGGGCTTCTCATTGCGTTGGCTTCTCTCGTTGCAGGGCACGGGTTCTAGGCACACGGGCTTCAGTAGTTGTGGCTTGTGGGCTCAGTAGTTGTGGCTCGCGGGCTCTAGAGCGCAGGCTCAGTAGTTGTGGCGCACGGGCTTAGTTGCTCCGCGGCACGTGGGATCTTCCCAGACCAGGGATCAAACCCATGTCCCCTGCATTGGCAGGCAGATTCTTAACCTCTGCACCACCAGGGAAGGCCCCACACTGGGTCTTAATAGTTCTACTTCCTCTTCAATAACTGTAGTTGAAGATTTTCATCTC